>NC_081318.1:10967698-11270728 GCF_026419965.1 Kogia breviceps | reverse complement strand
CTCGAAGTGTTTTCACCTGCATCCACACTCACCACAGCCTTCAAAACGATGTGTGAATGCCTGACTTCAGACTCACACCCCTACACACAAGAGTAGATTCACAATACATGAACACTGGGCAGCCCCCAAAATCCAATTCCTACAAATTGTGAGGATTGTTTTTCAAAAACGTTATTTGGTAAATCAGTAACTGTGAACCCATCAGGACATTAATTGACAAATGCCCAGTGGTTGGTTTGATTTCATCACTCATGAGAGTTCACATGGAGCATATCCACTGATTCCTTCTTAGCAACTTAAACAGTCACATTGTCATAAAAGTTTCATTTTACCTTTTTCTTCCTCCAGTTATCATATAAGCTGTTCTAGAGAGCAAAGGTTGATTTCAGCTGCTGAAAGTGACGCAACTGATATTTCTCTTGAGAAACTGGAATTACATCTCTTTTCTAGGACTACTCTAATTCTCATATTTGGAGTTCTTCCATTACTGATTACTTCTGAATCCCAGAAATTCTCTTTGTGATGTTGACACGTGTAGCTCCAAGATCATCCCTCTTTCATGGTTATTTTATTTCCTCTTTTGATTTGACAGTCTTTCTCCCCATCACAAGTGTCAGTGGCTCTAGGTAACCTATCATTGGTGACACAATCCCCTTCCTATAAAACTGGATGTTAGATTCAGTGATTAACTTAATGAAAAACTAGTCATCACCCTAAAATTTTGTCCTTCAAACATGACTATTTTTATGAAATAATGTCTAGATGTTTTCAATAACTCTGTCCTAAGGAATCCCATTTTATCCTTTCATAGTGAAATGGGGGAAAATCAGACAGTGGTTACAGAATTCATTCTCCTGGGATTTTGTCTTGGCCCAAGGATTCAGATGCTTCTCTCTGGGCTCTTCTCCCTGTCTTACACCTTCACCCTGCTGGGGAACGGGGTCATCCTGGGGCTCATCTCACTGGACTCCAGACCGCACTGTACTTCTTCCTCTCACACCTGGCCATCCTTGACATAGACTATGCCTGCAGCACGGTGCCCCAGATGCTGGGAGACCTCCTGAGTCCAGCCAAGCCCATCTCCTTTGCTGGCTGCATGACACAGACCTTTCTCTTTTTGACTTTTGCTTACGCCGAATGTCTTCTCCTGGCGGTAATGTCCTATGAGCAGTATGTGGCCATCTGCCACCCCCTCCAATATTCTGTCATTGTAAGCTGGAGCATCTGCATCACCCTGGCGGTGATTTCCTGGGCATATGGCTCCCTCCTGGCCCTGGTCCATGTGGGTCTCATCCTGAGACTGCTCTTCTGTAGGCCTCATGAAATCAGTCACTTCTTCTGAGAAATCCTGTGTGTCCTCAAGCTGCCCTGTGCTGACACTAGGCTGAACCAAGTTGGCATTTTTTCGGCCTGTGTTTTTGTCTTACCGGGGCCCCTCTGCTTGGTGCTGGCCTCCTAAACACGCATCCTGGTTGCTGTCCTGAGGATCCAGTCAGGAGAGGGCCACAGAAAGGCCTTGCCCACCTGCTCCTCCCCCTCTGCGTGGTCGGGCTCTTCTTTGGCAGTGCCATCGTCATGTACATGGCCTCCAAATCCAGCCACCCAGCAGAAGATCCTTTTCCTGTTTTACAGTCTTTTCAACCCTGTGCTGAACCTGCTGATCTATAGCCTGAGGAACACAGAGGTCAAGGGTGCCCTGTGGAGAGCACTGTTCAAGGAAAGTCATTTCCAGTTGGAGTGACATTTGAATCACTGCCCTCAGTAGTCTACTTGGAGCCTTGGGTACTGAATACCACCTAAGCTCATCACTTTCTTTATGTCTGAAACTAAATGATCCAAGACACTCTGTAAAGCATTCTCTTTTCCTCCCCATAAAGTATTTAGGTTTTGCTGCATTTGTTATATTTAATTCTATCAAACATATTTATTTTTTCATTTAACTGCTTGGTGCATTAAGACTATCTAGAGGTAAAAATTTATTCCATCCAGTACTAAGGGGCCCAGAAGGTTAAAATAGACACTCTACCTCTGACTTCATCAGGTGTGTGCAGTAATAACAGAATGGCATGCATTACTGATGTAGCCACCTCAATAATAATTTTTTAAAATATTGTAGCTACAGGTAGAGACCCAGAATCCATTAATAAATTTGTCCTTTTTAACCCCACATTCAGATGTTTCCTCTCAATTGTAAATCCTCTTACAAATAGTAAATGTACCTAAATGCCTACTTAGGCTTAGGAGAAATTGATTTGTTGATTAAATCCTATCATCTGTCTTACAATTTCTGAGATCAGAGAGTGAGTCCACACACATTCAGCTGGCATCCCAGGGAACTACCCAACAAAATCCACTTTCCAGTCTGCCCTGGGCTTTTGATGGCCACTTGTTTCCAAACTCTTTTCATCTTCTCAAGAAAAATATCTATGATTCTCTCTGAATAAACATACACTCTGCACTCAGGAAGAGCTAGCAAGTGCTACAGCCCGACTTTCAATCGCTGGGTATGAATGGAAAGCCCTAAGCAGAGGCAACTGAATGGAAAAAGCGGTGTTAATAATATTAATAGTTAATAGTGCTATTAATTACTCCATGCCACCCATTGCCCATTGATAGCTAGTTTACAGAGATCACCACATTTTATCATCATAACAAATCCATTTCTCACTATCATCCCATTTTATAGATGCAAATATTAAGCAGATGGCAAATGTGAGACTCATACCCCAACAATCTGACTCCCAAGCCTTTTCTACTTAACACAACAATGTAGTACATCACTATCAATGTTATTAAATTAAGAATAAGGCTAACCTATCCCAACATAAGATATGTTAGGAGAGTGTGGGTTCCTTCTCAGTCTAATATATGCCACAATGAGGCTGGGAGAGCCAGATACTACTTATTGAAGGCTTCTGGTCCTGGTCAGTGAGTCCTGTGGGCATGGTCGCTAAAGATGTTCAGAGTTTTGGAGCAGCACAGAGAGGGTGGGAACAGAGGCTGTACTCATTGAAATTAGAGGTTTGGTTTAGACCTGAGCATGGTGTTAAGACCTAGAACTAGGACATCTCTGTTTTCACATATATCACTCACGTGTTCATACACATGCATGTGTACACATATTTACTGAGTACTCACTATGGTGGGACACTCTTCTAAGCATCTTATAAGTATTAGCTTTTCACATCTTTGTAACAGTCCTATGAGAAAACAGAAGCACAAAGAGATTAAGTAACTACCAAGACACAACCAATGTATAAAAATCAAAAAGATTGTGATGTTTCAGGAGAAGGAAGAGGAGAGAAGAAAACACTTTCAATGTTCAGCTAAAGATAGGCCTTGAGCTCCATATAGAAACAGTACTTAAATTTGCTGAAGAAAGCAGTTTCACTTTATACTGGTGTGAAAATGAGAGTGAGGTAGCAAGAAAGGACTGTGACTCCAAGGGTCAGGGATGGAGGAAGAGCCTCTCAACTAGCAGGACAGTTCAACTGAAAACAATGCAAGAAAGAGTCTTGCATTGGGATCTTGGAAGATCCCACATGCCGCAGAAGAACTAAGCCCATGCACCACAACTACTGAACCCATGTGCTACAACTACTGAAGCCTGCATGCCTAGAGCCAGTGCTCCACAACAAGAGAAGCCGCCACAATGAGAAGCCCATGCACCGCAATGAAGAGTAGTCCCTGCTCGCCACAACTAGAGAAAGCCCGTGTGCGGCAACGAAGACCAAACACAGCCAAAAATAAATAAATAAATTTATATTTTTTTAAAAAAACTAAAAACCTGGCAAGAGGGTGGAGACAATTATGGGTAGAAGCTCCCAGAAATGGTAGGAATGGGAATCCATGTGTGGCAGCAGGTTCACTTGCTGCCTTATATTGGCACCTGTAGCATCTTTGGCATGTGGACAAGGGATTGCCAACCACAGAGCTGTAGAATTGTTGTTTACCATTCACTGTGAATGTAGAGTATCATTGTTAAATATGGGTTGTTGCCAGGGGGCAAAAACAAATGAAAGGAGAATTGTAGCTATGTTTTCCCAACCAGCGGGGAAGTGTCTTATACTTCCTGCTTTCTTGACAAACTTTTAAGAGCTTTGACTCATTTTGATCTTTTTTTAACCTGTGCTTCTCTTTGTTTGTTTCTAATTTTTGAAATCATGTTGGGCCAAAAGAAGAGGTGGATCCTTGAGTACAGCATGATTCAGTCAACAGAGTGCTGGCTTAGATTTGGGATATCTGGGTTCCCATCCCAATTCCCCCATTAAATCACTATATGACCTTAGAAAAGTTGTTTAACTCCTCTGGCCTACAGTTTCCTCATCTATAAAATGAGAAGTTGAACTAGACAATCTTTAAGGTTCTTTCTTAATTTTCTAAATTTCTGTCTGTTGGTTTCCTCACATTTACTGGAATTTGGATTTTCTCTTTTTCCAAAGGAATATAGAATAAGTTCCAGGCAGAGAAAATGAAATGGATTTTTAAAATAATTGAATATTTTGGTCTTTAAACATGGTAGGAACACGAGAGTAACGGCTGAATTAATAAATGAATTGAATATTTTAGTGCTCCAGGAAATAGGAATTCCATAAGGCTGGCTGAAACATAAGGTGAAATGCCCACTCTAAGAAAAGTTAAGTTTTATTAGCCTTCTTGGAGCTTGTTAAGAGTAACTTCACTGGGATAGGTTCTAGGACCTGGAATAAAACTTAAACGTCCAATTCTGTATCTCTATTGCCCACATTATAAATAATAATTTACTATCTAATATTTATTGAGCACTTAAGTTTCAGGCATTGTGGTGAGATACATGCATTATTATCTTCTCTAAGCTTCATAACAATTCTATGAGTCTAGTACTTTTACTGAAGTCATTTTTAAAAAGAAGAAATGGAGGCATAGAGATGATAAGAACCTTTCTGTGGTTACAGGAAAGTGTATGACACAACCTAGGTTCTAATCCAGGTCAGGCTGACACCAAAGACCATACCCATAATCACTAAGCATACTTCCTCTCTGTAGCCAGGACTTCTGGAATCTTTTTCTGCCCATAGTTAGGACTCAAAAAAATCAGCCTGAATATTCTGAAAATCCATTTTAAGAAAAAGATAAAAATATAGGTAACAGAGTTTCAATAGGTGTATAATGAAAAAAATAGTAATACAAAAACCAGTTTTTTAACTGAGCAAAAATTCCTAGATATAGTAGAGACGAATGAACCCCACACAGTAGAACAAGTAAAAGCCACAAATGAACATGATGAGAGATGTACAGACTCTCTAGTGATTAGAGAAATTAATTTTAAAGCATGAGATACCATTTTTTGCCCCTCAAGTGGACAAAAATAAAAAGATTGATACTTTCTAGCATGGCTGAGCATGTGGGCAAATAGGAATTTCCTCACAGTCTTGGTGGAAATATAAATTGATTTCATGGTTATTTAGGAATATCTCTTCCAAAATTAAAATGTGCATACCTTTGATGCAGCAATTCCAATTCTAGGAACACATCCTATAGAAATATTCACATATATATATAAAAAATACTTATGTGTAAATTTATTTTAAATTGAAACATTTGCAATAGCAAAATGTCACGAATAACCTAATATCCTTCAATAGTGGGGTTGTTAAATAAAACATTATAAATCTGTATTCTGGAATATTATGCAGCTATTAAAATAAACAAGTTTTATCTATGTAATATTTGGAAGATTCTAGTAAGTGAGGAAAAAGAAGTCATATTGATATAGTACTTTCTCATTCCTATAGAGAAAAGCCTATGTGTGTGTGTGCATGTGTTTGTATGTGTGTGCAGACATATATTAAGGTACAGGAAAATATTCAAAATGATAAACATTAAAGGCTTAAGCAGACTCTCAAAATGGAAAGTGTACTGCAAAAAATAATACTGCATTTTTAGAAAATTTTAAACTAAACAAGGGTCAGTATTGCCATTTAAAAAAGGAAAAGAAAAAGTTCATTTAGGTTACCTTATTCTGATCTCCTCTTGACCTTCTGGCTCTTAAATACATATCAGCACACATTTGCTCACGCACTATAGTTAAACCCCAGACAAAATAAGCAAAGATTAATATCATTTAGGATTTTGTTAGACTGTTCTAAATTGTACCAAGGTATTTTTTTCAACATAATACATTTTTTTTTTTTCTTGCTCAGAGAAGGAGTTCCCAACCAGTAAGCAATTGGCCATCAACTGGTGATTCAGAGACACAGGGTCCTCATACCTTGTGGATCTGTCACCATGTCCATGTGGTTCCCAAAGTTGTCATGTGTGTTGGAAGGAGGAAAAGCGTGGAGGCTTTAGTGGGCCTGGCCTAAAAGTGATTAGCACTTCTGCTCACATCTCATTGGCTAAAATTTGGTCACATGGTCATACAAAACCACAAGGAAATCTGGCCTATATATGTTATTTCCCAGGAATAATAGGAAACAGTTTTGTTAAACATCTAGCAGTCTCTGCCACAAGTAATCAGAGGCTCTGAGTTCCCTAGCTCTCTGGCTCTTTGGGACAACAGTGAAACTCGCGAGAACTGGTGGTACTAAGGGGTGGAATAGAGAGACTTGAGCCCCCTCCCAGACCCTCAGCAGCATCATTACCACTGATACATATGATGGATTTGTGTTCAATTTTATGTGAAATACAATCCAAGTAAAGCTTCAAGACAAATCCTTTAGGCCCCACTACAGCAGAGACATTCTGAACTGCTAACACTCCCCAGATCACTTCCTGAGGGACCCAGCCAGTGTCAACCCTGATCATCACATCTCTAGATAGGAGGGGATCCCAGGGACCTGAGTTCAGGTATGTCATGATCAGTCATTTTGCTGTGTTTTGCTTCCCCATCTATAAAATGATGATAAGATGCCACCCACCCTATCTGTTCCAAAGGGGTGCTGGGAGTTTCAAAATGGTAATATACATGTCAACCATTCTTAAGCTGAAAAGTACTGAACACTGTTTTTAATACTACAGCATAGAGATTCATCATTTCTCTTCTCTCACCTTCTTTCTTTACTCCTCCCCTACTTTCTCTATGTATATTTTACCTGACTCCTTATAAAACAGATAGAGGATTTGAAATGTGCTCTCTTTAACTAAAACCCACTACAATTCAGTTCTAAGGAAGACAGATATTAGGGAAGAGCCAAAGAAGATTGTCTGAACAAAAGTTATAACTGGGCAAAGGGTTAGATTTGGGGTAACCTGCTAGACAGGTATGTGATCCTTTCTTCCCAGAAAGTAGGATGTAATAGGAGATTGCACAGCTGATACTTTAAGATGGTGGAGAGGGTAAAAAGGCTGGATTTCCAGTTATCCAAAGCGATATTCCCATGTTGTTTGTATTGAACTGGAAGAGCAGAAAGGAAGTAGTGGCTGAAGTCGGTAAAGAGTCAAGCTAGTAAGTGATTGAATCTTCCGGTGTGCAGCAGACATCCAGTGCTCCATGCCTGGGTTATTTGACCCTTCTCCATCAGATCTAGCAGAACAAATTGTTATTGCGTGTGCAATGGGAATCTTTCTGTGGGCTGCAGCAGTGTTACTGATAGAGTATTACTGACCTCATGGGCTATTTGTCCTTTTGTGAAGTCAACGCCTACCCAGTATGATTTTAGAGGCACCCTAGGCTTACAATTATCTCTTCCTCTTGTCTTCAGATACTCAGAATTTCTTTAGCAAAACCATCCTTTGTTTCACAATCATAAATAAGCATGCAGATGCACGTATTCATGCTAGGTTGTGAATAGTAGTTACTAGGGGACCTGTTTTGATAAGAGTTACAGTCCTAGACACCTACCAAGGCTGGCCCTACCCCTGCCAATTTCACCTATTTTAATCCTTACCTCTTCTGAAACCGGTGGCCACCGAAGATTTTTAGCTACCATCTAAGTCTCTGAAACCCTCCAGGAGACAAGAAAATGACAAAAACAATACCAAGTAAGATAAATACACACTAAGTTCCACCAGCGGGGGCTGATTGCGTAAAGAGCAGTACCTCTGTGCAATGGAATGTCATGAAGTTAGCAACAAACAGACAAAAAACAATATGGATGTTCTTCTATATCTTACATAGAAAGTTTCCGAGTTACATTGAGAAGAGCGAGTATAATGGAAGGAGGTGTGGATAGTCTATATCTGTATGTGCTCATATGTACGTAAAAGAATTCTGGAGGGATACCTAAGAAACCAAAGAGAGAGGCTGGAAACTGGGGTGATGGTGACAGGCAACAGCAAAACTAGGCTGACGCTTATGAAACTTTGGGCAGCTTCTTTAAGAAAGAGCATGTGAATTTATGACTATAATACAGTTCTGGCCTTGGAAGGGGCCCTTGGTAGGGGCTCGGAAGCTTAAGCTTCACCAACATTGTGGTAAATCTACCTCTTGGGACAAGCAGGGGAAAGAGAATGTGAATGAAAACTTTTGAATGTTAGACGTTTGAGCCATTTTTAACTACTAAAAATCCAATTTAACAAAATCTAATAAAACAATCTATATTCCCAGGGATTTTTTTTAGTGGACCCAATGAAATTTCTAGAAAATGATTCTGTAAGTTCCTGGAAGGTATGCATTTTTCCCTGAGCTCCCCACTACAGTGTTTTAGCTCCTTAAATATAAAGGGCCTCGTTTTCTCAACTCCTCTGAAAAGAGCCATGACAGCCAGTGTTTCTTCCTTTATCTTCCTTTATTTTCATTGGGGATTTAGAGTTGCTTTGCTGCTTCAGAGAAGACGGGATCCCTTGGGACGTGGTTAAAACCCAAACCTGAGGACACAGAGCCTAAAAGAAATAATCCTAAGGTGAGAGAATATTGGATCCTAAGTGTATGGGATTATTCTGAAAATAAGAGAGCTGCCACTGATTGAGAGCTGCTAACTCAGCCATCAAGATTTACAATCTAGGAGAAACCTTTTGTTAATTGTAAATTGTGTGTTCCAAGCATGATTTAGAGCCAAGAACACATTTCAAGATTGATTTTTGCAAAGATAGCTACTCTTTTCAGAACAAAAAGGCTTGTGACCTAAAGCATTTATTTCCACAAGATGGTGCTATAGCTTCTGCCAAGCAGAAAACTCACATTTCCTTCAGAAACTAGAAATCCAAAATACGCCTTGATTGGGGACCAAATTTGTGGATGAATCTTTCAAAGAAGCACTTTGTGCAAAAACGTTCTGGTGGAGGTTGATATGGGCCATGAGGGTGAAGGTGATTTCAGGTGATAATGGTTCCACCACCTCCACACATACCCGCGTTGATGCCTCAAGGCTTCATGTTCACCTTGCTGCCCACTCCTTCTCCAAAATGTTGCTCTTACCACTGTCAGGCACGTGTCAGGAATGGAACCTGGGTATTAAGGAGTGGCGCAGTGTGTCAGCCATCGTGGGAATGTGTCTCCCACACCCGCCCACACTTTCTACCCAGGGGCAGCTCAAGACTCACCTCTTCAGGGGAGCCTTTCCTTACCACTTTAATCACACTTTCCTTTAACTTGCCCTGGCATTGATGTTTACCTCTCTTTAGGCTTCTCAGAGGCTGCTTTAGAATGTTATGGTTTGCATCTATATTTTCCAAATTCCTCAGGGACAGAGTCCATGTCATCATTGCCACTGTATACCCCACAACAGTGAGCACCCTACCTTGAGTTTATGCAGTCATGATATCACGAACACAAGACAGTCTAAAGTAAGGGCTCAGTAACCCTGGTAGCCAGAGCAATCAAGAGGATGCTAACCTCACTTGGCCACTACCTAGGAGCTAGGGGTCTGATCTTCTAAATCACGACCTCCCTGGAACTCTTTGAGCATCAAAAAGGGATAGGATTGGGCTTCCCTGATGGCGCAGTGGCTGAGAGTCCGCCTGCCGATGCAGGGGACGCGGGTTCGTGTCCCGCTCCGGGAAGATCCCACGTGCTGCGGAGCGGCTGAGCCCGTGAGCCATGGCCGCTGAGCCTGCGCGTCCGGAGCCTGTGCTCCGCAACGGGAGAAGCCACAACACTGAGAGGCCCGCGTACCACAAAAAAAAAAAAAAAAAAAGGGATAGGATTGAACTGTTCTCCTAACTCTTTGAAATATTTTGCTTCTGTGTCTTTAATGGCTCCAGTATCCCTGTCTTGAGGGAGCCACGGAAGCAGGAATATCTGTATCATAAGGAACTAGAACGATGTTTCTGTTGAAGTGAATGGCATCTCTCTCTCTCTCTCTCTCTCTCTCTCTGCTCATCTTTATTCTTGTCTCCGTTTTTCTGTCTCCTATTCCGTGCCTTGGCAATCAAAACTGTGTCACGGCAATACATGACCGGTCACTCCCTCTCCCTTTGCCGCCACGACCTCTCGGGGCACGGTGACACCAGGGTACTATGGGCCTGCTCTTAGGAGTAGGGCGGAAAACCTGCTGTGCAGCTGTGGGAGTTGTGGCTGCATTTGGAAGAAGAATGGGATAAGATGGATCAGGGTGGAAGAGGTACACTTGTACCTAAGGACAATCCCTGGGGACTTTGAGAGGTGGACCAAGATACTTCCAGAGTTAGACATCAAGGGCTTGAGATTAGGAATAAGGCCAATGACTTTCTACCAGCACAAGGGAAAGACAGTGTTTAACTAATAAGTTCAGAACTAAGATCATGTCTGTGTTCAAAATAACCAGCACGTGGTTATCAGTTTTTGCCTTTTACCATGGCCATCAGAAGGAGAGGCAATGCACAGAGACCCAACGTTTTCTTTCAATAATATGAGATTTTAGTCTAAAAAAGACAAAATACACACACACAAAAGACATAATGCACTTTTCCAGCTTCTCCTAAATAAGAGAAAAAAATAAAATACATATATAAATAATAGAAGAAATATTTGACTTTAAGCCCCCATCAGAGGAATTCTTGGGACCCTAACTCCCTCTTGCTGCTAATGTAAGAGCTGGTATAAACATTTATGTATATATCAGTATGTATCTCTGTGTGTGTACTTCTCATACCAAAAAGGATATAATATGGCTCATAAATATATATTTGCACATACATATTCACACATAAGATAAAATTAAAGGAGGATAGAAGAAGAAAATAGGGCAAAAGGAAAATAAAAATAGAAGGGATAAGGGTTCACACCAAAAAATGACTAGACCTTCAAAATTTATTCTGATTGGCAAAAGTAAAAATCATAAGATTGATAGCACAGCAACAATTATGTAAATTAAATAAAAAATATGCCCATGCAAACAATACAGGTGTTTTTAATGGTACAAATGGAGTAAATGAGCAAAACAAAGGAGGAAACTTGAACAAACCAAAGGAACCAGAGACGACAGTGTGCCATGAAGATTGTAATCAATCCAACTTTCTGCACCTGCCCTCCCCAAATAAAAATTAAGCAGGTAAATTATAATAAAACCTAGGAAGTGCCATTATGGAGACTAGCTCCAAATGGTGAGGAAGTTTGGACTAGAGAAGCGGGAAGCCTTCACCAAGGAAGTAACCTCACTGTTGGATCTTGAAGGCTGTGTAAAAGTTTGCAGAAAGTAGGAATAGGGAAAGTGTAAGCTAAGGGCAATGGGAAAGCAGAGGTTTCTAAATCCAATCAAAAGATAAGAAGGGGAAAGATTACAGATAATTTATTATATTCTTTTTTTTTTTTTTTTTTTTCACAGTACGTGGGCCTCTCACCGTTGTGGCCTCCCCCGCTGCGGAGCACAGGCTCCGGACGTGCAGGCCCAGCGGCCATGGCTCACGGGTCCTGCCGCTCTGCGGCACGTGGGATCTTCCCGGGGCACGAACCTGTGTCCCCTGCATCGGCAGGCGGACTCCCAACCACTGCGCCACCGGGGAAGCCCAATTCTTAAGTGATCATTTTGAGATGCACATCTAGCCCTGTCACCTCCTTGCTTTAGATCCTTCAATGGCTTCCTTTGCCCTCAGGATAAAGTCTCAAATCCTTAATGTGGTCACCTAGGCCCCCATAATTTCTGGTCTCCACTCACGTCATCAGTTTCATTTTGTGCCTATGTCCCTCCCTCCACCCTGACCCCTAGATCTGAAACACTCTAGCTTTCGTTCAGTTCCTGAAATGAGCCCATGACCTTCCTGCCTCAGGGTTTTCAAATCCTTTACCTCCTCCTGAAACCCTATTTCCCAACCTCTTTTCCTAGTTCATTTGTATTCGTCCTTCAGAGTTCAGCTGAAATATTACTTCCAAACTATTGATTTCTCCAACTCTCCAGATAAAGTTATTCTCCTAGGTTAAACATATATACTTTTTGTACCCATTAGGACCTCATGGACCATGATATCCCCAGCCTCTCATTCAATGCCTTTCACATAATGGGAACACAAGAAATATATGTTGGATGACTGAATAAATGAAATAATTGAGTGAGAGTGCCTTACTTGGGTTAGGCAGGGGTGATTCTGCTTAAAGACAGCTACAGGCGATGATAAAATCTAAATAAGAGTTGAGGTCCAGTTAAGGAAACGCTGATCCCGTTCTTTCTATCAGGGGTCCACACAACAGGATGCTCAGTGGATCTATTGGGAGAATGGGATGAAAATATTAGAACTTTTCATTATATTTGTTTTCATCTCATTATTGTAAATGTCTGTTTCGCATTAATATAAAGAGGTACATGTATATTGTTTACAAATGAATAAAACACATATTGGGGATACTTGTTGAAATACTTTTATTGATAGAAAGTGAGATAAAAACTTTTAAAACCATTGCTGTAGATCAGAGAGTCTCCATTATCCAAACCATCAAGGAGCCATTTTCCAATAGTTCTGCTTGACCCCATGCCATTGAAACTCTATAGATTTGGGGCAACTGTCAATTCATAAAACTTAGCAGGTGATATGATAAAAGCCTCTGGTAAAGAACCATTGCTTTTATTTTATTTTATTTTATTTATTTATTTATTTTTTGCGGTATGCGGGCTTCTCACTGTTGTGGCCTCTCCCGTTGCGGAGCACAGGCTCCGGACGCGCAGGCTCAGCGGCCATGGCTCACGGGCCCAGCCGCTCCGCGGCATGTGGGATCTTCCCGGACCGGGGCACGAACCCGTGTCTCCTGCATCGGCAGGCGGATTCTCAACCACTGCGCCACCAGGGAAGCCCAGAACCATTGCTTTTAGATCAAGAGTCCCAAATCTGGCTTCTCATCATAATCACATGGGACACTTAAAAACAAACCAACGAATAATAACAAAGAAAAAAAAAATCTTTCTTAAATATTTTGCTGATTTGCCGGGTTTGGGAACCACTGCAGTAGAGTCAGAACACTCCACTAAATGGGCTTCATTGGTTTTAGTCTCTTTGCCAACAGGGCTCATCACCATCTTTATCTCCATCCTTATCTTCCAAGATTTGGGGATGGGAGAACTTCTGAAACATCCCCAAATGAAACACTCAAAAAAAGTAAGACAATACGAATAATAGCACTTCCGGGGATTGCTGACTGCAGTACGGGATAGGATCCCATACTGTCACTTTACAGCTGTTGGCACTCTCCATGGCTGTAACCATTCTGTGGAAAGATGTGGTCATTCTCAGACACTAACTCCCAGACATTTTGAAGAGGTTTAATTGAATAAGATGCAGATGCATATATATTTTCCTATGATATATGTGCCCAAGTTAAAAAAATATACCTATAGGGGCTTCCCTGGTGGCGCGGTGGTTGAGAGTCCGCCTGCCGATGCAGGGGACACGTGTTTGAGCCCTGGTATGGGAGGATCCCACATGCCGCGGAGCAACTGGGCCCGTGAGCCACACTTACTGAGCCTGCGCTTCTGGGACCTGTGCTCCACAACAAGAGAGGCTGCGATAGTGAGAGGCCCACGCACCATGATGAAGAGTGGCCCCCACTCGCCACAACTGGAGAAAGCCCTCGCACAGAAATGAAGACCCAACAGAGCCATAAATAAATAAATAAATTTTAAAAAAAGAAAAAATATATATACCTATAGGAGAAATTTCAAGAACTATGAGCGTCCAGAGACCTGGGGAGAGTGTGAAGTCAGGCTATGAAATGTCCTGAAGGCCATACATGCTATTGAGTTTGGACTTTATGCTTCCAGAGATGCGTCTCCTCTAAAGGATTTTGTTCAGTTTTATTGAGGATAACTGACAAATAAAAATTGTATATATTTAAGGTGTACAGCTTGATGTTTCAATATACATATACATTCTGAAATGATCACCACAATCAAGCTAATTAACATCCATCACCTTACATAGTTACCACTTCTTTTTTCTTTGTTTTTCTCGGCCATTTCTTTACCATACTTCATGTTAAGCCCACTATTTTTTCTTCCCTGAACAGAATGTGCTTATGCTTCTATTCTTGCATATACCATTCCCACTGTTGGTATGCCTTAACTCTAGCCTCCTCTCCACCATGTAACAGTGTACTTCTTAAAGACAAGTCAACTCCAACATCACCTTATCCTTGAAGCCTTCTCTTGCTCCCCAAGCAGTGCTCTCTCTTTCATGCATCACACTTTGTGTAGATGTCAGCGTAATACTCGTCACACTCTGCTATCATTATTTGCTACTTGTTTCTCTCCTCAGTTGGATTGAGAGCTCTTTGTGGGCAGAGAGTTGGTTTTTGTATATTGACTTCTAAAAATGAATATTAAGTAAACAAATGAAAAAAAGAATGAGGCAATTACTATTTATACCTTGAACAGCATTACATAGGCTAGCGCCAATGTACAGAGGTTGAGAAAATAAATACATAAAGGGAAACGAAGGATGAGAAAGAAAAATATGTTCATCAGAATAGAACAGGATAGTTAAGAACCACACTGGCCAAGTCAGGATGGATTTAAAGGAGAAAGATAAACAGACCATGGTTGACCAAGTTAAGAAAAGAACTGAGTTCTTTTCTTAACTTAATAGTCCAGAGCACTATTCAAAGAACTAGTGCTGGATCCGCTGAGGGTCAGTTAACCAAGTGGGAGGCCACACAGCCAATAACATGGGATGGTGACATCTGGTCAGGGCAGTGACAGCCCCAGGGAGAACTCTGATGAACTCCTGCTTCAAAGAAGGTCACTGTAATCCCTTTGCTCCCAATACCTAGAACTACAGAGGACAGTTCTCTGTCCTTCCTCCATCATGGCTGGATCTCAAAGGCACTGTCTGCAATTAACATGTCCCCCCAAACGAGAACCTTTTACTTTTTCCCCCCACTGAATACAGCTCTCATTTTAAAATACCTTTACTTTGAATTGGTTTACCTTTCCCATCTCTTATCACCTTGATATTGTAAATTTATTCATTCAACATACAGAACTATCAGGCACTGTTACGAAAGGAAACCATATCAATCACCTTCTACACTTGTACTAAGGTGATTCTATATATTACCTTGCTGACTCACCACAACAACCCAGTGAGGCAGGGATTATTAAATATCATCCCCACTTAAGACAGTAGGATAATGAAGCCTAGAAAGATGAAGATGAAGTACAGGAAGTTGATATGCCAGATTTTTGCATTAAGTAGGCGGTGAGGGTGGGATTCAAATTGACCCAAAGCACCCCATCTGAATCTAAATCCCACCCTCTTCCTACCGTATCATTCTCTCTCCTCTCTGGTCTTTATAGAGGAAATGGCCCAAACAAGATATCAAGATCTTGGTATAGGATGACAGGCCTTATTAAGAAGCCCACTCACCAAGAGCAAGCATCAAGAAATGGAAAAGAAGAAAAAAGAGAACGCCAGTGTGCAAAGTGAAGGCAAGAGAAGGCTGGGGCGCTGGATGATTCGCACGTGCAAACACCCTGCAGACAGGGGCGCTCCGTGGGAAGGATCAGCTCCCTGAGGGGTGAGTTTTAACTTGCCTACATGTCACTACTAGCTGAAAAGTCAGGTCAAGCCTTGTATGCCTAACTCTCAATGACCCCAAGATCATTGAATCAAGGGCGGTGACTTAAAAAAACCAAAAACGCTGATAGGTCAGAGCTAGCAGAACAAGAGGAGGTCAAGTCTATGAGACTTCACATTCAGAGAAAACAAAGGGCTAGAGGGAGAGCCGAGGGAAGCCACAGCGGAGCAGAAAGAACAGCCAGGATGGTTTGGAAGGCAGTCCCAGCGCCTCTGACTACAGCGGCCACTCCCAGGAGGCAGCATGAAGCAGCAGAGATGGGTCACTTCTGCCCAAAGATCGGGAGTTTGCTTGCTTTGCTCAGCCCTTAGAAGCCCAGGGCGCCCTCACACCCTGGCCCGAATGCTCTCTCCCAACTGAGAAACAGACAGCTCTGGCTCACATTTCTGACTTACTGCACCGCCCCTTCTTCTCCTCTTGCTGAGCCAATGGCATGTGTGAGGCCTGCCCTTACATACCTGGACTCCTAGTTCTGGTTCTCCCCATGGCTTCCCACACCTTACGTAGCAGCTCGGCGTAGGCTAAAGGCTGCTGGACTATTTAGGGCTTAACTCCTTGGAGAACTATAGCCAAAGTAGTGCGTTCTTTGAATATAGAGTTGCTTCAGGACCCTATTGGAAAAGAAACCATTCTGCCTTAATGACATGCTATCCTAAAGCCCCCTTCCAAGTACTGTTAGGCCTACTCAGCTGGGATCAGTGCAGCAGCCAATGGGCACAGTAATCGGGAAGTGGTCTCACCGAATAGCTGTTTGGGCTTATAGGTCACGGCAGTCTTAAGAGCAAAACAGCCAGAAAGCCCATCAAGGGTCTACTTGACTGGAGTAACGAGTGAGGTTGGGGGCTGATCTAACTGAAATGAACATACCAAAAATCTCTGTCCCCTACATGAGGGCTTCTTACAGTGTGTGTGTGTGTGTGTGTGTGTGTGTGTGAGTGTGTCTGCAGGGTAGAATATTTTGGCATTCTTTGAAGTCTACAGAGATGCGTAAAGATTGACCCACTCAGCCTTGGACTCGGAGACCAAGAGAACACAAGGTTTCCCTGAAAATATCAGAAAAATAAAATATATATATATAGGCATGAGAAAACACACAGGCCTGAGACATAGGTTTCGATACTTCCGCACAAACACACACAAGTCCTGGGAAGAATGCAGGAGGAACACACACCTTGGGAGACATGAGCTCAGTTAATGCGCGGAGAAAAGACCTAGACATGCTGTTTTAGAGATGCACGTTGCCAGGCCCTAAGAGCCGCCCTCTCAGGGAGTCAGAGGGAGAGAAAGGAGAAGAGGGAGGAGCCAGGGCAGGGAGAAGGGAGCAGGATACACCCTTCCACAAAGGGAGAGACAGGTAGCCGTCAAGGAAGAGAAATGAACATGGAGGCCTGATGACACGCAGGCAAATACAGACGGACACAGAAACTCAGAAGTTCAGAGACACAGACTGGCCCAGAGATGAACATCAACAGAAAACACATCGGCATGGGTCCGGCTCAGGTAAAGACCTGAAGAAATGCTGGGGGAGAAGAAACACCCAGGCAGCTCTGAGAGACCTAGCCGGGCCCGGGCGAGGCCCCGCTCTCCGCTCTCCGCGTCCCGCGCCCTCGGGGGGGGGCCCCCGCCGGCCGCTGTCCCGCCAGCCCCGGGCTCCTCTCCCGGCCCGGCCGGCACTTCCCAGCTCTGACGCGGGCGCTCCCTTCACGCCAATGAGGCTGCGGCGCGGACGGGCCCCGGCCCTCCTCCAGGAAGGTGTGTCCCTGGTTTCCTCACCTGAAACTTCCGAAGAGAACCAGATCCCTCCCTCCCTCCCTCCCGGCCGGGCGGGGCGGCTGGGCGGCCGGGGCCTGCGCTGGGGACTGCCGGCCGGCGCCGGGGACCCGAGGGGACTCTTGGGCCAGGACAGCATGTGACACTTCCCAGGTGGGTGCCCTCCTCCCCCGCAGCTCCCGTCTCCGGGCGGGAGGCTGTCGAGCCCCGGCGGAGGTCAGGGAGGGGCGGGAAGCGCCGGAATCGAGGCCTTCACCTTGGGGCCAGCCCCGGCTGGGTCCGGGGACGCAGGCTCCGGAAAGGGGAGGGGGGGGGTGCTGGGCAGATAGGCAGAGCTCGGGATGTAGGACCGAGTACCTTGGTCTGGAAGAGGAGGGCAGCTGGACGAAAGGTTCTTGCCGGGGAAAAACTTGCTTCCGGCCTGGTCCCCGCCTTGCAAATGGGCACCCTGCCCCTAGGTGATCCGCGGGCCGGTAATGAGGGCCCTTTCTTCAAAGTCTAGGCCCTGGGGAAAGCTAACCCCTATAATAAGGAATAACTGAGATTCCCTTCGTGGACGTACTCCCTCCCTGGAGATACGTTGTTGTCTCCTTTTTTCTTAACCAGGCCTGGGCCTTCCTTCCCGTACCTTCCTATGGGTTCGCATACTGTGTATGTCGAATAAGTACATAGCTGTTCCGTGTTAGCCGAGGTGCTTTAACCTGTAAACAACGGCTCCCGCCCTGCCCTCCACCCGGTCTCCCCACGTACGGCGAGTGCTTCCACAGCTTCGCGTTGATCACAGCGTTGCGTGCAGAACTTGGGGAAGTAGGAAGAGAGCTCCTCAGAGTTGGGGTGCTAGATCACCCTGCTGAGGTCTAGGATTGAAGATCATTCGTAACCTCCCTCCAGGGAGACTGTCCTAGGAGAGCCCATCCCCGTGGGAGCCGCTGGATTCTCAGATCTCAGCCCCCGCTCTCCTTCCTGGATCTGGGATTCCCAAGACAGATTTGCCCTCCTGTCTCCCAGGGAGTGAGGAGTGAACTCTGGCTGGGCCTCTTGTCCCATCGAGGGGGAAAGGTGTGTCCGACAGACAAGGCGGGGGAGAGTGACTTTCTTTTCTAGCTTCCTCCCCCATTTGCTCCCCCACCGCAGTCCTGGGTATTGCATCCTTGGCTACCCCAGAAATCTCAGCTCCTGGCTAAACAGCTCCTGATGTGGCCCCTTGTTCAGACTTCCTGGTTTATCCACACCTGGGCCCTGGCAAAATGGGGGTCATTTGTTAACCAATCTGTGGGCCTGAAACTGGAGCCGTGTCCACTGAGGGGATTCTTGGGGGGCTGGGGAGGGGAAAGGGGTGTCAATTCTGAGTGAGACCGTCCGGCAGGAGGCAGGTCTGTCATTGTCTTGGTGGGGAAGAGAGAGAAGTCAGGATGTGGGGGAAGGAATCCCTCTTATCAGAAGGATACAGTGATTCTAAATATAGTCAAGAGTCTTTGTAGATCAGGGGTCCCTCGAGCGTATGGCTGTCCACGGCGTGGTCTCTCTGGGGTTGCCTGTGGCCGCATTAAGCACGGTGTCTGTGGGATAGACAGGGCCATGTCATTCATGGTGTCTGGTGTGGTCAGTCACTATGTGGTGCGACAAGAACAGGATCAGCGTTTACTCCAGTGTCACTCAAGTCGTGTACACCCAAACGGGCGATTTACAGAATGTGGTGTAGACAGGGGTGAGTCACTCACCATGTCTGTGGAGTGAACAGGAGCTGGTCATGTGTGGTGTCTACAGGGTGGGCCAGAGCAAGGTGAACGTCAGGGTCTATGTTAGGGACCCAAACAGGCCACTCAACACTCACACCTGTGTGGATGGCACCGGGGCCACAGGTGGGCCTGTGGGGTATATTTCAGCACTGCCACTACTGATGGTCTGTGTGAGCCCCTCAGGGCTGCAAGGCAGTGGATGATGTGATATTTTCAGACGTTAGGGGTCGATGGAGGTGTTTATTACAGTTTTCACTTGGATGCTGGGGCTTTCCTAAAATGGGTAGAACACAGGTCTCAGCAGTTAGTGGTCCAGAAAGCTACGCTTAATTTTGATGTCTTTGTAGCACTGAGGGCCATAATGTGAAACAGCAAATAGCGGCATCCATCTGTGTGGTGATCTTATTTTTGAAATCAAAATGAGAACATTTCCTTTGATTTGGTGGGTAGTTTCCTAAAATAGCATATAGGCGATAATAGTGTAAATGCAGAACTATTGTAACCTCACGAGTATCTCAGTGATTTGTGGTGTAAGTCAGAATATTTGAAACTGACACTGCTAGACAATCCAGGAAGCATGTTCCTCAAAAGTACACGTGGCACTTGACACTGGATTGAAGAAGAAGCAGTGTAATGGGGGTGGGAGATAAGGAGGAGGGATATCTTTGAAATACAAATTGATGTCTGGTGACTTGAAATGGACAAGAGCTAAGGTACTGGGGGCTCTACGGGGACTATTGAATTCTATCACACGCTGTGTCAATGGGCTGACTTGGAGCTTTGTCTTGAAAGAAGTCGCACGTGAACAGGGGCAGCAGATGCAAAAATGACCCTGGTCTGGAGGGAGGCCAGATCACCGTGGTGCCGTGCTCTGTCTTTGCCTGTGCTGTGCTCAGATAAAAATGATTATTCACCACCGGTGAGAGGGCGATGAGGAGGTGACTCATACAAAGTGGGAAGTGCAAAACGAATCTCTCTCCTGATGCCCTTATGTGAGCAAAACCCTGTTTTACAGATTTCTTTTAGCTCTGTCACGTTCTAGACTCGCAATGCCTGATTGTCATAGGATTATAGGACAGGACCAAGTATAGGGACATGGGGGCTGAGCCGGTGACCACCAGTATTTCCAAAGGGGTAAAGATAATGTTAGAAATAGTGTCAGTGGGGTTGCAGGAGGCAGACACACATTGTGTCACTAGAGTGGAACTGGAGATGTTCGTGTAGCACATGCTGTCTGTAGATGTAAACTGAATATAGCAGAAATACGCTTGTGTGTTTAGAGGCTGCTCGTTTTGAGGACATGGGAGTGTCTATGAGTATACGGCCGGGACAGTACACGTGCCAGTGAGGGGAGGCTACAGGTTTAATCACAAGGTCTCCTTAGGCAGGTGGGAGCCGGTGAGCAAGTATATTATTTAACGTGTGGTTGGGAAAACAGGGTCACGTCACAACAGTATCATCTGTAGTGATTATAGTGTTTTGTACTTAGGGCTGGATGTAGGGGCCAAATCACACACTGTGTCAATTAACTGGAAAAGGACGTAAAAGCCCTTCTACGCATTACACTTGTGTTAGACATGGCCCTTTGCCCCATAGAGATGGGTATCTGGGTCTATGAGGTGACCAGGAGCTTGTCACATACTACAGCTGCAGGGTGACTAGGGAAGTACCCATGTGGTGATGTCAGGCTCTCCTACATAGAACCTGCAAGAATGGTTTATTTTTATTTTATTTATTTATTTTTATTTATTTTGGCTGCGTTGGGTCTTCGCTGCTGCGCACAGGCTTTCTCCAGTTGCAGTGAGCGGGGGCCACTCTTTGCTGCGGTGCACAGGCTTCTCATTGCGGTGGCTTCTCTTGTCGTGGAGCACGGGCTCTAGGCATGTAGGCTTCAGTAATTGCGGCGTGTGGGCTTCAGTAGTTGTGGCACGTGAGCTCAGTAGTTGTGGCTCGTGGGCTGTAGAGCGCAGGCTCAGCAGTTGCAGCACACGGGCTTAGTTGCTCCACAGCATGTGGGATCCTCCTGGACCAGGGCTCAAACCCGTGTCCCCTGTATTGGCAGGTGGACTCCCAACTACTGCACCACCAGGGAAGTCCCCGCAAGGGTGGTTTAGTGTGCGTGTGTATGTATGTATGTTTATGCAAGTGTGTATGCACGTGCACTGTCACAGGACAGCAGGCATTTGGGGCAGTGGGTTTCTGCTTTGAGCCTAGACCAGACAGGGAAGGTGTGAGTCCAGGTGCAGCTGTGAGTTCTGTAAGCCCCCAGGGTCTTCTCTGGACTAGTGACTGGCCAGCTTTCTTACAGCTGGACTTCTGGTTGCTTATGGTGGACTGAAGTCAGGAGGCCCTGGTTTGAGTTCACCTGTGCATTTGCTTAGGAAACTTGAGCAAGTGTGTAGGTTATCTGAGTTGTTTCCTCATCTGTAAATTAGGCGAAGTTTTCTATGTGTCTCTAAACGTCCTTCCAGCTCAGAAATCCTATATTTCTCTCCTACACTTTCTCTCTTTCTCTGTCTCCAACAATACTTACAATCCCTGACATTTCTATTACCATCAGTGTTAATAATGCACTTTTAAATTTTTTACGTCGTCATGTTTAATCTTTATTAGAAGTCCTTGGAAAGCGAGTGTATTATCCCCTTTCTAAAGATAAGGAAATGAATGTTCAAATAAATTCCATGATTTCTACAACTGTGTGAAAATTATCAAGATGCGAAACAAAGTAGAAGTAAAAGTTGGACAACACTCATTTAACTCTGTGTTCTTCCTTTCTTCATTTATCCATGCAGTGAATCTTTGTTGAGGGACAGGTAAGCCCCAGGCAGAGGGGATTGAGCAGTTAAATACGGCAGTGTCTGTGTTCTCATGAAGTTCCTGGTTTAACCTAGAAAATAGACACTAAATTTGTAACTACAAGTGCAGTGAGTGTGAGAAGAAGTAAAGGGTTCTCTGGGCAGGAGAGTAGGATTCCAAGTAGAGAAGCAGCACATGTGAAGGCCTGCAGGTGAGAGAGGGAGGTGAGCCGAGGGGACTGAAAACCGACAGGTGTTGACAGGTGATGAGTCCGCTGGAGAGGAAGGCAGAGGCCAGGTTGTGCAGGGCATGTAACCCACAATGGATATTTGGGTCTCGTCCCAATGGCAGTAAGAGGCTACTGAAGAATTTAAACTAGAAGTGGGGCTTTGAAGGATCACTCGGGTGCTGGGGAGAGAATGCCTTGGAAATAGGGGAAGAGAAGCCGTGTGGAGGCCAGCGGCCAGCTGTGCCGCATGTGCAGTGGCCTGGGTACGAAAGGGCAGCAGGGTGGACCAGGCTGTAGCAGCGGAGATGGAGAGAAGTGGACAGACTTGAGGGGTACTTAGGAGGCGGGGTCCATAGGACTTGGTGACTGATTAGATATGGGGAACGCGGGCCAGGGGGGGAATAAGAATTTTATTCTGTGATGGAAAAATATTTATTGAGTGCTTAGTATGGGCCAGGTATTGTGTATTAGGTGTTGAGCAAGACAGATACTGTTCTTGATCTCGTGAAGCTCACCGCCTCTTGTTTGAGATAGATGATAAATCAAAATACGCACATAACTATATAATTGTATAAATGCTACAGGGGAGACGTAAACTGAACTCTGGTTGATAAGCGCCACGGAGAGGAGCACAGCAACCCAGTCGGAGGATTGGGGAACACTTAAGAGGTTACGTCAGGAAAATGTAGTCTCACGAATGACAAGAAAGAGTATTTCTAATGTCAAATCTGTGTCCAATGTCGTGTCAAGTGCTGGCAGGAACCACCAAAACAAGCGCCCATAGAGCCTTGTTTGGAGTTGACAAGTCAGGGTTGTAGGAGAGACGGGCAGCGTGGCGCCATTGAAGCTCAGCGGGAGGCGGGTGAGACGTGAGCCTAGGAAGACGGCAGGCGTGCAGGATTCCGTTTACACACCGGAAACACGTGAAAGACATGAACATGCCCAAAGTCTGGTGGGATGCTTCCAACGAAGAAGGTGAAGGTACGAAAGGATGAGATAATCCATAGCATCGGGTCCTGAAAAGGCAGGCCAAAGAAGGTGGCATTTAGAGAGGAGGGATGCTCTTGCCTTGTCAGAGGGGATGGCTGGACACAGTGAAGGGTGGGTCCCTCTGAACTGCAAGAAACTGAAGCAGTTCCTCTCCGCTGGTTTGTAAATTCTCTGCAAAGTGGGAAGGAGAGGTGGAAGGTCAATAACGTGGGCAGTCATGAGAAGAGCTCACACGGTTGGTGGAGAGAAGGGGAGAGTAGGATAGTGAGGGGTACACAGTCTGATGGACCTCATCGAAGTGGGTACCCATCGCATCTGCTCTGGTTCTCATCTAATAAGTCTAGTTATCATTCCGCTTTACAATAGCTGCCTCTATAATTGAGAAACAATTTTTTTGTTGTTGTTAATTAGTTACAGGCTCTGCCAGACGCTGTGGAAAATAAGATGAGTGAGATCCAGACTCTCTGTAAAGGAGATTACACGATGCTCTAGTACCTCAGACACTGGCCGTAATGGCCAGACCTGTTTTAATCCCCTGAGCAGCTTAGGTGGAGGATACCCCTGCAGACGCTGCTTCTCTGGGCTCTTAGATCTAGGGTGTGTCCCTCACAGTGTCTGGGAGTTATATGGAACTGAGCCACTCTTGGTGCCCAGAGAGAGGACAGGGAGACACTGTGACGTAATACAGTCTAGAGGGTAATGACCACTGGGAATGCTTGGTGCCCTTTGACAACGGTCTTGTGCTCTAATTTAATTGTTTATCGTCTGTCTCTCCCACAAGACTGCAGGCTCCATGAGGACACAGTCTTTGTTTGCCTTGTTCACTCCTGAGAGGGTCACTTGGTAAATATTTATTAAAGGAATAAATCGGTGACAAGTTTTATAGAGGCTATTGCTTATTTTGTGAAGTACTTTCTGTCTCAAAGAATGACAGTAAATGGAACCGAAGAAATCGTCACACACTTGTTCTTTAGGTCTGTCCCTCTGATAAATAAAAGCAGAAGAGGGGATAGAAAGTTTGTCTCTTATTCCTCTTTAGGACTCAGCCCTGATGGAGGCTGAGGAGCCCCAACACGGAGCGGCGACCCCCATTCCTGCCAGAGTGGAATTCAGTGTTATCCTGGCAACTCCCATGAGAAGCAGGCAGACCCCTGCCTTGGAGCCTGAAGCCGAAGAGGGCGAGGACCCGTCCTGTCAGTGGGCAGAGAGACACGGGCTCTTGGAGACCCAGCAGAGACATGTAAGGGGTGTGAATGACCGGGCACCTGACAGCATGGCCTCTTTTCCCATCGAAGCCTCTGCAGATGTGGACACCAACCACGAAAACCTGAGGGCTGAGGCCTGTGGCACCTGTGGCACTCCAGAGCACCAGGAGGCAGGGCCCCAGTGCCCAGCAGATAGACAGGCAAGGCCGCCAGCTCCCCCAGAGCTCTGGGCCTGCTCCCAGCAGGGTGAATATCTAGACACGGCCTCAATATCCAGTGAACTGGCTAGCAGCGTGGAGGTGGCATTTAGACCAGACCTCGCTTCTTTGATATTGGAAACCGGACAAGCCAAAGAAGAGGAGGAAACTTCCCCGGACACCTCTGCCCAGACCAGATGTGGGCCTTGCTGTGAAGAGCATCCTGCAGAGACCAATCAGCCACAGGACTCAGGACGTGGACCTGCCAGGCAGGAGAGTCCGGAGAGAGAAGGGGCCGTGTGTCTCCAGAAGGCCGAGGAGCCGGAGGGACAGGGACAAGGGGAAGGCGGGCTTCAGGGGGAGGGAACTCTGTGGGAGGATGTTTGCTCCGACGGGCTTTCGGGGGAGCCGGAGCAGGTGGGAGGGCGGGTTAACGGTCCAGAGGAAGAACGGAGGCGAAGACAGCAGTGGATTCAGGGTGGCGCGGCGCTGGCAAAACAAGGGGAAGGCCAGGGCCGCAGTGAGGAACTGGGAGCGCTGAGTTCCGGTGGGTGGGACTGGAGGGCTCCGGGCCACGGGGATCTAGAAGGAGGGGAACACAAGGGCGGGGCGCTGACGGGGCCAGAGGAGGGTGAGGTGGGTGCTCGGTACGAGGGGAATCAAAGCTTAGTGGGGAAGTCAGTGAAAGTCACTGGAAAGCAAGAGGATCAGGGTCCACAGGGGGAAGTGATGCCGGTGGAGGGGCGGGAGGAGAAGGTAGGGTCCAGCGAGGAGGAGCCTGGCAGTGGCCGTGGGGACCCCCTGGGGGGAGGGGGCGAGGAGAGGCACACAGAGGGAGGAGGAGAGCGTGACGTTTCTGCCACCCTGGCTCTGGTGGCCCCTGAGGGCTCCTCTCCCCATGACTCGTTTCCAGATGCCTGGCGTCCCACGGGCAGGATCCCCGGGACTGAGACAGAGCCTAGGGCTGGGGAACCGTCCCCTGGAGCTCTGACTCCTACCCTGGAGCTAGCAGGATGGTCCCAGCAGCTCGTTTCTTTACCTCATTCCTTTCCCGCCTCGGAGTCGCCTGACCAAGAAACAGCTCAGTGCAACCGGCAAGTGGGCCCTGAGCTGGGGACGGGGGCAGCATCCAGCCGGGGAGAGGAGGGGGTCTCTGTGGCCCCTCCAAGGACAGCAGCGCCAGCCCCTCCCAGCCCCCCCGAAGTCTCCCCCGGCCTGACTGCCTCATCCTCTGCCGGCCCCCAAGTCGCCTTCCCCAGGAGGGAGCCCTCGGTTGCTGCACGTCCTCCAGAAACCTCCGGAGCCCCTCGAGCAGCCGACAGCCCAGCTCCCTGTGGGGCTTCCGAGAGGCCTGCAGCTGCCCTGCACGGCTTCCCCTCGGCAGGCCCGGCCGGCCCTCACGGCCCCCCCCCGGGGCGACCGCGCTGGGGCGGCCCAGCACCCGAGGAACAGCTCCTTCCCGGGCTCTCAGGGCACGGAACCAACCCCGGACCCGGCGGGAGCAGCACTCTCCTTCTCTGGCTCGGAGTTGCCCCAGAGACCCCCCAAACCTGCCGCCTCTGGCTCTGTGCTCCCCAGAAGGGGCAGGAAAAGCGGGGGGGACTGCGGTGTCATTCCGGAATCCTCAAGTTCACTACCCGCTCCAGGGCAGGACTGTCAAGAATTTGCCTCAAATGCAGCAAGGCCTGGCAGCCCCCCAAGCAGTCAGCCGTGGGCCTCCGCACAGGCCTCAGCGTCTCCCCCCGCCACTGGCTCCGCAGATAAGGGGATCCGGGAGCCTCCGCGAGAGAAGAGGCGCGTCCACTCCACGGGGGCGGCCGACGGCCAGCGCTCCGCCGTGGTCCCCACGCTGAGACGGTACAGCCACCCTCCTCTGCACGCCCTGGGTTCAGGGCTACACGGCCACCCCAGAGGCCCAGTGCCCCGAGTTCCTGACCCCCTCGTGGCAAGGCAGCAGCGACCCCTGCCCTCCACCCCGGACCCCCCCCACCATACTCAGACCTCTTTCTCTCCCAGGCAAAGGTACAACAAGCCGTTACCCCCAACTCCCGAGTCGTCTCAGTCACACCCTGGGTCTCCCGTTTCTTCTTCGAGGAGCTCAAGGATCTACAAGCCTCTGCCCCCGGTCCCCATCGTGAATCCTCCTAACGAGCCACCGCCGCTTCCCCCAAAGTCCAGGGACAGGAGCAGGCACACGCAGGGCGGACTCGGCAATTCCGGGGGTCAGGCCAGGACCAGGCCAGTTTGTCAAGACTGGAGCATCTCCACAGCCCATTCTGCGGGACGTGTGTCCTGGCCTCCGGCCTCGGGCAGATCGACAGACTCTTCGGCTCCCGCCAGTGGGAGTGAGGGTGAAGCGCCCACCGGCATGGCCTTCAGTAACATGACAGCTCTTGTAAGTCCCTCTTTCCTGACCGCCGCCTGGACCCTGGAGGTCCAGGGACCCACCTCAGAAGAGTCTGAGGTCCCTGGCAGAAGATCTTTGAGAAGAACAGCCCCCCCGGAAGGAGCCAGTGGCCTGAGGAGGTCGGATCTAGGCCGAGCAAGGCAGCCAGAGAAGCCCAGCCATCCGCATCTGGAGAAGGCGTCCAGCTGGCCTCACAGACGGGACCCAGGGAGACCAGCGGAGGGCAGCAGTAAACAGGTGGTGGCCCCTAGTGAGGGGTTGACTAAGCTCAAGGACTGGCACCGGCAGGGCCTGCGCAGACCCTCCATCCTACCCGAGGGCCCTTCAGGTGAGTGAGGGGCAAGGCCCGCGCTGACATCCGTGTCAGGCCGGGCTCTCCCCAGCTCTTCCTTCCTCATCCATCTTCTGTCGCCCAGGCCCCCGGTGACCGCTCTGCTGGCTTCACTCACCCACATACACAACCCCGGTGCAGAGGAAGGTCCCGAGACCCTCTCGGAGTTCATGGTCCTTCCCTTTCTTCTCCTTCCCCTCTATCTCCATCCATCACCCAACCGTGGCGTGCTTTCATTGTGTATCTCTTTTTCCCAAGACTGTTCTGGACCTTCCCCCCCCTCACTCCGCCACTACTTTCCAGTTACAAACACCTGCTTGATGTCCTTGCAGTAGAAGAGAAGGCATCTTCTACTTGTCCGGTTCATATTCTGACACGAGGGACGGGGACAGACCTGGTACTATTGTCCTCAAATGCTTTCGACTTTGGCACTTTCCTCTCTCACAGGTTCCCAGTTGAGCCCTCTTGCCCACCTACCACCCCCCACGCCCCACGCCGATGCCTGCGTCTCCCACTCTAGATCTTATGTTCTTCGGCTCTCTCTGAATGCCCCTTCTGAAGTCTCAGTTACTTTACCCATTTCCATTTTCCGACACAGGAGGTCCAGCCGTGGAAAAATCCCCTAGCCTTTCAGACGCCATTGTTTTTCGGTGAGTCACCCTCTCTCCCAATGGATGCAAGTTTTACTCTTTTTTCTTAGGATACTGAGATTTTCATTAGTTGACAAAGGTTCTGGGACCCTGTCTTTTCCAGGGTTAAGGAGGGGAAGAGACAGACACCAGGTTTCCAGCGTAGGGAGATTTTTTTATCTATCTGCTTCCGTCAACTGAGTCCAAATCTCCCATCCCTATAGGCCATTTGGCCCCATGAACGAAACCCCACCCCTGTAAAAAAAGCTTGACATCCAAAAAAGCTTCAGACTACTCAAAAGTGGACCAGGCTACAACTTGCCTCTCCAGGGGGTTTGGCCCTGACATTCAGTGGTTAGAGACCATCTTATCTGTAGTCGCCCGGGGCTTCTCCATGTCTGAAGGCCAGCAAGCACCACGGAGCCCTTCTTGACTCCACAGGGAGAAAAAGCCAAAGGAGGTGATGGGAGGCTTTTCAAGACGTTGCTCCAAGCTCATCAATTCCTGTGAGTACTTTGAAACAGAACTGTGGACCCACATGAGTGTTTTGTCCAAGACTGGAGAGGGGTTCCTGGCTATCAGCAGTGGGGCGGGGATATCTGTAGGGAGGGAGATGCCAGGAGAGCCAGAAGCAGCTTGGTGGCTTCTGTTGCTGTGCCTCAACTCCACACCTCCCTAATTCTCTCCCTCTCCCATGCTTCTTCACCCCTGTAGCTCAGCTGCTCTACCAGGAGTACAGCGATGTGTTTCTGAACAAGGAGATCCAGAGCCAGCAGCGGCTGGACAGCCTGACAGAGGCACCGGGACCCGCCTCCCCCCGGCAGCCCCGAAAGGCCTTGGTGTCCTCGGAGTCCTACCTGCAACGCCTCTCCATGGCCTCCAGTGGCTCCCTCTGGCAGGAGATCCCCGTGGTGCGCAATAGCACCGTGCTGCTCTCCATGACCCATGAAGACCAAAAACTCCAGGAGGTACCTAGCAGGGCAAGGCGGGGCAGGGGAAGAGGCTACAGGAGGGAAAGCAAAGTCTCACTGCTCTCGTCCTGACCTCCTATCCCCCCCACCACCACGAGCGGGCTGTCCCTACCACATATTCACCGCACACACGTATTCACCACGCACACGTGCACACCGTGACAGTGAGTCATCCCCATTGAATTGCTTTCTGAATGTCACCACTCTCCCTCCTCTCTACCTCCTTATGCCGTTGCCCATTAACTCCTCCCTGTTATTGGTTTGAGCTCGTACAAAGTGACCATGCCCCTGAATTTGTTGGGAGGAGTGTGCAGTTAATCTAGTTAGTCTAGCTTCAGGCTAGACTAAAATTTCCTTCTTCAACCAGGGTTTCAGTCTACACTAAAGTTTTCCTCTTCAACCAAGGAGCATGCAGGGCCTTTTTGTTGGGTCCCTTGAAGAGTGGCCCTTGCAGCTGTCCTGTGATTTTGGTCTTCTAGAGGCTTTTGAATGACCATCAGTCTCTGCTTGGTCCTTACTTCCAACAGCAAGACTATAGGAAAGGCTGTTGGTCTGATGTTAAGTTACTACCATTAATATGTTTTACATGGAGAGCTTCTCTTAATAATCAATCTAAAATATGGGTTAAAACTTTCTTCCTGGGAAGACAATATGGCACAATGGAAAGGCATTATGGAACAATGTTTAAGTATTTAGGTTCTGGCTTAAATGACCTGGATGTGAAGCCCACTTTAATATTTGCTAGCTGTTTAACTTTGGCCAAATTACTTGATCTTTCTAAGTTTCTGTTTCCTCATTTGTAAAACTGGGTTGCAAAGAGCTACTGGGAAAATCAAAAAAAGGTAAGTTCTTGTTCATAGCAGTACTATTTATAAGAGCCAAGACATGGAAGGAACCTAACAGTCCATCAACAGATGAATGGCTAAAGAAGATGTGGTACATGTATACAAATAGACTCACAGACATAGAAAACAAATTTATGGTTACCCGGCGTGGGAGAGAGGATAAATTAGGAGCTTGTGATTAACAGATGCACACTACTATATATAAAATAAACAACAAGGACCTACTGTATAATACAGGGAACTATATTCAATATCTTGTAATAACCTATAATGGAAAAGAATCTGTAAAAGAATATATGTATATGTGTGTGTATGCATATATATGTATATATACCTGTATGTGCATGTATATATATATATGTGCAACTGAATCACTGCTGTACACTTGAAACACTGTAAATCAACTACACTTCAATTAAAAATATTTTTTTAAAGATAAGTTCCTAGTACATAGTAATCAATCAAAAAAAACTTTATTATTTTTTTTACTGAAGTATAGTTGATTTACCATATTATATTAGTTTCAGATGTGCAACATAGTGGTTCAATATTTTTATATTTTTAATTTAAAGTTATTATAAAATAATGGCTATATTTCCTTGTACTGTACAGTATATCCTGGTTGCTTATTTATTTTATACATAGTAGTTTGTACTTCTTAATCCCATACCCCTATCTTTCCCCTCCCCTCTTCTCTGTCCCCACTGGTGACCCTAGTTTGTTCTTATATCTGCGAGTCTGTTTCTGTTTTGTTATATACATTTGTTTGTTTTATTTTTAGATTCGACATACAAGTGATAACATAGAGTATTTGTCTTTCTCTTTCTGACTTATTTCACTAAGCATAATACTCTCTAGATCCATCTATGTTGTTGAAAATGGCATAATTTCATTATTTTTGTCGCCAAGTAATATTCCAGGGTGTGTATATATATATATATATATATAAATATATATATACCACATCTTCTTTATCCATTCCTCTGTTGATGGACACTTAGGTTGCTTCAATATCTTGGCTCTTGTAAATAATGCTTCAGTATCTTGGCTCTTGTAAATAATGCTGGTATGAACGTTGGGGTGCATGAGTCTTTTTGAATTAGTGTTTTCATTTTCTTTGATATATACCCAGGGGTGGAATTCCGGAATCATATGGTAGTTCTATTTTTAGATTTTTGAGGAACTGCCATACTGTTTTCCATAGTGGCTACACTAATTTATAATCCCACCAATGGTGTACTAGGGTTCCCTTTTCTTTCTCCACATCCTTGCCGGTATTTGTTATTTGTAGATCTTTTGATGATAGCCATTTTGCCAGGTGTGAGGTGATAACTTATTATAGTTTTGATTTCCATATCTCTGATGACTAGCAATGATGAGCATTTTTTCATGTGCCTGTTTGCTATCTGTATATCTTCTTTGGAAAAATGTCTATTCAGTTCTTCTGTCCGTTTTTTAATCAGGTTGTTTGCTTTTTTGATATTGGGTTTTATGAGCTGTTTATATACTTTAAGTATTAAACCGTTATCAGTCATATCATTTGCAATAGGTTGTCTTTTTGTTTGTCGATGGTTTCCTTTGCTATGCAAAAGCTTTTAAGTTTAATCAAGTCCCATTTTTAAAAGTTTTACCTTTATTTATTTTGCCTTAGGAGACAGATAAAAAAAATACTGCTACAATTTATGTCAAAGAGTGTTCTGCCTATGTTTTCTAGGAGTTTTATGGTTTCTGGTCTTACATTTAGGCCTTTAAGTCATTTTGAGTTTATATTTAATGCAATCCCTATCAAAATACCCATGATATTTTTCATAGAACTAGAACAAATAACCCTAACGTTTATACAGAACCACAAAAGACCCCAAATTGCAAAGGAATCTTGAGAAAAAAAAAAAAACAACAAAGCTGGAGGTATCATGCTCCCTGATTTCAGACTATACTACGAAGTTACACTAATCAAAGTGGTATGGTTTTGGCACAAAAACAGACACATAGATCAATGTAACAGAGTAGAGAGCCCAGAAATAAACCCACAAACTTATGGCCCATTAATCTATGACAAAGGAGGAAAGTATATACAACGGAGAAAAGATAGTCTCTTCATAAGTCTGGGAAAACTGGACAGCTACTTGTAAAATAATGAGATTAGAACATTTCCTAACACTGTATACAAAACATTTACTACTTTAATTTCAAATCAGGCTGACCTGGGTTTAAATCCTGGATCACCATTTATTAGCTGTGTAACATGAAGCAAGGTATATAACTTCACTAAATCTCAGTTTATTCATCTAAAAATCAAGGCTAATAATGACAACTTTTCAGGGTTGCTATGTGGTTTAAATGAAACAACACATATTTAGCTTTTAGCATTGTATCTAGTATATAGTTTGATACACATTAGTGCCATATCCTCCCTCTTTCAGAAGTGGGAAGGAGTAAAATTTTGGCCGTAAGGACTTATGGATAAACAGTGCTTTTACCAAGCCAAACAGGTATACATTTTTAGGTTTTTTGAAGCTCACACTTTGGGGCTTTGTGCTGACCTCAACTTTTAAAGCATATGGAAGAGATTTAGAAAATCACTGGTCTGCCCATATTTATGGACCAAACAGTGGGCAGATGATTTGAACCCTAGCTCTCTTTCACCAACTCCAGAATTCAAGGAAGTCTACCAGGGCTTCTAGGCCAGCCCTGGTCTCACGCTTCTGAGGAGAAAAGCCTCTATACTTATACACATATGTTCCTTTCCTGAATTAGCACTTCTGGGAAAAAGTGCTTTCACTGACTCCATTTCTTTTGACTGTCACAACATCTTTGTGAGGAGAGGGTCACTATATCTATACAGATAAGAAAACTGAGGTTCAGAGAGGTTACATGAGCCACCCAAAGTGATATACTCAGCGAATGTTAGAGCCAGGACGCAAATGAACCTTCAGTGTCCTGGTTCAGTGTTGTTGTGTGTGAGCAGCCTCCAGCCATTTCATTAGTTATCCAAGTCACCACCACAGTGTGTGTGTGTGTTCTTTCTCTTTCCTGTCCATGCATCTGTCTTGAAGCTGCATACTTGGATGAAGAGCATGACCAGGCCAGCTAGAGAAGAGGGCTGTGAGTCATTGTGTCTCCTGCTGGAACTTCCCAGTAACTGGGCTTTTTCCATTAAACCACAATTGCACCATCTCCTTCTCAAACATCCTGCTTCCTTCCATTGCTCCTCAAACCTCCAATTACCTTCATCCCCTAAATCTGTTCCTCTTCCAGAGTTCTCTAGTTCAGTAAGGAACTCTGTCATTCACCCAGTTACCAAACTCAAAAACTGAGGCGTTAGCTGTGACTCTTTCTGTTCTTTCAGCCCCTATTTCTAGCAAATAAACAAGCCCTTCCAAATCTCTCTCCTATATAATTATGAAATTGGCTTACCTCTCCCCATCCCCATGGCTATTTAGACTTTCAGCTCTCCTCTGGAATTACTATGACGGTTCCCTGACATGGCTCTCTTGCCCCCTCTAATCTTTTCTCCATACTGTGCTCAGAAATATCTTTATACAATAGAAAACAAATTAGATCAAGTTAGTCCCATACATAAAGCCTCTTTTCATTTCCCCACTGTCTTAAGTCTAAGCTATTTTACCTTCTTTACATAACCCTCCAGACCTCCCCTCCGCCTCTCCAGCTTATCTCCGGCCACTACTTTGGTACACTTGGTTCCAAGGATACTCAGTTTATTTGAGTTTCTTGAAAGCATCTTTTTCTCTTCCACCTTTGAGGGTTTGCACATGTTTTTCCCTCAGTTTCAAAGGTTCTTTCTCTCTCCTCCCTGATATCAGGTTGGATTCTGGTGTTGACTGTAAGCTCTAAAAGGATCCGTCTTGTTAGCCGCTCTACCCCTGAAATATTACACAGTGGCTAACATATGCCAGGGATTCAGTAAATGTTTTTAATTCGTCTTCCTCCTCCCTAATCTCCTAGGCCAAATTTGAGCTGATCGTGTCAGAGGCCTCCTACCTGCGCAGTCTACAAATAGCCGTGGATCATTTCCAACATTCAGAGCAGCTCCGGGCCACCCTTTCCAACCAGGATCATCAATGGCTCTTCTCTCGTTTACAGGATGTGCGTGACGTCAGCACCATGTGAGCTTCCGCTTCTCCCAAATACCGCTCACTCAGCCTCACTCTCGTTAGTCTGTAAACCTCTCGTTGGCTTTTTCCTCTTTCAGAACCCTCTCAGTGCTCCCTCCTTGATTCCCAGTGGCTACAGGGATAGAGAGAGCAAAGAGAGGAGCATGTGAGTGGGTGGTTGGGAACAGTAATGAGTAAACGAATGAGAAATGCTTCGTGGGTTGAGGTTTTGGATGTGCTGTGGGCGTGCAGAGCATTGGAGATGACGTGGGAAACATCTGAAGATCAGAAAACCAGAACAGGATGAAAAGAAGAACAAGAGATGGGATATTAGGACCAGAGAGTTAGATCGGGGCAAATGAGCGGCAGCCTTGGAGAGAACTGTAGTGCGTGGCAAGTAGCACAGAGCTAAGGACAGTCAACAGAAGTTATGGACTAATGGAGGGAAGAAGTAACAAGCTCAAGCTATAGCAGGGGTCAGCCGACCCCTCGCTTGAGACCCACAAGTCTGATGAGACTTGTTTTAATCCTGTACAGGTTCCTTTCAGACCTGGAAGAGAACTTTGAGGGCAACATCTTCACCTTCCAAGTGTGTGATGTGGTCCTGAGCCATGCCCCCAACTTCCACCGGGTCTACCTGCCTTATGTCACCAACCAGACCTACCAGGAACGCACCTTCCAGAGCCTGCTGTGAGACCTGATCCCCATCCCGTCCCCACGTGGGCCCTGCAATGGCCTTGCACCAGACCCCCAATACCCAGCCCAGAGGGCTACGCCGAGAGCACATGTTCTTGTGCCTGCTCTGTGATCTCAAGCCCCACCCCGCTGCCAGATCAGACGCCCTCGGCCATCACATCTGGGGCTCCTGTACACTGGACCCCACCATTCTTTCCCAGCCTACAGGCGTTCCACCGAGCCCCCACTCCCCACGCCTTCACTGTGTCCCCCAATACTCAGCAGCCCCTCCTCACCCAAGGCTCCCTGCCCACACAGGAATAGCAACAGCAGTTTCCGAGAGGTCCTGGAGAAGCTGGAGAGTGACCCCATCTGCCAACGCCTTTCCCTCAAGTCCTTTCTCATTTTGCCCTTCCAGCGCATCACCCGTCTCAAGCTGCTGCTCCAGGTAGAGCAGATCCCACCTCCGCCCACCCCCTTAATCCAAAGGACTGTCCTTTCTCCCGCCGCTCTCCCAGCCCCGGTGGACGGTGTGAGCAGTCTCCCGTATCACCACCCACACTCTCCTTTCTCAGAAATATTTGCTGCAAAAATTGTGGTCCTCAGCTTCTCCATTCACCCACCCTCAATCACCTCTTCCTGTTTGCCCACCCCTTCTTTCTACGCTTTGTTCTGTAGAACATTCTGAAGAGAACACAGCCTGGCTCCTCAGAGGAAGCAGAGGCCACGAAGGCACACCACGCCCTGGAGGAGGTAGGCAGCTACCACCCCTTACTCGGACCCCGTGATTGTCCTTCACAGAGAACTCTTCCCCTGCCCCAGCCCAGGACTCCAGAAAGTACAGGCCCCTGGTAAGGGAATTGCTGAGCCACCTCACTGCACCCACCAAACCTCCAAGCATTCACACCCCACAGCCTCAAGGACACTCCATGCCAAGGGACTGTGCTCTCCTACCACAATCCCCAGATTAAATCGTACTTTCACGCAGCCCAGGAATGTTCTGTCAGGTCTCTACAAAGTATACCATGGTCCTAGAGCTTCAGCGTCTTGCTGTATTGGCTTATTTCCAGGCTGGTGGAAAGACTAAAGCTCTCACAACCAGTTTCCAGATTTCTTGCAGGGGACACAAAGCCAAAGCCTCTAACAGGGATCTCCTCCTCTCTCTTCACCCTGCTGAACATGCAGCTGATCCGAGACTGCAATGATAACGTCCAGCGGATGCGACGGACAGAGGAGCTGATCTACCTGAGCCAGAAGATCGAGTTTGAGTGCAGAGTAAGTTAGTCCCTTGGGTCCCCACCCTGCCGGGAAGCAGATCCCACAGGCCACCTCCTATCACAGAACCATCTTGCTCACGGTATCCCAGTCTCTAACCTCATGTCTGCACACCTTCTGTTCTGTCCCGTCTCTGGGATACCCAAATGCCTGCTTCAGTCTCCGTGATATATTGTTAAGTGAAAAAGGGGAAATGCAGCACTATGTGTGTCATATAGTCTCTTACCTTTGGTGAAAAAGGAGGGTAAAAATCTGTGTATGCATTTGCTTGTGTATACGGAAAGACACTCCGGAAAGACACGTAAGAAATAAAGGACAGTGGTTACCTGAGGGGGAGAGAGTGCCTTTGGGAACTGGGCAGATGAGAGAGAACTTATCAATGTAAGCCTTTATAAAGATATATTTTGGGTACTTGAATTATTCGGTACTTGATTACGTCTCCGTCTAGTCTAACCAAAGCAATATAAAATTGAATCCAAATGTAAGGCCGAAATCTCTCATCCAAATACAAATCTAAAATAGACATTCCACATTCAAATTTCAAGTCAGAACAGATACCATCCTTACCTCCCAAGAAGAGAGGGAAAATCCCTTATCTACATATTAATCATTGTTCAGTACCCTTATCACTACCCAAACTCCAGCTCTAGGCAGACCCCACCTGGTTCTCTCTTTTTTTTTTTTTTCTCGGTACACGGGCCTCTCACTGTCGTGGTGTCTCCCGTTGTGGAGCACAGGCTCCGGACGCGGAGGCTCAGCGGCCATGGCTCACGGGCCCAGCCGCTCCGCGGCACGTGGGATCTTCCCGGACCGGGGCACGAACCCGCGTCCCCTGCATCGGCAGGCGGACTCTCAACCACTGCGCCACCAGGGAAGCCCCCCACCTGGTTCTCTTTATTCTCATCCCCACATCTGATTCCGAATGCTCCTCTCCTGTCTCTGGTTATAATCGAAGGAAGAACGGATGTCAGAACCACCCTAAACTTTTAACTTCTAAGAGACATATCATACTGTTCTCTGCTTTGTTTGTTCACATGCCCCAGTTGGGTTCTCCCATCTCTTCTTCAGTTCCAGCTTCTAGGGCTGAGCTTTCTCACGTAGCCACTCTCCTGGGATGGACCATAGGCACCTCCCCTTTGCCTGAGCCGGGGACGTGGGAGCCACGCAGCGGTAGACAGTGGTAGTTAGACGGTTCCAAGAGAAACAGAGTTTCAGTGGATGGGTTATGAGCAAGAAGGAAGATGTGAAAGAGGTGACTGTCATGGGTGAGACTTACGAGGAAGAGGCACGGTGAGGAGGGCAGCCTGGGAGAAAGCCTCATGCTCGCCGTCTGTGACACCATCTTCTTTCTCTCGCCCGCTCTGTAGATATTCCCGCTCATTTCACAGTCACGCTGGCTGGTGAAGAGTGGGGAGCTGACGGCCCTGGAGTTCAGTATCTCCCCAGGGCAGCGGAAGAAGCTGAACACACGCCCAGTCCACCTGCACCTCTTCAATGACTGTCTGCTGCTGTCTCGGCCCCGAGAGTCAGTGACTGGAATGGGAGGCCAGAGCACAAGGGGCAAATGGGAGGAGGCGGGAGGAAAGGACTAAAGAGACAGGGAAGGGTCATGTTCCTATAGAGGAGCGCTTCTCAGTGGCTCACCCCATGGAGTCCAGGTCATGACCCAGAGAGGATGAAAATGGTCCAAAGCGAAAAAGGGGATCCCACCCAATTATATCCCGAGATCACCTGGTAGGACCTGGACCATGGTATAGACGCAGAGCAAAATGCAGCAAATTAGCTTAGCACATTTTCACATCAGTCTATTTGTGCATTCTTTGGGCTGGGCTCAGCCTACTAGCCTAGCGTGGATACTTAGCCACTTCCAGATCCTAATTCTTTTGTCCTGAGGGCCTTAGAAACTTTACATTGGCTCTGTTTCTTCATCTGTTGCACTGGAGAGGTGCTTTGCCAAGCCATTGACAAATCTCTCCTAGGAGCAAGTTGACACCATCTTACGGTTTTTATGAGAGTTTGCAGGCTGCAGATGCTAAGGCCGGGGATTTTGAATTGACAAGATATGAGGGTGGAGGAAGCATGATAACCCTAGAGTCGGGCTGAAAAGCCTCCTATTTTTCAGGGGTAGCCGCTTCCTGGTATTTGACCACGCTCCCTTCTCCTCCGTCCGAGGGGAAAAGTGTGAAATGAAGCTGCATGGACCTCACAAAAACCTCTTCCGACTCTTCCTGCGGGACAACGCACAGGGCTCCCAGGCTGAGTTCCTCTTCCGCACTGAGACTCAGTGAGATGGGGCTGGGCAGGGGAGCTGGGGGAAGGGAGGGAGGACAGCCTGGCAAGGAAGTGGGACCAAGGCAGAGAATGTGTCCAGAAAACAACCACAGTACTGCTTAGTCCATTCCGGACTGGGGAGCGTCTATAGAGCATCCTGAACCCAGACTCCTAGAGCTAATAAATGACTTACAGGAGACTGGGTGGGAGAGGGTGTAAAGTCACTGTCACTACCAAGACTTAGCGTCTATTATGCTAAGAAGGACAAAGTCTGTGTAATTGGATTACCGACGTCCACAATTGAATGTGCGTAAGCCAGAAACTCCTCAGTGCCCAAGGCTGGTGGGGCATATATGTGAATAAGACATGAAAAAGATAAGCACTGGGGTGCCTTCAGCTTCCTTTGCTCCCACCTTCCAACCCAGTCCTCTGCTGAGCAGAAATCCATAGTGTTGAGAATTTTGATTCGCTCATCTTTTTAATATTAATAATAATAAAATACATTCACAGATATAAACACTGTGAAGAGTATTAAAAATAATACCTATAAAATCTGGTACACAGTATCTACCTTAATGAACAAGTGTAGCTATTATTGCTGTTATAGAAGATATAAGAAATCTCCTCTTTAAAAAATTTGCCAAGATACTTAGTGGTCTGAACATCCTCGTGTTGTAGACACTTTGCATTTTTGTCCCTTAGAAGACACTTCAGGGTAGGATCAATAATACCTGCCCTCACTTATGGAACAGAGGGGCTGGTACATGTGCAAAACGTCACCTAAGTCAAGTAAACAGATACAGACTCATGTTCTTTGTCTAGTACTTTGGGTAGCATCTTCCTGGAACAATAATAGTGTCAGCTGTCAATTACTCCAGGATGTTTGGAAGCAGAGGCTAAGATCATACAAAAACCTTCAGATAATTACAAAATTAGGCTTGGATTATATTACATGACCAAAACAATAGTAGATATATCTCCCTGATCTAATCATGATTACAGAATAATTTTCATCTCTGAGATATTTGATTGAAGGAAGGTAGGCAGAAGAGTGTCAACAAGTATGCAAGGTGATAGCGGGAATCTCAGCTGCGATGAACATTTTGCTTAGTACACTTCCCAAAATGGAAAATCTACATGTGCATAATTGACAGTTGACTTTATGCTCCTACTTGAAAGATACAAGATGCCATTAAGAAGATAAGCTTGGAAAGAGAGGGGGAAAGATAAAGGATGACAAGACACATGAACATATAGTTCATGATCCTGGCAAATTTCCATCCAAGTGGAGTCCCATTGACTTTTGTCCTGGATATCATTGAACTGGACAACTTTTTGAACTAGACAAGCCTTTCCCACGGTCCCTTCCCTTCCCTATCATTGGCCCCTGTCCTGTACCCCCCAGAGCTGCAGTTGAAGCAATGACCCTGCTTTGTTTTCTAGAAGTGAAAAGCTTCGCTGGATCTCAGCCTTGGCCATGCCAAGAGAGGAGTTGGACCTTCTGGAGTGTTATGGTGAGTGAAGGTCTAAGAGGGAGAGAAAAATGGTGGGGTCAGAAGTCTCCTTTAGATGCAGGAGTTTAGGACACTGGGTAGTAACTCAGGGAGGCTTGTGTGTATTACTTTTGTCCAGAATTTCAGAGTGGAGGGCTGGTCGCTGGAACCTAAACACCCGAGATGCATCTGCTTCAAGCTGCCCATCAGCATGGCAGTGCCTCCTCCCCAGCGCCATACATTCCTTGCCTTGCGCAATACAATAGTTTGCTCTTTTAAAATATCTGTAGGTTAGATAGATATTTAGATTTTACTGACTTGAAGGTCGTGGGGAAATAGGGGGAGAGAGTCCATCTGGAGTAGGGGTTGGGGAGGATAGCAACACAGTAGCTTTGTCCTGACCACAACCCCTCCTGTACAGGATGACCTGAGACACTGCCTTTACCCCAGGCTTCCAGGTGCTCATGGGCAACCACAGGCACACACATTAGGAAGTGTCTGCATTCATGCTGAGAATGGACTTCTCGGTCTCACGTAAGCCCCACAGTTGTCCTCCAGCAAGGATTCTCTAATTCCTATCCGAGAGGAACTGAATTCAAAGGAACACTGAGCCTTTAGTGACTCAGAAGAACAAACAAGTACAGGGAACTTTGTAAAGGGAAGTAGGAGAGCCAGGCTGTAAACGGAGTTCTGCTCAGTGTTCAATCCGTCTGCTGGGCTTCAGTTCCCCAGTAGGTAAGGAAGGCAAGATCATTCTTCCTCCTTTACTGTGATCTTGTGAATGGCAGATATGCATGAGCTTTGGAAATACAAGTACAGATAACAATGCAGTGTTCTGTTTATTTTCTAAGAGAGCCAGTGCAGCATGGTAGAGTAGAAAGAGCCATAAAACCCATGTACGATAGAAGGCTGTGGGTCAGGCATACTCTGGGGCATCTTATTTGGAGCTTCAAAACTGTGGAGATTTCTCCTCATTCACGAAGATATAGAAATACAAAAAAAATCCAGAATTTCCTTGATCAACTCAGTCATTTATAGATGAGGAAGGGTGTTCAGTGCCTTGCTTAGATCATACCTGGAACCCCACTGGATAAGTCTCTTCTAGTCCCACATCTTATACCATGAAGAGAATGAAGAATGAGTCCCAGACTCAGAATTTGCAAATCAGTTGGAGAGGCAGAACACAAACATGAAACAATTAGGTGAAAGATAAATGGTTTGCCATAGACAGTCAGTTTTAAAGGAGTTTAGAATCCACTGAGGACTAAAGAATCAGGGAAGGTTTCAGTGGGAAGATGGGTCTTTAGCAGAATATCAATTATTTGTAATAATGAGTCACTAAAAGGTGGTCACAACCTATTTGTCCATCTTCGCTGGGGAAATAGAATTTTTGATTCATTTCAAGCCTGGCATTTCTTTTTCCTTATCAACCATTTTGTTCCCTGGTAGAAGACGAAGACTTTTCCAGTCGTCTTCCTCATGTCTAACTTTCAACAGCCCAAACTTTCTCTCTCCCAAGTCCTCCCAAGCTGCCCCTGCAAGTCCTTTCTCATGCTCTAGCCGCCTGCCTTTCCTAACCTCTCTCACACTCTTCTCTTCCAAAGATTCCCCACAAGTACAGTGCCTTCGAGCCTACAAACCCCGAGAGAATGATGAGTTGGCACTAGAGAAGGCAGACGTGGTGATGGTGACTCAGCAAAGCAGTGATGGTAAGAGGAAGAATCCGTGAGGAGCGGGCTGGGCATTGAAGGTGGGACACTAAGGGTGGATGTCTTCATTTCCTAGGGCTGCTCTAACAAAGCAGCACCAGTTGGGTGGCTTAAAACAATAGAAACGTATTCTCTCATAGTCCTGGAGACTAGACGCCCCAAATCAAAGTGTTGGCAGGGCCGTGCTCCCTCTGAAGACCCTAGGGGAAGGTCCTTCCTTTCTTCTTCCAGCTTCTGATGGCCCCAGCTTCCTTGGCTTGTGGCAGCATCACTCCAAGCTCTATCTGTTCCTTCTGTGTGTGTGTGTATGTGTCCAAATTTCCTTCTTTTCATAAAGATACCCATTATATTGGATTAATGGCACACTTTACTCAAGTATGACCTCATCTTAACTTTACCAATTACATCTGCAACAACCTTATTCCCAAAGAAGACCACATTCTGAGTTACTGGGGCTTAGAACTTCAACATATATTTGGGGAGAATACAATGCAACCGGTAAGAGTGGAGAAGGTTCAGGAGCAGGCAGCTGTAGACTGTGCCAGACCTACAGCAGCCAGGGTGAGTTCACGGGGTGGCTGAATTTCCCATGCTGCGGCCTCTCCAGTCCTTTCAGCCTTCCGGTTCAGAAGAATTTCTGGGAAGGAGGTCTGGGGGAAATGATTGTGGGTCTTTTCCAGGTAATTCTTCTTCCCACCCACCCTGTGTCCATAGGCTGGCTGGAGGGCATGAGACTCTCTGATGGGGAGCAAGGCTGGTTCCCTGTACAGCAAGTGGAGTTCATTTCCAACCCAGAGGTCCGTGCGCGGAACCTGAAGGAAGCCCACCGAGTCAAGACTGCCAAACTACAGCTGGTGGAACAGCAGACCTAGCTGTTTTCTGGGAATCCCCCGAGCTTAAGGACAAGGTGTTCCTGGATAGGGCTGGCCCCAGAATCTGGCAACAGAGGCCTTCTGTGCACCAAGAACTAGACCTTCTGAAACCCAAGGACAACACCGAGCTGCCAGTCGCTAGTCCCGGGCCTCCTTTTTCTGTGCTTTGTGCTTGGTGGGGGAATTTTCAGGGACTTTGCACTGGACTCTGGGAACCTTTTCTCAGAGGAAAAGGGACCAATGGGGCCTAAGCCAAGGAACTTTACTTCTACTACCCTGCAGTACTTAAACGTTCTCTGCTTCCAGAGTACCAATTCCAGTGACCAGAGTTTCCATCATGGCCGTGTGTTAAAGAGAATCTGACCTCAGCCCACTGGGGGGAGCTGTTTAAGGGGCATGAACACATCAGTTGGGAGGGTTAACCTGGTGACCTTTTAAGGTATCTTCCAACCCTAGAGATATCCCATAATTATCAGGGCGAGGTCAGTGCCTGCGTCTCTGGGATCCATCGGTGGCTATGTGAGGGTGATACTCTGTCACTCTAATAAACTTGGCACTTCTCCGAGTGTTTTCTCCCCAGACCCCTGAACGAGGTTCAGAACGTGGAATCCTATGAGGATTCCAAGCTCTATGATTTAGGTGTCATGAAAGACCACGATGGTGCCTGGATTATGGTAGTAGTCGACTCTTTCTTTGACTCCTCAGAGTTTGGGCAGTTTTTCTGCTTGTTATGGCCTCAGAGGTTGTATAAGGAATTAAACTGAGTTGATGGGTGATGAACACCCTATTCAAACCCTCTTTTTTACGGAACCCACAAGTTAAGGTCTAAGCTAGTTTAGGTAGACTTGGAAATCCTACTCTGACCATTCATGAGTTTATATTTTGACTTGAGTTATTGTGAAGGTATCATTACCGCTGTTTCATCCTCTTTGTGAGAAGCAGCATGGGGTAGAATCCTAGAATCCGAGATTCTAGGAAAGCGTCTGAGAATCCAAGTCACGAGACCTCAACTCCAGTCACCGCCCGGCCACGATGCAGCTTGTCCACGCCTCAGTTTCCTTAAATGTAAAACGCAGGATCGAACCAAGTAGCCTCCAGACTCCCATCCACCTCTATGATATCCGATTCTCTGTCTCCCCTCAGGTTGCCTTTCTCAGTTGAAGAACATCACCCTTTACCTTTCTTTCTCGTATTGAGCCCTCGTACAGCAGTGATAGCATCACCTTTACAGTGGGCTTATTGTGGTTCTTCCCTGGACATCCCACCACTCTGGTTTATCTTTAGGGGGCCTCGAAAGTAGCAATGCATTGCAGCTTTGTACAAAGGTAAGAACAATATGGTAAACTTTGGCCTATACCCAATTAATGATGATATGACACAATAGTATCACTTCTGATAAGACATTTTGTTTTTAATCCATCCTCAAATGGAAGTTAGCTTGCTTAATCCTTAGAAGACTTATCACTATAGTAATTAAGTTTGGGTTAATATTAATTTAGCCTAAACGGGCTGACACTGCTAAAAAAAATCAAAAATAGGGATGACTTTAGAGAAGTTCGATTGAGATTTTTCACTCTTTGCATAAAACTAGCTTTTTATTATTAATATATGATATATTAATATGTATGTATTATAAGTAAACTAACAACTGATTCTTCTTAATAGCAATAACAGTCATTATAATCCAAATTTTTTGTTCACACCAGTATTTGAACACTGGCCATACGGTTCAAACAGAGCCATATCCAGCCTTATATTTTCCAGGCAAACTCTCCCTTATTTTCCCAGAGAGGTGAAATATCAACGTCTGAATGATACACATGTAAAAAAATTTTCTTAGTTGAATGACTGCTTCCTTGCTTGAAGTCGCTGAGACTTTCTGAGCACCTTTAGACCTGACTTCTGTAAGACCGAAACTGTCTTTAGGAATTTAATATATGTTTGTCTACTCAGGTTATTCTCACCTAATCTGGGAAATTACGAGACAATTGGCTTCAACTTGTCTTTAGATCCTTGGTTTTAAAAACAAAAAACAACAAAAGCTTAGGTATGAGTAATCTCTCCTGAATTGAATTACTAATTTTTTTTATACTTTAGGTTTCAGAAAGTTGGGCACAGGTCTACTTATTGTCCCTTCCTTCTTCAGATTTCCAGAATTTAACTCAATTTTTTCTTTAATCCTGCTCGGCATCAGTGTGTTAGAAACTGAGCAATTTCTTATGAGAAATTGTGAAAACAACCATTAACTAACACTTTTTGGACAGACTGTGTTTGAGGCTTATATGAATATACAGTATTTTGTTGGTTTTTTTGAGCTAAACCAGGTAGGAATAATGTCTTCAGGAGACATAAACCACAGTCCTTTTTATTGCTCCTTTGCTGAATTGTAACAAGCTTGGAGCTTAAAATCCTATAGATATATGCTGAATCACTTCCTTTGGGCCCTTGACCACACTGAATTTCCATCTGTTACTTTTACCTACTCACAACTTAGAGTAAGTACTACTTTGTAAAGTTGATTTTCACCATCAACTTTTCACTCAGAGTTAACTGTGATCTTAAGATTTTTATTGTGCAGTTCTTGCTCTGTCAGTCATTTATAATGACTTTAATAAGATCAGCTTGCACGTTAGTATCCGGAAGTCTCACAGTTTGAGATGTCTTTATTCTCCCTAATTTTGTTTTCTCTTAAACAACTTCTATATCCACGACATGAGGTAAAATGGATTTTGGTCCTAGGATGACTGATTTTTTTTTTTTTCTTTTTAATTAGCCTTTGGGAGAGAAGTTGTTTAAAAGTCTTTGCAAATGTAAAGAAATTACATTCACTGGCTCTCCTTCTTTTACACACATATTTATCCCCCTGAAATAAACCCAATATCCTTTTGGACCCCATGTTGCTCTACCCATAATTGTCTGCGTGCTTTAAGGTATTTAGTGCCCTTATCATGTCCTCTTCTTGTTAATGAGGTCAAATTAGAAATGCAGTATTTTGGTACGGTAGCCCTTTATAGAAACAATCGTTCCTCACCCACCTACCCCGAGACACATCACTGAGACTTGTGCGTGTTTGTACATGGTTTTCCAAACCTCTGTGTAAATACCTTTTGGTGGTGGTGACTTGGCCCTATCACTCACATAGTTCAGTTACCTTAGAGCCGCGTTTGCTATTAACATGACTCAGGAGCTGCATGATTACAGCAGCTCAAAGCCTGTTGTTTAGTGTAATCTTCTAACTCTGAAATCAGGTGTGCCAGGGGGCCAAAGGTTACAAGCAAATGAGCTAAAGGGAAACAGGTGCCAGAGTTAGTCATGATTCAAATAGACTGAGAACATTCTCTATACTTAATGGCTTTTGACGCATTTCTTCCAACCCACCCATTTTCAATGACAATTACGGAGTGGAAATTTCACTATCCTCTCTCTTGGAAGAGGAAGAAGCAAAGCATGCCTTCAGTCTGCAGAATTCTCAGGGAAGGTCCCCCAAGCGAGGCTACGGCACAAAGAAGACTCGGGGAGTACAGGTGAGTGGGAGCTTGTGAAGGAAAGGAGCTGGGTTGGTGTGAGCTGTGAGCCTTGTCCTAGCTGGTGAGGGAGCTCAGAGGGGGTGACTACAGGTCCCAGCTGCTTGGTGCATGAGTCACGGCCCTGAGGGCCAGAGCCTGCTCCAGGGAGGGGCCTGAGTCTGGCCCACAGAGTTCCGCAGGAGCACCAATGGGCAGACAGATATTTTCCTGGCAGTTTACCTGAGCGATTCAGAGAGGCAATTATCTCTGAACAATGCAGATGGAAAGCCGGAAGTAGAGCAGGAGCTGGGTCAGTTTGCACTGAGTGAGATGGAGGCTCTGAACCTGCTCACAGGCCACAGGGCTCCAGGGAGAGAGTTCAGACTCTGCTGGGAAAAGTGGCTGAGGGCGACTGACCGTGGGAGACCGTGGGAGGGTCCACAAGAGTCTCGAATCCAGCGAGAGACTTCAGCCGTCACAGAAGCAGTCTCAGGGAGAAAAGGGAAATGCAGAAGGAAAAGAGGGATCCGTGGGTGAGACTCATCCAGCCAGTTCTAGAGCGTTTCCTTGCTGAGGTCAACCCGTGGGGATGAGACAGTCATCCACTGTTGGAGTGGAAAGAACCCTGAAGATCTTTGTGTCTATAACCCCTTCACTGTCACAGTGGAGCCCGGTGAGGGGACATGATTTGCAGAAGGCCACGCAGCCCGTGAGTTGTAAACTGCAAATCCGAACTGCCTGCTCTTTACCTCTAGGATTGAAGCACATGATTCTGCTGAGTTTTTGCTGCTCACAAAGGGCTGAGGGTGACTTGCCGTAAAATGCAGAGATTGAGTAAACAGAACTTGTGGAGGCAGATGATTTTTGAGAAGTGAGCGGAGCTGGTGGTCAGACTTGTAGAATGATTAAGAAGCAGGTTTTAGTGATTGGATTGAGCTTGGCCAGGCAACCGACTGGACGGAAAGATAAGGAGTGGTTTTTGCAGCCATTCATCATCCTTACACAGCAGGGCCCTGAGAACTGGAGAGTCTCAGGAGTGTGTGTGGTGTGTGTGTGTGCGTGTGTGTATCTGTGTGTTCAGCTTTAGGGGAGGAGTGGACAAGAGGATCTTTAATAGAAGATGGAATCTATGCAGACTGGGCTTCCTCCTTGAAATCAAATGATAACTGGCATTAACAAAAGGGGGAAAAAGATGAAGGAGTTTCCAGTTGGAAATCAAAGAAAATGATGTATAAAATACTTTTCAAACATTTGACAGTAAGTCCTTTAAACTGATTCTGAGGAGACAGTTTAGTTCACTGGGTGTGAAAATGTACCCGATTTCACTGATCCAAATAACAAAGAGTTATAGCAAGTGACAGAAAAGTCAAACCGAAATGAATAATGGGCAAGAAGGTAAAATAAAGAAGTGGGCAAATCGGGACGCTTGGGAAGATTCAATGCTTGTTGTGGCTCGGGGGGGGGCTCTGAATAACAGATTGCACCCCTGGTGGCTACAAGAATATGGATTGGGACAAGGGTGCCAAGCTGGAGAGAAGGGGATGCCCTGGATAGAATTAGACGGAAAGGATGACGCAGCAGCAATAGGGCGAAAGTGTGCCAGAAAGGACCATGGAATCTGTGTGGTTGGAAATTCCATTCTCAGACGATAAAACTGTGCATGGATGAATGTACCTGAGGCAACCTGACCAGAGTAATGAGACTAAGAAACAAAATGTGAAAGCTACACATGAAGATGCAGAAGCTATAAGACTGAGGCAGAAGGCAGCTCCATATTTTATAAATCATTCTCCTAGGTGCCCGGGCTCTATAACCTGAGGTTAATCTGCCATTCTCTCCTTCCTACCCAGACGGTCACGTTCTGCTGTTCTCCGCCTAGCCTCACTCTCATTGGTTTCCCTCTTGTTCCCCTACCACTATTTTAGTCTCAACACCTCATTCGGGGACACTGGCGTGATGTCCCCACTGGTCTCTGTACTCCCAGTCTTTTCACCTGCATCTTTTCGGAAGAGTGCATTATAACGATCTCAGATTTGACCGTATTCTCGTTACCCCTCTCATTAGCTACCAGGTAAGAAGCCTGGACCCACCCTAGCCATCCAGCCTCACTCTTCTCACGTGGCCCCTTGTAGACACTTTACTCCCCTCCAGGCCTGTTCCTTTCATGCATTCCAATTCCCTTTCCATCTTTGGAATATGCAGCTTCCCCTTCCCTTTTACCAGTGTTCTCTTCTCCCTCTTACGTCTCACAACGATGTCCCTCCTTCGTTTTGAATCAAACAGTACTGAGTGTTGAAGTTACTTAAACACAGACTGAGGGTCTCTGGAGGGATTTTATTCTAAATCTAATCTAGATCACGCCCGCTGTTTTATCACACTTACCCCTCCTTCTGACCTCCTTTCTCATCTCCCTCTAAAGCAAAATACTTTGCTTCTTGAAGTTGGCACCTCCTGACATAGTTGACATCCTGGCCAAAATTTATTTATGTTGCAACTTCGGGCGAATTTGTAAACCTCTCTTGCGTCTCAGATTTCCACCTGTCAAATGAAAAATACCTTATAGGGTTGTTGTGAAATGAAATTCCCTATTAAAGAGCTAGATACACAATAAATGCTAAATAAATGGTTATCAGCATCGTTAAGATTTTGTCTGAGGACCAATTTCTGAGTCAAGTAGGTAAGCTATTTCAGTTCCTCCTGTGGTCTCATAAAACATACACAAAACTGGCTATCATTGATAGCCTCTTACCTATTAAGGATCTTTCAGCTTTTTACGTGATATATTGACATTCAGGAAGCAAGACTCCTCTATCTGCATTTGGTGAAGTGGAAAATAAACTCCAAAGACCTCTCGGTTAAGGCATTCTTAGGAAATCATTGAAACCTCATAAATTCGGATAATGAGATCTAATGTGCACAGTGATTTGTCCAACCTCCTCTCCAGGCCTACTGACCCAGCTGGACTGTTGATCTTTCCCCATCCAGTGCCTCTTCCAGATCTTTCCACCTCTACTCAGCCAGTCCTCATCAATCTCAATGCCGCCTTTTCTTTTGCCTCACGCTTCTTTCCTTTGTTGGTGTTTCCCCGAGTCCATCCTAAGACCACTTCCTTCGTTCTACATGCTCTCTGTCTGAGCCGTTTTGTATGGTCTCTTGACCTCGACTCTAGCATTTTCTATGCTGAAGAAGCCCAGTAGTAACCTGTAGTCCTCACCTCTCTCACAGACCCTAGCTCCATATTTGTCTCCCTAGACATGTCCACCCAGAGGAACCCAGGAACGAAAGCCTCAACACACACAAACTAAACGGCCTCCCTTTCCCCGTATTTGCTCCATCCCCATTATTTCCTTTCTCAAGTAACAGCATTTTTTAATTACCGAAGTCTTTGTCCTCTTCCCTTACTCTTTGATTCCTTTCAGCTAGTTTTTTTCTCATAATGATTCTGACTCTTAAATATTTCTCAGATCTGGCCCTCTTCATTCTTTACTTTTCTCTAGCCTCTCATCATCTCTCACTTAGACTAACTCGATAGCCTTGTCCGGTCTCCCTGCATCTCCTCTCTAAGCCCTCCAATCTTGTGCTCCGTTTGTCTTTCTGAGACCTGAATTTGGGCAAGTCGTATGCTTGAGTTAAAAAAGCCAGTGCCTCTCTAATCACCCAAAGAATACAGCTCCAGCATCTTGGCGTGGAGTACGGGGCCTTTCCCTCTGTCCCTTAGTAGCCTCAATGACGACAGTCCCTCCATTGGCCTCTCTACGTACAAATCCAGCCACTCCGACCTTCTCCCTAATCATCTTTCCAGTCTCAGTGGCCCTCCACTCACTATGCCTTTTGCCTGAAATACCCTTTCCTCCCTTCTCTGCTTATCCAAATTCTACTCTCCTTTATGAGTAATGCCCTGGACTCTGAAGCTTTCTCAGCCCCAGCAGATGTGGCTGCTGCAACTTTTAGACGTCTGTCACACCTTGTCCTCGTGGCTGGTCCTTGCACACCGTCAGCCTCCCGCAGTGCAGCTTCTCATTTGTGTCGTCTGACTCCCCAGCAAGACTGTGAGTTCCCTGAAACCTGGAAAGACATTTGATTTATCTTTGTGTTTACCCAGTGCTGTTGCTGCCTGTAAATCCCCACTGAATGATGGAATGAGTGTCTGCCTTCTTGTCTCAGGACTTTGTTACGATACTCAAATGAGAGGGTATTTTTGAAAGAACATTATAAACTAAACTACAAATATAAGAACCCTAAATAACCCAGACTTCTCCTGGGCCCTAAAATTGACACCACTTCTGGGTGCATGAAGGAGATTCTTCACTTCCAGGAAATCAAGACTTATTCTTAATCAATCAAGACCATTTAAGACTTGGAGTGGAATCAACAAAAGCCAAATTGTCTTTTGCAGCCTGTTTTTGTGTTCTCAGAGCAAATGACGTTAAAAGTACGCATTTCAAAATACATTCTAATGGACTATCTCAGAAATATATAAGTAACTAATTAATAATGTGGCTAACAGGAACAGAAAATATAATAGGATTCCAACAGATTTTAGAGCTTTTTTTTTTTTTTTTTTTTTTTGCAGTACGCGGGCCTCTCATTGTTGTGGCCTCTCCCGTTGAGGAGCGCAGGCTCAGCGGCCATGGCTCACCGGCCCAGCCTTTCCGCGGTGGCATGTGGGATACTCCCGGACCGGGTCACAAAGCTGTGTCCCCTGAACCGGCAGGCGGACTCTCAACCACTGCGCCACCAGGGAAGCCCCTAGAGCGTTTTTTTAGACAAGTGTGGAGCCTGAATGGAGGGTTATAATGGCAGGAGGAGGAAAATACTAAATGAACAGGACTGTTCAGAGCCTGAAATGCAAGAAAGTTGAGTAGAGCTGCAGAGCCCAATTCCTGGCTCCTGGACAATCTGTTTGAAGTGCGAAGCTATGGTGGATGTAGCTGTCCCTAGCAAAGTGCTGCAACAAGGGCTGCCAAAGTTAGCAAATAAAAATACAGGGCACCCCCATATTGCAGGAAGCATACTTATACTAAAAACATTATTTGTTGTTTATCTGCAGTTCAAATTTAGCTGAACGCTCTATATTTTCTCTGGCAAACTAAGCTGCAACCCAAGGGACTTTAATATCTTTGAACCTGATCTCAGTGGCTCTAGGGCGTTTGAGAGAAAGAATTATTAGGGGCTTTCTTACTGTAAACAACCAGAATACTTTAAGGCCACAATTAAAGTGGTGGTGGACCGCCATCTAGTGGAAAGATTGTGAGAGTGCAAGCTTAAGTTGGAGGCGTAGAAGGGTTTTTTTTCTGACGTCTTCAAGGAAGGATTCTGCTCCCGCGCGCTGCACACTGTTGCACTGTTGGAGGGTGATCACATCAAAAGGATGGGGACCGGGGGGAGGGGGCACGGGGGGAGGGTGATGTAGGAGGAGTGCTGAAATGTGCGTGCCCTGTGATTTAAGGAGAGAAGTCGCCTGACCGTGGTCCTCCAGCGTGCAGTGTCTGCTCCCTCACTCCCACCAAATCCACAACAAAAGCTATAGCTAATTCTAGCTCAAGATCCTTCCAACTGTGGTTGGCGTGGAACTATGACATTCTGCGGGTCTTATCCCAGGTAATTATCATGAGCAATGGAAGAAGTCATCCGAAAGGTAACACTGTGGCTACAAGCTCACAAGCTCAGATTTTAAAAGGGCTGAAAAGATGTACAAGTTAAAGGGAGGCACATCCTGGAATTTCAAGGGTAATATCTCAACGTGTGGAGCCCAGAAAGTCAGTGCTGCAAAAGACCAATACTAACAGTAAGACTAGCAATGATAATAATAAAACCAAACTTGGAACAGGAAGAACAGCGAAAAGATAAATGTGCTTCTCAAGGAACACATTATAACGTCAACATATAATACTGAGAACATATGACTCTTGTTTTAGTCGGTCTTCTCCAGAAAGGACAACATTCTAGAAATTAAAAGCGTTGGGCAAAAAACGCAGGAAGGTCTCAAAACCCAAACAGGAGTCTTATAGCTGATTTATATTTAATTATAGATTATATTTAATTCTATATTTCTTCCAGAGCAGAACAGGAGAGGATCTCTAAGATTTAAAAGATTATCTCTAAGATTTAAAAGAGGCAATTGTACTGATTTTCAAAGATGATTTGTAGAAACTAAAGGAGAATAAATTTAATGTAAAATTCTCATAAATTACTGGAAGAGATTACTGAAAGATGGTTTGTGAACATTTAGATTTAAATAATCATAAAAGACAATAGGTGTTCCTTATGAACGAGCCATGCCAAACTAATTTATTATGTTGTTAGGTTTCCAAGAACATTAAATTATTAGAGTGCTATAAAGAGAATACGTTTTGATTTTAGTGAGTCATACAGCAAAGTGGTTTTTTTTTTCCTCAAAATCCTTTTCCAAAATCCTATAAACGGCAAAGGATGGCCCTGGATGATAATGTAATGAAGGAGGATTTTAGCTAGTTTAACTCTCTACTCAAAAAAGTACTCATTAATATTTTCAAGGAGTTACATCAAAATGTTCTGTACTTGCTTGTATCCTGTTTACTAATTTTGAATGACTTGCTCATAAAATTCATAAAACACACTGAACAAATTTACAGGGAGAAAAAAATTGCAAAAATATGGCTAATCTATATAAGGACTCCAAACCATCTTAACAGTGTCAATAATGGGTTAAAATTAACCAAATGAAACTAAACAAGCGATATAAATGTTTGTATATTTAGATTCAAAATGTCAATTCTACAAATACAAAATGAGAGAGAACGGCTTTAAAACAGCTTCTATTAAAATGACCTAGGGGGTCATAGTTGACAAAAAGTTTGTCTTGGATCAAGAATATGAACTGGCTAAAAAAATAAATAAAGGCCAATTTCTCTCCAGACAACATTAATTGAAAAGAAAGTCCTATTTGATGGAGGTAAACAGTCACACTGAACAATGCAATTGACCAGAACTCCAAGTAAGGTTCTGGCTCCATTCTTTTTTTTTTTTTTTTTTTTGCGGTATGCGGGCCTCTCACTGTTGTGGCCTCTCCCGTTGCGGAGCACAGGCTCCGGACGCGCAGGCCCAGCGGCCATGGCTCACGGGCTTAGTTGCTCCGCGGCATGTGGGATCTTCCCGGACCAGGGCACGAACCCGTGTCTCCTGCATCGGCAGGCGGATTCTCAACCACTGCGCCACCAGGGAAGCCCCCTGGCTCCATTCTTTTTCTTCTTTTTTTAATCATATTGGAGTATGGTTGATTTACAATGTTGTGTTAGTTTTAGGTGTACAGCTGCGTGATTCAGTTATACATATACATATATCCATTCTTTTTCATATTCTTTTCCCATATAGGTTATTACAGAATACTGAGTAGAGTTCCCTGTGCTTTACAGTAGGTCCTTGTTGGTTATCTATTTTATATATAGTCGTGTGTATACGTTAATACCAAACTCCTAATTTATCCCTCCCCCCATCTTTCCCCTTTCATAACTATGTTTGTTTTTAAAGTCTGTGAGTCTGTTTTGTAAATAAGTTCATTTGTATCCTTTTTTTTTAGATTCCACCTGTAAGTGATATCATGTATTTGTCTTTCTCTGTCTGACTTACTTCTCTTAGTATGACAATCTCTTGGTCCATCCATGTTGCTGCAAATGGCATTATTTCATTCTTTTTTATGGCTGAGTACTATTCCATTGTATATATGTACCACATCTTTATCCATTCCTCTGTTGATGGACATTTAGGTTGCTTCCGTGTCTTGGCTATTGTAAGTAGTGCTGCAGTGAATGCTGGGGTGCATGTATCTTTTCGCATTATGGTTTTCTTCAGATATCTGCCCAGGAGTGGGATTGCTGGAACCTCCCTGCTGTTCTCCATAGTGGCTGTATCCATTTACACTCCCACCGCCCATTTTCTGATTGGGTTATTTGTGTTTTTGATATAGAGCTTCATGAGCTGTTTGTATGTTTTAGAGATTAGCCCCTTGTCAGTTGCTTTGTTTGCAAATATTCTCTCCCATTCTGTGGGTTGTCTTTTCGTTCTGTTTATGGTTTCCGTTGCTGTGCAAAAGCTTTTGAGTTTAATTAGATTCCGTTTTATTTTTGCTTTTATTTTTCTCACTCTAGGAGGTGGATTCCAAAAGATATTGCTTTTTATGTCAGCGTTCTGCCTGTTTTCCTCTAAGAGTTTTACAGTATTCAGCCTTACAGTTCGGTCTTAAATCCATTTTGAGTTTATTTTTAAAAATTTATTTATTTGGCTGCATTGGGTGTTTGCTGCGGCATGCAGGATCTTTTTTGCACAGCACGAGATTCTCTCTAGTTGTGGCACGCGGGCTCCAGAGCACAGGGGCTCAATAGTTGTGTCACTCGGGCTCTCTAGTTGTGGTGCACAGGCTCTAGAGCAAGTGGGCTTAGTTGCCCCATGGCATGTGGGATCTTAGTTCCCTGACCAGGGATCAAACCCACGTCCCCTGCATTGAAAGTTAGATTCTTAACCACTGGACCACTAGGGAAGTCCCCATTTTAGAGTTTATTTTTGTGTATGGTGTTAGGGAGTGTTCAAATTTCATTCTTTTACATGTAGCTGTCCAGTTTTCCCAGCACCACTTATTGAAGAAGCTGTCTTTTCTCCACTGTACATTCTTGCCTCCTTTTTTGTAGGTTAGTTGACTATAGGTGCATGAGTTTATCTCTGAGTTTTCGATCCTGTCCCATTGGCACCACTCTTAAAAGGAACATCCACAAACTCATATTCATTTGAAGAGAGGAATTTAAGGTGGTAAAGAGTGAGACGGGGCCACGTGAGGCCAGGGCTCTGAGGAATGACATACAGTCCTCAGGTTTTGTGATATTAGGTTTATTCTTTGTAGCACGTGGAAAGCAAAACACAGATCAGTTAAACAATATTGAATTCCTCCTAGTAGAAGAAAGAACTTCATAATAATTAAAGCTTTCAAACATTCTGTAGCCCGGGCTTCCCTGGTGGTGCAGTGGTTGAGAATCCGCCTGCCGATGCAGGGGACACAGGTTCTTGCCCCGGTCCGGGAACATCCCACATGCAGCGGAGCAGCCGGGCCCGTGAGCCATGGCCGCTGAGCCTGCGCGTTCAGAGCCTGTGCTCCGCAGTGGGAGAGGCCACAACAGTGAGAGGCCCATGTACCACAAAAAACAAAACAAAACAAAACAAAACAAAAAAACATTCTGTAGGCTCTTGTGTAAAGGAGCTAGCCACCCCCTCCTTTGCAGCCCCCCTAGAAAATCAAGACTGAATGAGCCTCCATCAGTGGTGGTATAGAGATCATTCCTGCATTTGCCAGGTGGTTGGACTTGTCAGCTTAGGATTCTGTGCTTCTAAGAAGTTTTCACCATTTTCTCTTTGTTTGGTCTATCATTCATTCTCAATTCTCAATTAACTCATTTCGTTTCCAGTATACTATTACATTGCCTAACACTTTAAATCTAATTGTTGCATGTAAGGACAGATCTTAAAGCCCCTCATCCTTAAATTCTTGGCTTCAGATATCTACTGTTTTGCTGTCCAAACAAGGCGTTACTTATCTGAGTGGCAGGAACCTAAATCAGTTAAGATCTGGAGGAGAAAATATCCAGCCTCCTTGTAGGGCTTTGAAAGCAGCAGTATGTTTTTTGGTGGCTGATGGCAAGAAAGGAAGAAGTGCACGGAATTGAACAGTTGTTTTTCACCCCTTACATAGAAGAATCTTTTCCCCTTACGTCTGTTTCTAGGCTGCTCATTTCATGGGCATCATGAGACAAAATGTGAAAACAAAAGAGAGATGTATATATATATATATATATATATATTGCGGTACGCGGGCCTCTCACCGCTGTGGCCTCTCCCGTTGCGGAGCACAGGCTCCGGACGCGCAGGCGCAGCGGCCACGGCTCACGGGCCCAGCTGCTCCGCGGCACGTGGGATCCTCCCAGACCGGGGCACGAACCCGCGTCCCCTGCACCGGCAGGCGGACTCTCAACCACTGCGCCACCAGGGAAGCCTGAGAGATGTATATTTTAAAAGACCCAGCTACATCACAATATAAGACATTTACTATTTCAGTGTATACGTTGCAATCCCTAAATTAAGGCTACTGAAGCCCAGCTACTAGGATCCTTGTGTGGCAGTAGAATACTAGTGCAAAGCTACTAAATACTGTTGGTCTTTAAAACCCTACACGGAGACCCGGACATGCGTTTGTGTAGCTGAGGCGCTTCTCCATTTCTAAATATTTTTCCTTTTCAGTTCTCATGAGCCACGACGCTAGAACTAGTATGATGGATTTAAGTTAATAATTGCTTGTAATACATGTTTAAAAAAAAATTGTGTATCCTCCAATGATCGTATCATTGGCAATCCAGAATGGCACCCGATATACACTCGTCAAATGCAGTGAGGTGGTTTGAATCAACAGCCCTCAAATTCTAGTTATTTGGGCACTGCAGAGTCACCAGATGTGGGTGCCAAATTTGTGTATATAAATATATATAAAAATAAATACAAATATATATATATTTATATATATACATGAGCATCCTCTTCTTGGTCCTCCCACCCCCTCATTCCCCCCCCCCCCCAACTCCAGAAAGAAAGACCCCTGGGAATAGAAGTCATGGTTCACAATTCTAGAGGCTTAACCTAAACGGCCTTGAGCGTCTCTCGGTAATCCTATCCCCGCGGGGCCCTAATTCCAGAGAAGGGCCGGGGCTCAGGTTTGCTCAGGCTCAGTTCTGGGTTCGGGACGAGAACACGGTTTAATGGCAGGAGCAAAGACGGAGTCCAAGAGGCGCAATTCCTCCTGCAGCAGGAGACGGGAGGATGCCAGGCTCCACGCGATCCCGCCCCACGGGGACCTCGCCTGGGCCGCCCGGGACACAGCGGGCCGGCTGAGCGGAAGAGGCAGCGACGCGCATTGATGCTCTTCACTGGCGTGAGAGGGGAGACGCATCATCACAGAGAGAAACCCAAGAGGAGACCAGTTTACTGCTTACAGTGGGCACTGGGGCTCATCCGTGTAGCAAGGAAAGGAAACAACACAAACCGATACAGACTTCGGAGGTGATACAGGCCACCCTCCTTCTTCGGGGCCACCGTCCAGAGGTGTGGGGACACGGGTAGGGCCAGGCCTCTTCCTTCTCCAATCAGTGTCCAGCAAGATGAGTCCACAAAGGGGGGAAACGCCTCACTTCCACCCACATCCATAGAGTCCAGTCTTTGCTGACGCCTCAACCGCCGTCTCCTCGGGGGCGTCCCAACCCTCCCCAGCAGGGCGGCCTCTTCACTCCTCGGCCCCGGCGCTGGGGGCCATGGCTTCCTCCTGGCCCTCCTCGGGGGCCGAGGGCAGCTCCGCGGCGGCGGCGGGGGGCAGCTCCTCTTGGGCCTTGCTGAGTAGGGGCTCCGCTCCGGGCCTGGTCCCTTCAGGAAGCCGGGCGAGGCCTGGAGAAGGCTGCCTGCTCGAGGCCTGGGCACAAGGGGCTGCAAACAGATCCAGGAAGTAGCCGTCCCCCCCCGGGGGGCCCCCCAGAGCTTGTGGACACAAGGAGCTGGGGAAGGGCAGGTCTGGTAAGCAGGGGTCATTCCAGGGGACTGTACCTGTGGGATCAAAGAGCACACAAACGGTGAGTAGGAGGACGGGTACCAACCGCGTTCGACGTGTCCTGTGACACAGTGTCCCCTCCCTGCTCCACAGAAACGCACGTCAGGACCCTGCAGCGAGGCTCCCCTGAGGACCAGGCAGGCTCCTGTCTCGAGGTCCTGCGGTTGGGTAACAGTGACACGAAGTGGGCCGTGGTTGAGGCCTAGTGAGTGCCCTCTCACGCGGGCAGGAGACTGGGGTCTGGCATCTTCCTTCGCCTCCTGCTGGCACTGAGTCCTAAGATGGCCACTTCCAGGACTTCAGGGTCCACGTGGCCCATCAGACACTCAGGTCAGCTACCATCTATCCCGTGCCAAGCATTTCACGCACGTTGCTCCTAATCCTCAGCAAGCCCTCTAAGATATGGGCACATTAGCCCCGTTTCAGAGCCCGGGAACCTCCGGAGAGCCAAGAGCTGAGCTGGACTTTAAACTTTGCTTTTCCTCACTCCGAAGCTCTCTTGCTGATTCTCACTCTGCCCGGAAACCTCCAAGAAACTTGAGGAAGAAGAGCTTCATAAAGACAAGCGTGCTTTCTCTAAATAACAGTGATTCACTCACCCCCACCCCCCGCCGGGCCTTCCCTCCAGCTCATGAGGCCCTCGCCCTTCTCACTGTCCTCAGTCACCAAAGGCCCCTTTCTCTCCCAGCCCGGACTCACCCACGTTGCCGGCAGGTGGCTGCAGCAGGATCTGCCCTGATGGAGGGCCTGTGAAGTAGCCCTGGGATGTGCCCCCGCTGGGGCCATAGGACAGTGCAGACAGAGAGTCTTCCAGCAGTGGAGGGGTCAGGGAGCTGGGCATGGGGAAGGGGAAGGGGTGCAGGTATGGAAACTGGGGCTGGGGGTGTTGGAAAAGCTGGGTCTGTGGAGCCTGGGAGAAGTGGAACGGGCCCTGCTGGCTGCTGGGTTGATATTCCTGGGGTTCCAGCTCCTCCAGGTACGAGCAGGAGGGGGGTGGCGTGACGCTGAGAGAGACAGAGGAGTATTTTGTGCGGCTCAGGGGGCGGCCCCGTTGCTACCGGGCGGCGAGGCTCCCCTCCCCATCTCCACGACCCCAGACCTGCCGCCTCCTATGCTTTCTCCTCCTGCCCTAGCCTCCCATCCTCGTTCCTGCACTACTGCTGTGATGTCCTAGGTCCTTCGCACCCTAATCCACTTACCCTTTTAACCCTCATCACATTTACTACTCCTTGCTTCTCTCAGTTCCCCTCCCGCCTCCCAAGCCCCGTCTGTCTTTCCTCCTCCCATGCCTCCCCCAGGATAAGTCAAGTGCCACCGCCATTAGGTTGCATACCTTGTCCCCCACGACCCACAAGGGCCATCCTTGCGGCTGCTCTCGTTGCCTGGGGTATCCAGCAGCAAAGACATCAGCTGGGAGGTGTGCACGGGGCCGAGGGGCATAGGAAGGTTGGCTCTTCGGACAGGTGGGGGACTGAAGAGAGGTGGGGTCACTTCCACCCTCTGGGCGCCCTCACTGCGTTGGGTCGGGCCCAGAGTCTGGTCAGATGTCAGCAGCATGGGGGGCTCTAGGAACAGAGGTCGGAGGGGGGTTGTAAGAGTGCGGAAGTGGGGGGCAGCCTTGGCGGCGCTGGGTGTGGTCCGAGTGCACAAAGCCCGGGTCCCCCCCGAACGAAACCGTGGGGAGCTCCGGCCGCTCCCAGGGTCTTTCAAGAAACAGCGCTTTGACTCTGCCGTCTTCCGCACCGCTGTATTCCCCAGAAAACCCTCGTTAGGCGGTCAGCTCACCTGGAAGGGGATCCCGCGGGGACTCCCGAGCGAAGGTCCCAGGCTCCCGGTCCGCGGGCGCAGCGGGTGGCGGTCCGGCTGCAGAGCTGGAGGGGGACGAGTGAAGGCTGTAGCTCGGGCAGTCCCTGGATTCAGACTGGGGCTTCAGTGTAGGGAAAGGGACCCGGATTTCCAAACTGTGCCCCCTACAAGGCACCGGGCAACTTCCCAACCCCAGGCAGTCAAAATCCCTCTAACTCTTAGCCAACAACTCCCTATATGCCCAGCCTTCCAGTCCCTTCTCCCCCTAGAGCCCAGGATCCCAGCTTAGCCCCCAATTCCCGCCCACGGGGGTGGGCCAGGAACAGGAGAAAGTCTGACCTGCACTGGTTGCTGGTGGGGCTGAGGGCAGGGCCAGCGGTAGCGTCCTTGCTCTCCTTCCCAGTCATTTTCTCCACTTTTCGCCACTTTGCCCGGCGATTCTGGAACCACACCTGTAGGGGAGAGACACCCGAAGAGCCTGAGAAACAGGGTGGGGCCTGAGGCTCAGTCCTGCTGTCCCATGATGTCTCCGTGAGTGCGGGAGGCCACCGCAGCACTCAGGCTGGCAGGGAAAGGTTCACCGAGATGGCCTCTCCGGCACCTTCCTCTTCTCACATTCTAAGGCTGCGGCCGTGTGCAAACGGGCAAGAACACAGCCCCATCCGAGGCCTCACCCCAGCCCCTGTCTGGGAGGTGCTGAGTACTTGTTTGGCTCTCCCAGAGTGCCGGTGCGTGGGTCCTCCTCCACCCCGAGGCCGAGGGCCAGTGCCCTTTACCATGATGCGCTGGGGGGTGACTCCCACCGTCTGGGCAATTTCCCGGCGCTTATCGCTGTCCGGATAGTGGTCTTCTTGGAAGAGCCTTTCTAGCTCCTCCAGCTGGTCTGGAAGAAGAAAACACTGGCTTGAGGATGGACACCAGTGATGCGAGAGCAGGGGAGAAAAACAGATGCCCTCCAGATGGGCCCGCTGCCCCCAGCCCGAGGGCCTCCCCAGAGCCCTGCGACTAAGTTCCCCATTGGGCTGGGGCCTCCTCTCCCTCCGGCTTTGTGGCAGGGAACTGAGTGGTGTTCGCTTTCCTGCCCCTTCTACCCTGGGCCCAATTTCATATTCTGATGAGAAAACCCAACCTTTCCCTCTGAGGTCAGAGGTCATGGCCTGCACAGGTCAAGAGAGGACCCAGCCAAGGTGATGTACAAACAAACCCCACTCCTCTCTCCTGGGGCTGCTGCATCCTCTGTTGAGCCCCGCCTTCCCAGAGAGGATGCCAGGTCCCCTGGGTTTCCGCTCGCCTTCAGGGACTTACCCGAGCGGTACAGAGTCCGCGTCTTTTTCCGGCCTTGGCAGGTCACTTCCGGCGACTTCTTCTGGTCTGTGTTTTGGCTGTTCTGGGCCAACGTGCTGAGGAGGTTGGCCAGATGGCAGGAGCCCCGGCCTGACCCACAAGGCACCGGGTTGTACGTGGCCCGGGCTGGGTGAGCGACGCTGGGAGACGCCGTGGAGTCCACACCCCCAGCGTTAGGCTTTTTCTGCTTACCGGCGGCTGGAGAGTAGGGCCTCTTCCCCAGCTTCCCCTCTCTCACCGGGAGAGGATGCCCTTCCCCCTGCGGCTGGGGTCTAGGCGGGCCCAGGGTTCGGTCTTTGCGGAGAGCCCCCGAGCCCTGGCGCTGGCAGGCTCTCCCAGCACCAGCACCAGCTACTTCTCCAGGGGCCTCTGAGGACTCCTCCTCCCCGGGAGCAGCGCAGGAGAAGGGCACGTCCTCACTTGGGGCTTTCTGAGTGTGGGGGGCTGAACTCTGCAGGGGTTCCTCCTCCTCCTCCAGTCTGGCAGCCGGGGGCTTGTCTCCGCCCTCCTGACCTGTGGAGAGCCAGCACCCCCTGACCTTAAGAGCCTGGACCAGGAGGGCGCGCTGCTTCCTGGTCTGCGACTGGCGTTCTGTTTGATCTGAAGCTTTAATTTGTCCACTTATCAAATGGGGTAATCATTGCAGGCGTACCTTCCTAGCTCGGCTACTGTGAGAATCAAATTAGATTATCCCACAGCTTGGAAAAGCAAAAGCGAATAGATGCAGCCACGGGGGGCCTGAGCTCGTGTACCTAGACAGGAGGGGTGCAATCCTACTTTGGGGGGAACCTACTCTCTGTTGGGAGTTCCCTGTTTTCTCCCCGAGACCTGGAATGTGAGTCTGAGGGACAGGCATCTGTTCAGGGGTTTCTAGGGGACAAATGTTGGAGTGGACTGGGAAGAGAGAGAGAAATCGATGGAGACCGTGCTGTTTCTCAGACTGGATCTTGTCCCTGCGGCAGACCCAGGCATCAGTGCTCAGAGCAGAGACACGGTGGGACTGAGTGGTCTCCAGCACTGAAAGCTCCGGTCACTCATCCTCCAAGCTTGTCTGTCCTTCTCTGAGCTATGGCTGATTCATCAGGAGTTGACCATGTCCCAGGCATTGTGCTAGGCACCTTTCAGAGATTAGTCCAGCATGCATTTAATCCTTGTGAGGAAGGCATGTTTATAGCTCATTCTAATACGAAGAAATGTGGGTGACAAAGTTGAGTGACTTGCCCAAGCTCATACAGCGCAGCACTCTTGATCACTAGACAGGGTCCTTCCTGGGGTCACCAACCCCGCCCCCATTCCCCTCCCATCTTATTCACAACCTCCAGATCCCAAACCGTCCCAGCTCAAAGAGCTGCTTTATCATTTCTAACTAAACTGGAACATTTTTAAAGTGGATGCTCACTACCGAGAGCGAGGGTTTTGTTTTAGTTTTTGTTTTTTAATGAAAGTTGCATGAGATAGGCTGTCTTAAGGAACGACTTTCTAACAATGTGTAAGAAAGAGGTAGGTCATGGGCTAAGGCGCTTGCTTTGTCAGATTGTTTCCTAGGGTACAAGCTGGTGAAGGGGGTCTGCAGGCCTTTATGGCGGCATGCAGCACCGAGGCTGGATGGTGAAATGGGGAAGGAGGGACAGACCGGTTTCACAGCATTTTAGGAGCGCTAGTAGCCTAGCAAACCCGGTACACAGTAGGTGCTCAATAAATGCGACGTATCCAGGTGATAGGCCCCGGGAAGAAAGGTGATGGGTGTGGGAACCAGAGCAGAAGAATCACGGCCCTGCTTTTCTTCTCTTCATCCTTGGAAACCCGAACGCCAAGGATGGGGGGCGCGGCGTGGTGGGCTCCCCGGCCCCCTGACCCCTCCAGCCCCTCTCAACTCCCCTCCAACCCCTACCCTCGGCCTGCCGCTGGGCCCCAGCCCCTCAGGCCCCCCCGCGGACTCACCCCGCGGCTCCGGGCTGCGCTCTGGGCTGAGCTCCATGGCCTGGATTCCAGCACGCGGCCGCCGGGCTGCTTTTGCGCGCTGCCTAATGAAGCCTCGCGCGCGGGCAGGTGTGCGGAGCTGCGAGCCGGGGAGGCTCGCGTCCCCACCCCGCCGCCGGCGAGGCCTACTCGGGAGGGCGGTGCGTGCGGCAGCTGCGGGCAGACGACGAAGCCCGGGGCCACGCCGCTTCCCGCCCCCGCCGAGGCCGGAGTCGGGCCAGGTGCGGGCTCCGCTGCGGCCCCTCCCCAGTGGGTGGGGGCTGCACGCGGGGCGTGGGCGAGAGCCCGCCTACGGGGTCACGGTCAGGAGGCTCGCCCTAGAGGGCCAGGGCGTTCGGCTGGGGGAGGAGGGCCAGCTCCCTGGGCCGGACTTGGCAACGGGCTCGGTGGCGCCTTTGGCCTTGGAGACAGAGTCCTGCCTTGTGAACTGTGGAAGGCGACTTGGGGAGCCACTTATCAAGGGAGCCCCAAAGCCTTAACAAGGGCTGCCCATCTCCCAGCTGCATCGTTGAGGTTTCCCCAAGCCTCAGGATTAATGAGCCCGCAGGACCCCATGGCTGATTGGAAGGTCCGTAGAGCACGGAGCTGTCTTCGAGAATGAAAGCGAGCTGGAAGAACCCAGGCTGCAGGGTGAAGTGGACACCTCTTGACTGGGACACAGTTGCACGCGACGGGAGGCCGCAGGTAAGCCGGCAGAAAGAACTAGCTCGTCAAAGTTTTGTCTCATGTTTCCACCCACTTGATATCAGTTTTTCTGGCTGAGGATGAAGGAGCGTCTCATAAGGGAGATCTCACAGGTGTGATCTTTACGACTCCCAGTTCCTGGAATGTTTCTTGTCTGCTTTATAACATAATTTCAGGATTTAAAATCCTCATGGCCTCTTCCTTCCATCTGCCCCTGAGTGGGAGGTGCTGGCCAGCTTGAAACAGGTGCTTGGTGCTGGAGGTTTGGGGGTGGGGGAGGGGATGGTGGTGGTGGGCCAGAATAGAAATCAGGTGTTTTGCTTTTAGGATTTGAAAGGCTCTGGACACCACGTGCTTTCGTGCTGTAATCACCTATTGGTACGTTTTCCTGTGCCTTAAATTCCTTTCAGGGGTTTGGCCTACACACGTGAACTTTGGAGAATTACGAGTTCTTTCTGAAATATAAAAATTATGAACGAGTTAATTCCCTGACAGCATGACCAAAATTCCAGGCATCTGGTGTTTCATTCTGACTTCTGTAAGACTAATATCCTCTAATAAATGAGGGGTTTAAAAATAGGGCCCAGGGCTTCCCTGGTGGCGCGGTGGTTGAGAGTCCGCCTGCCGATGCAGGGGACGCGGGTTCGTGCCCCGGTCCGGGAAGATCCCACATGCCGCGGAGCGGCTGGGCCCGTGAGCCGTGGCCGCTGCGCCTGCGCGTCCGGGGCTTGTGCCCCGCAACGGGAGGGGCCACAACAGTGAGAGGCCCGTGTATCCCCACAAAAATAAAAATAAATAAAATATAAAATTAAAAAAAAAATAGGGCCCAGTTTCAGCTAGAAAGGAAGCATTCTAGGCCATGTGAGCAAGGAATGGGGGGCAGTGAAGTCGCTTTCTTTGTGAAACATCATTTGGTGGGGACATGGTGGTAAATGGAATGCAATAGTCTGCTTGATTAAACATTTATAGGACACCTACCGTGTGCCAGGCACTGTGCGCAAGTCACTTCCTGCCCGCAGCAGCTTACTGGCAGAGAGGGAATTCGAACAGTGACACAAGTAAATGGACAGTGTCCATACAAGGAGGTCGGTGGCGAGTTAGAGGGCTGCACAGAGGAGCAGGAAGCTCTGGACTTGGATTGGGGGCGGGGCAGGAAAGGCCTTCTTGGAGAGGGTGACACATGAGCTTTGAGCCGAAGTTTAAGGGAGAGGCGTTCTTAACCATGTCACAGCCCTGCTTAAACCCTGAAGGGGCGGGGCGCTTGCCTGCCTGTGTGATAAAAACCAAGCTCCCTAAGCAGCAGAGGAGCCTTCTGAGGTCTGGTCCTTTCCTCTGAAGCCTCAGCTCGCCTGCTTCCCACACCCAAGTCTTCCAGTTTTAATGTCTCTTTTGACCTAGTGTTTTTCAAGGAGTGTTGACCCCCCGGATCAGAATTTCCTAGGGAATTTGTGCAAAATGTGGCTTCCAGGCCCCGTCCCCAGAAATTTTAATTGGTAGGTCCAGAGAGGCATCTGGAAACTGTAACAAGCCCCTCAGGTGATTTTTATTCATGTTAGAGTTTGAGACACTCGTAGATCTGCAGGAACAAAGTCAACTAAAACCATCCCCGGGGATGGAAATAGGGAAAGTGGATGGTGGGGGACTTTGTGGGGGAAGGAGATGACCTGTTGTCCTTTACTGAGGTGTCTGCTGCAGTGAAAGCGAGTCACAGTTAATTTCTTAATAGGTTATCCTAGCTCATTAAATTAAGAATAAATCATCTTTCCCTGCCATCACTTATGTTGTGTTTCCTCTCGCCGTCTCTTTGCCCTCTGCCTGGGTGAAGGTCTGAAAAGCAAAGACTCAAATCACCCATAGACTGGACACCACCCTTACATAAAACTTTGAAAGATACAGAGTCTAACTGTATAAATGGGTTTGCTCTGAGACTTAAGGAATTGAAGATGTTGGCATTTTCTAAACACACAAATAATTGAATTTGTTGGGGGTGGGCTATGACATTAGGGAAATCGAAGTTTTCTTTCTCTTTCTTTCTCTTTCTTTCCTCCCTTCCTCAGTCCTGATATTCTTGCCTTGTTGTTTTGTGTGGTGTTTTTTGTTTTTGTTTTTGTTTTACAAATGATATAGTTTTTTTTATTTACATGAAAATTTGATTTAATGGCTGCAAGTGAATTTGGTCTAAGAAGGCTTGGGATAGCGTCTTGACGTGTTTGGTTGAAAAGGGATTGTACTTATGATATATGCTGTGGAGAGTGCTATCTTCCAGATAGGGAAGGGAGGCTGCTCTTTATTGGGAGGACAAAAAGATACTGTTTTAGGGGTACTTGGAAATATTTATTTCTAAGACTTGGTACATAGCATCTTCATGATCTTCAGGCATGTTCATATACCAACCTTGTTTAGAGGGAAGGATTTTGGGCTGGGGGGCGGTGTGTGGAGGGGAGGAGGTTGTCCTTAGTTTTCAGAGCCAAACTAGAAACCACCACTTCCACCCTCTTAGCAAGAGCCATTTATTCCAGCATCTTGTTCTTCTCGTGGATAGGAGAATGACAGCAAAAAGGAACAGGTCTGATGCTACCAAAGGGTATAATTAATCTTTTTTTTTCCCCAATTCTGTGTAGAGTTAACCAACCATACCATTAGTTTAAGCAAGTGAAATAAGATTCTTTGTCCTTCCTCCCTCTTTCTCTGTAATGAGAAAAATAACCAGTAGAAGGTGGTTGACTTGAGAAAATTTTTCAAAGCAGAGACACAGGGTAGTTCATTCTTGTCCTACATGCCTCTCCTGGGGAGCAGGCAGCAACAGGTCATTGCAAATGCTGGGACCAGAGGCAAGAATACGGTTGTGAAAGGCAGAAATGTGAACGGGCCCTGGGTCAGGAGATCACAGTCCCAGCAAACACGGGAGGTAGAGGCCCCAGGAAACAACCAGGAGGAGAAGCCCCATCCAAGGCAGGGGAGGGAAAGGGAAACCGGAGCTTATCACAGGTTCGGGGACCAGGACGTCCTGAGCCCGGAGGAGGCCCTTGGCCGGATGATCAGATAAACGCCGTGGGCTCACCACGACAGAGCCGAGGGTGCCAGTGACGGGGGAGGCACTGGCAGTTGCCAAAGTCTCTGCGGAGCTGCTTCCTTTGGAAACCCCGGGAAAGGCTGGTTGGCGCTGACTGGCATTGAGAACACCTGGCTAGAGCAGAAACTGCCCTGGCGGGGAGAAAACAGGTTCTGGCATTAGTGAGCCTGATCACTTCTAGTTCCCGTACCCCAGGCTCCCAAGATGCTATGCGTCTAACAAGAATGGTGACCGTGTCTAAGCAACGTGGTTGCTGCTGCTAGTTTGTAATCGGGCCGTCCTCCTAATAAATCACTATTGCTTGTGTTTTGTAATTTACAGAGTACTTTCCCTTCCATTCGAATCCCCTCCTGATGCACCTCCGTTTTGGAGACAGACTGTCTTCTTTCTGCTCTCTTCTGGTCTTCTCCAGGATTGCAAAGCCGTAATGCTAAGGATAGCCTGGCATTCCAGACCCCCTCCAAACCCAGCCCCGGCCTTCCCTCCTTCTTCTCTGGCTGCTGTTCTTCCTCCCCCCTCACCCCACTCACACAGCCTCGTCTAGCCTCCTCTCATTCTAATCTCGTGGTCCTCTCTCAGAATGGCCCCCGCCTTCTCATGCCTCGGGACCACAGGGCACGTTGTCTTATAGGCCTGGAACATCGTCCCTTCCCTTTATTTCTGCTAAAGTCTTACTCATACTTGAAAGCCCGACCCAAATTACCTCTTTCCCGTGAAGCCTATCTTAGCTTTCCACCTCCAGGAGGAACTGCTCCTTCCCGTGTCCCCCCACTGTGACGTGTTTACCTTGATATTACATCACCTAACACAGGCTGACCTGATGAGAGCTCTGTATGTTCTCCGCCGGACGGTGAGCCCTTACACGTGATAACATACATCTGTTCACGTCAGGCACGTTCTACTTGCTCTACAAATATCAACTCATTGAATTCTCACAACAACCCTATAAGGTTCTATCGTTAGCCCCATTTTATCGAAGAAGAAGCTGTGACACAGAGAGCTTAAGTGCTTTGCCAAAGATCACACAGCTGGTAGGTGGCACACCCAGGATCTGAACCCGGTCGGTCTGGTTCCCGGCCATACTCCTAACCACTAGGCTTTCCTGTTTATGTCATTTATATTTGCATCAAGATCCTCCAGGGAACTGCATGTCAATATTATGACATAGTACGAGTGTGTTTCATGTTTGGTAATTGCAAGCATTGTTGCTTCTGTTGTGGTCACCCATTTACAATGCTTGGTGTCAGTCTACTTATCTCTTGTAAGAATAAAATACAGTGTGTGTGTGTGTGTGTGTGTGTGTGTGTGTGAAAAAAAACAAAAGGTACAAAGTTTCAGTTGTACAGGATAAGTTCTGGAGATCCAATGTACAGCATGGTGCCTGGAGCTAACAGTATGGATTGTATGTATAAAATTGGCTACAGGGTAGATCTTATATTAAGTGTTCTTTTCCCACACACAATAATAATGCTAAAGGGGTGCAAGGGAACTTTGGGAGGTGATGGAAATGTTAATGGCCTTGATGATAGTGATGGTTTCATGGTCATATATTTATCCCCAAACTCGTAGAGTTGTATACATTCCATACGTATGGTGTTTCAAATGTCAGTCATAACTCAACAAAGTAGTTTTAAAAAGTAAAAAAAAAAAAAGACCCTCCAGGGCTTGGCATGGTGGTTTGTACATGGGGATCAACGATTGTTCGTTGACCAGAAGTTGATCACCATCGCCAGCAGTTAGAGGGCAGCGTGCGGAGGTAGGTGGCTATGGCTGTGGCTGTACAAGGCAGCAACAGTGATGGAGCCGTTCTGAGCCTTGACCATGGGGGTGATCGCATGAGTCTACGCGTAAGATAAAATTGCACAGGACTAAACAGAGTTGACCCTTGAACAACACGGGTTTGAACTGCACAGGTCCACATGTGTGCGGATTCTTTTAAATAGTAAATACCATAGAACCGCATGATCCGTAGTTGGTTGAATCCGCAGAGGTGAAACCTCAGATAGGGAAGAGCCACAGATACAGAGGCCAACTGTAAGTTATGCATGGATTTTCGACTGTGCAGAGGGCTGGTGCCCCTGACCTCTGTGTTGTTCAAGGGTCAAGTGTACATACGTATACACACACAAATGAGTGTGTGTAAAACTGGTGAAATCTGAATAAGGTCTGTGGATTGTGCTAATATCAGTTTCCTGGTGTGATACAGGATGTTTCCACTGGGGGAAGCGTATATGAGATCTCGCTGTATGATTTCTTAACACTTCACGTGAAACTACAATTATCTCAAAATTAAAAACCATATATATGTGTACATACATACACGTACATATATACACGTACATATATACATGGACACGTGTGTGTATATATATATATATATATATATATATATATATATATATATATATATAAATCCCAGTGTTTTGACCACAGTTTCGTTTTCCTGGCTTCAGTTAAGTGTAATTGACAGAAATAAGATTTCATGTAGTGTAGCACTCTTAACCTTTTGTTTTGACCGTGATTTTAAGACATTTAGATTTAAATTATATCTATTTCTTTAAGCGGGCTGTAGACAGGCAAGCAGAAGAATTTATGTCTAATTTGTTTTAAAAATAAAATAACTCTGTCTCTCTTAATAGGAATGCAAATTTATCAGGAAAATATTGGTAAATACAGAATGATTAGAAAAGAAAACAGTACAATTTTCCATCAAACAGTGTCAGTTGTAGACAGTTTGGTACCCTTCCGTACAGTATTTCTGCCATTACTGTGTTTCGTGTATGTTCTACATGATTGTAATTATACTCCATATATAATTTTGAGCATTCCTCCCTGCAAAACGTACTGTGAAAAGAAGAGTCCTTTATTTTATTTTTTTCCATCTTAGGAACTTATTGCATGACCATACTGTAATTTAACTATTCTCCACCTGTTGGCAAAAACTTTTAATTTGAAGGTCTACATTTTTTTAAATTAAAAAGCAAATTGGAAATAAAGCTTCTAATTCTTGTTTTTCCCTCTTACAGACTTAAAAAAAAAAATCTCTTCCAGTTGGTGATTGATCTGACCTATGGTTTTTTTATAGTCCCAAACCCATGAGGAGCCACAAAGTTGTTCATTGCACAGAAATAGGCAGCCAGGCTGGCAAGTGTGCAATTAAAGTGCTTCATCAAGGGGAGGCCTGAAATTCTGAGGTCCGAAGCTCGACTGGTCAACCAGGCAGGTCTAGTGAGAGTTAGAAGATCCCCAGAACAAGGTGATTTTCCTCCTTTGCTGGCCTGGGGCTACACCTCTGCCAGGGGCTTGACTGACTTTTCCGGTGTAGGGTCTTGGCTCCCAGGAGAAAGTGCTCTGCCAGGAGCCCTCATCGTGCAGGAAGAGAGCTCTGCCTTCTGGCCACGGTGTGGACCTCACCGTTCTACTGGTGCTTTAAGGACATGGGCTCATGTCCTCGTGGGCTTTGAAGCCTTTGAGCCTGTGCGTCTGGTACCCTGTGACCCAGGTACCATCCCCTCCAGGTCCAGTGACCAGTGTGAAAGGCGGGGCTAAGTCGTGGTCAGCAGGCTCCTCTGTGCTTTGGGGCATCAGACTTCAAAGTCCACACACATTAGAGTGACAGTTCCAGCTCTTCGGAATTGAAGATGAGCTGCCCTTGTCTTGAAATGTCTCCTTTCTCCTGATATCAATCAAGGGCAAGATCAGTAGTGCAGGTTAGAAGCTAGCAGCAACTTTGCATGCAGGAGGGGATGGTGAAATATCAGGCATGAATTTAAATGAGGCAGAGAGATGAAATGATAGAAGCCTAGATTGATTAACCGAGAAATAATTAGGCTGGCAAAACCTGTCATGCAGCTTGCTGGAAAGACAAAGGAGCGACCGTAGGGGCTGCTAGACCCAGTCTTCAGCGTGCCAAAGGCTTTTGATTGTCTCTGTCTTATAACTGGGGTGCTGTGTGTGTTATTAAATTGACCCAAGGGAGGGTGGGCCTTGCCTGGGCCACCTGAATTCAGTCAGGCTGTCATTCAGAGCAGTCCCAAGGAGAGGGAGGAAAAAAAGCAACAGAGGTGGGGAAAGCCATATTTGGAATTAGAGATGCACCAGGCAATATGAGATCCATCTTCTTTAGTTGGGAGATATAATTTCTGATCTGAACTCTCAGAGGTGCTGCTCCAGGGCCCAGGTGGTTTGGGCTCATGAGCGAGGACAAGCACTGATGGCTTTCCAAGTTTTTAAACTTAACCTCATTCTCAGACTGAACTTCTGATTCCCACCCCAAAACTTGTACCACCCCCAGGCCTCCCTCTTTCTGTTTCAGCCACCCAGTTGGAATCATCCTTGGTTCTGCACTCTCCCTCACAGCTTACGTATAAGGTACCAGAATATTCCAGCCAGTTCAGCCTCCGAAGTACATCTCAAATCCTTTAACTTCTCTCGGTCATCACCACTCTGGCCCAAGCCCCTCTCCTCTCCTGCCTGTTCTTTAGTGACAGCTCCCTAAACTTACCTCCCTGTTTCCACTCCTGTCCCATTATAATCCATTCTCCACAGGCTGGCTAGGGAGATAGTCTTAAAATGGAAATTGTCATGTGTGTCACTCTGCTATTTATATGCTTTAATGACTGTCCATTGTACTTAGAGGAAAATGAAAACATCTTACCATAGCCCTGCACGATCTGGTCCCAGCTTACCATTTCTGCTTCATCTCAGGTGACTGTTCTTGTCCTTCAAGCATCTTAAACATATTCCGTTCTTCTGCCTCAGGGTCTTTACATATGCTATTGCTGTGCCCGGAACCTCGGTGGTTTTTATGGCTAGCTGCTACCCAGCTCTTGGCTTAAGTGTTATTTCTCAAGGAGGAGTCCTCTGGCCACATTCTCGACTTAACACCCACCTCCTAATATTTCCTCTTTGTTTTTATTTACTCTTAACGCAACATGTACTTACATTTTCATTTACAGACTGTCTCCTCTACTATATTTTAAGCTCCATGGGTACTGGAAACTACAGTGGTTTGTTTCACCAATATATACCTGTGTATACAGATCTGGCAAAGTGGCTGCCTTTATACATGTTAACTATTTGGCTGATGAATGAATGAATAAAAATATGGATATTTTAGTTGGAAGGGGGAAGAAAAGGATTATCAGATTCATGGCACAAATTACAGTTTCTGGTAATTCATAACCTGATGTCTAACAGGATTGGATAAGAGGCCGTAAGTTGGAATGCTTCCTGAAAGTGCTGACCGGTTTGAGAACTGAGGAAGCCAGAAGCCAGGGATAAAATGTGGCATTTTAGTGCTTGCTGTAAAGAACACAGTGAAACTTGGCATGCCTCTTCGGTAAAGTCCATATTCACCAGAGGCCATGACTTTTCAGAGGAAAAGCATGACTTTTCAGAGCTGTAGCTTTTTAGGGCTGGTGCAGTCTTCAGAGATTAGCACAAACAACCTTATACTTAGGGTGGGTTTCTTGTAGACAGCATATAGGTGGATCTTGGTTTTTTTGTTGTTGTTGTTTTTTGCGGTACGCGGGCCTCTCACTGTTGTGGCCCCTCCCGTTGTGGAGCACAGGCTCCGGACGCGCAGGCCCAGCGGCCACGGCTCATGGGCCCAGCAGCTCCGCGGCATGTGGGATCTTCCCGGACCGGGACACGAACCCGTGTCCCCTGCATCGGCAGGTGGACTCTCAACCACTGCGCCACCAGGGAAGCCCCAAGGATCTTGGTTTTTTTAATCCAATATGAGTCTCTGCCTTAAATTGTTTAAGTGTTCGGACCACTTACACATAATATATCATTCACATGTAATGATTATTGATACGGTTGGGTTTAAATCTACCCTCATGCTACCGTTTTCTTTTCATCGCCTATGTTCTTGGTTCCTCTTTTCCTCTTTTTACACCGTATTTTTGAGTAATAAGGTATTTTTATGATTCAGTTTTATCTCATTTGTTGGCTTATGAACAATATTGATTTATAACGTTTATTGACTTTTTTGTGATTGCTTTAGGACTTTGGGATACATGTCTAATTTATCACAATTTACCTTCAAGTGACATCATACCATTTCACAAAAATATAAGAATCTTACAACAGTTTATTTCGGTTTTCCTTCCCATTCTTTGTACTATTGTTGTCATACCTTTCCCTTCTATATGTTATAAAACCCATGATACATTGTTATTATTTTTGCTTTCAACAGTCAATTATTTCTTAAAAAATATTTTTAAAATAAAAAATAGTATTTCATATTTACTTACATATTTACCATTAGTAAGCATTCATTCCTTTGGAAATAAGAGATTTCCATCTGGTATCATTTTCCACGTTAAAGGAATTCCTTTTACATTTCTTGTGGTAAAAACCTGGTAATGGAGTTTTTGGCATTTATATGTCTGAATAGTCATTATTTTCCTTTTATTTTTGAAAACTGGATATATAGACTTTTAGGCTGACAGTTTTTCTTCCTTTTGGTGCTTTAAAGATGTGGGTCCACTATCTTTTGTCCTTCATTGTTCCTGAAGAGAGAAGCCTGCTATCATTCTTAACTTTGTTTCTCTGCACCTGTATCTAGTTGATTTTAAGATTTTTCTCTTGATCACTGGTTTTAAGCAGATTGACACTCATGTACCTTAGTGTAGTTATTTTAATGTATTTTGTGCTTGGGCTTCATATAACTTCTTGGATTTGTGTGTTCATAGCTTCCATCAAATTGGGAGATTTTTCATCCATTATTTCTTCAAATATTTTTCCCATCTCCCCTTTTTTCCTCCTCCCTTCTTTGAGGACACAAATTATACTTAGCCTTTTGAAACTGTCTTATGGTTCACTGATGCTTTATTATGCTGCTTTTCTTTTTTAACAGGTTTTTTTCTTCTCTGTGTGTCATTTAGGAGAGTTTCTATTTCTGTGTCTTAAAGTTTTCTAGTCTTCTTCAGTGTCTGTAGTTAATTCCATTCAGTTTATTTGTCATCTCTAAGACATTGATTTGTTTTTCATTTCTAGTACTGTAATTTCACTTGAGTCTCATTTATATCCTCCACGTCTTAACATGCACATATTTTTCTTTACCTTCTTGAATATATGGAATATAATTATATCACTGTTTGAATGTTCTTGTCTACTGTTCTTGCATCTGTTTCTGTCAATATGCTTTCGTCCTAATTATGAGTCATATTTTCCTACTTCTTTGCATGTCCTGAAATGTTGTATTCAATGTCAGACATTTTACCTTGTGGTGTATATGTAGGTGATGTGCATATAGATAGATATATCTATATCTGTATCTCCTATATATACAACAAGGTGTGTATGTATGCATGTATGTGTGTGTATATATATGTATACGTGTGTGTGTGTATATATATATTGTCGAGCCTTGCTCTGTGTTCTGTTACTTGGAAACACTTTAATCCTTTAAAGACTGACTTCTAAGTTGTGTTACCTAGAACCAGAGAAGCCTTCATTCTGGTGCTAATTTTCCCTATTCCTGAGGCAAGGTCCTTCTGAGTACTCTACTCAATGCATCATGTATTGCAAGGTTCTTCCACTCTGGCTATAGGAATACAGACTATCCCTGGCACTTTGTGAACTTCAGTGATTATTTTGCCTTTTCTTTGGTTCTTTTCCCAACTAGGGTAGTTTCTCCACGCACATGCAGTGACCAGTACTCAGCTGAAGATTTGAGGGGAACCCCCTGAAGCTCTCTGTGTCTCTTCTGCAGTGTTCTCCTCTCAGCGCAGCTCTCTTCTCTGTGTGTAGCGCTTCCTTTCCAGCACTCCATCCTGTGACTGCCAGCCACCTTCGTCTCCCTGAATTCTCAGTTCTATATCCTCAACCCTGCCCTGCAACCTGGAAATTTCCTCCAGACGATATGCTGGGGTAATTGTAGGGCTCAGCTCATTTGTTTCTCTTTTCTCAGGAATGACTGTTCTGCATTGGCTGTTGTCCAATGTCTGAAAATAACTGTTTCCTAGATTTTGTATAGTTCTTACTTGTTTAAGATGGTAGGGTGAATGTGATGGTGTTTGTTACTTCATATTGGCTGGAAGTGCCCACAAACTACTTTATAAATTTCAGTTAGCTCTCCCCTGCCTACAGGATAAAGTTCAAACTCCTTAGTTTAGCATTCTCAGTCCTTTATAAGCTGACCTCATGACAACCCCAGTCCCCAGCCCACCCACTTTCAGTAAATCAAAACAATTTCCCAAATCTTGATTGTGTCCAAACTTTTTGATCCTCAGAGCATTGCATATGCTCTTCTCTCCACCTAGCAAGACCTTCTTCCCGTGCATCCCCCATCTAGCCAAATTCTACTTGTTCTTTAAGACCCAACTCAATTATGAATTCCTCTGTTAAATGTTTCCATACCTCAGTGTTTGTTGCTACTGCTGTGTTCCCACAGCACTCAGGCTATACCTCTGTGGTGCACTTAGGACTCTTCTATGGAGATCCTTAGTTAGGTTTCTACACCTGACTGAAGTCTCCTAATCTCCTTAAGGGTAATAACCTCTACGTTTTATTTACATTTTCATCCCTCAGCCTAGCCCAGGACCCGTCTTGTAGTAGATCCTTGGCCAATGTTTGCGTAATGAATGAATGTCCTGTCACAGTGTATACTCTTTCTTTCTGCAGATAGTATTGACTTGCCCACTTGAAGAACTTGGAAATTATAAATATGAAATACAGAATAAAACTTGCACTAGAATAGCTGCCATCATCTAGCAGGTGTTCCACACTGTGTTTATCAGTGAGAGTGCTGAGTAGGTGCTGTTCCCTTCTAGGATCTCATCCCACCATTAAAGCAGTCCATAGCCAAGAGTTTTTTTCTCTCTTCTTAACAGATGGTTCAGTTCTGTGGTTGATTTCTGTAAGAAGTAAGTGCAGGAAAAGTTATTCCTTGGGAGTTCCTTGGAGTTAATGTAATCATTGTGAAAGCATCAGCTTCAACTTTCAGAGATGATTGGAATCAGGCTACTTCTGGGCTGAGAAGGCCAGGATCTTAGAGACTTATGACTGACATAGCCCCCGAATTGCCCTGGACATATGCCATCAGGATAATGCATATTGGAAATTAAAGATTCTTGACTGTTCTTGAAAGCTGACAATTTAGAAAACAGCAAGCATTTTGGAAGCCTGTCTCCATAATCAAGATGGGGAAGTCAAATGCAATAGTCAAAATAGTCAAATGCAGCTACAAAGGAATTTTAGATTTGGCAACGCCAGAGAACCAGCATCTTAGATGCCCAGAACCAGTAAGTATGACTCCCTTTATCCCTCTTCCCAAATAGACAGCCCTATATAACCTATAGCATAATCCTAATTTTCCTCAAACAGCAAAGATCTTCTGTGACTGGGCTAGAACACCCTGAAATATTTGACAGTCATTGAGTGAGGCTGGGTGATCTGTCATTCTTTGTGATCACAGGAGAAAATGAGCGAGGTGTGGGGATTCTAGGAGACAAAGGAATTAGTGGGATTATAAACTAACAAATGCTCAAGTTCCTATAGAACAAGGTGGAGAACTGGGTACCTTGTTATATCAAAAGAAATTATATGCGTTTCAAAATTTAGGAGACTCCTGGCCCTAAAACCTGAGAGGAACTCTCAACTTTCTCTACCATTGTCCTACCATATCTAGTTTGAAGCTTTCTCTTTGTTATTGGAAGAATTTTTCTAGAGGAGTGACACAAGTGCATGGTAGGTAGTGACTTAGAATGACCACTGTGTTATTTTGCAGCGTTTTTAGGCAAGTTTGAGACTCTAATGTTGATTGTAGGTAAAGGGCCATCCATGAAAGATGTGGACAGTGTGAATCTTGAAGCCAAATCTGGCCTCTGTACCCTGATACTGAACTAATAAATCTCGGAGACAGAGTTTTGGGTGGAATAGAAAAGAATAGCTTTATTGCTTTGCCAGGCAAAGGGGGCCACAGCAGGCCAGTGCCCTCAAAACTGTGTGTCCCAACCTGGAGGGGGTCGTGAGGAGTTTTCTAGTAATGTTTCAAAGAGGGCGTGGTCAGCTCGTGGACATTCTTCTGATTGGTTGGTGGTGAGGTAATTGGGAGTCAGCATCATCAACCTTCTGGTTCCAACTAGTCTGGGGTCTACGTGCTTGTGGGCAGCATGCTGTTAACTTCTCCCACCTGGTCGGGTTTCAGTATCTGCAAAACAACTCAAAGTTACTGTTATGTGTGTCCTTTGAGGGGGAGCCAGGACCCTGCCCCAAGGCCGCACTATTGTTTCTTGACTGTTCCTCCCTTGTCTCCACACCCCCTCCCTTCCCTGATTAGCAACTGTTTGAACCTGCTCCTCTGGAGCTCAGGGAAGCTCATGGAGGTTGAATGAAGCCTCTTTCCTATAATCAAGAAATGAGGGACACAGACACAGAAAGGCTTTTGTGCCCAGGGGACCCACAGGGTCCTGCTTTGTTTCAATCTTATCAAAGGGGAAAAAGAAGATTGCAAGGTAGATGTGACAGATTAGGATAGGATCAACTATGCTGCATTATTTTAAAAACGACTCTGAAATTCCAGTGATTTGGAACAACAAGACTTATTTGTTAATCAGATTACATGTCCAGCATTAGTGGGGCATCTGCTCTATATACTCAGGGACCCAAGTTGACCATTGTATTGACCCGTTATCTGGAAACCACATCCTGTTTCTCAGAACTGCCACCAGGGGAAGTGAGGGCCTTTCAGCTGCCTCATCTTGGAATTGACTCCCATCCCTCCTGCTTACATTTAGTTACCCGGAACCAGTCGTAGGGCCCTGATTAATTGCAAGGGCACTGGGAAATGTGTGAGAAGCTGGAGTACTGGGGGGAGCATGATTGTCTCTGTCTTAGACTGTTCTTCTCGTCACCAAATATGTATTTGCTTCCTTCCTCCCAGTTTCTAGAGACAATCTAAAAGTTCTATTTGATCAATGCATCTGGCACCAATTCCAGGATCCCTGAGCGCTGTACACCAGTCACAGTATCGGGTTAGGTCATGGCCCCTCTTGGTCTTGTCAACTAAAAAAAAACAAAATTCACAACCTAAAAGTTGAGAATTATGTTTTATTTGGCAGGAATTTTTAGAACTTCAAGCCCAGGAGGCAGCATCTCAAGCAACCCTGAGAGAACTGCTCCAAGGAGGCGAGGGGGGAGCCAGGATATATAGAAGTTTTGCAACGAAGGGCAGGTAGTCTGAACGTCAAAAGATTATTGTTAATGAAAGAAAGCCAGATATCCCAAGTTAAGGCATTTAGCGCTTTTCTATGTATGGGAAGATGCAAGAGTCTGGGCTCTCTGAAATCATTCCTTTGATATGTACCTCAGCTATCCAGGGTCAGTATCCTGTGTTTTCATATCCTGAGCTTCTTCAGGGCTCACTGTGAGGAGTGGCCGCAGGCTGAGGGCTGCTAGATGGCAGGTATTCTTTCCTTCCTGAGTCCCCTCAGGCTCACCAGCTCACCGTCAGGTGGTGGCTGCAGTAGCTGATGACTGTGACATCCTTTTATGGCAGGAAATATTCCATTTCTCAGTGTGGAGATACAAGCGGCAAGAAGACAGGTTACCTGCTGCCCACAAACTAGTACATGAAGGTAGAACAAGAACAGGTTAACTACAGTAAACACTCACCTTCTGTAAGGTCATGAATGGGGGTTCTGTATAGTCACTCTTCTTTATGGCCTCCTCTCACCAATAAGAAGGGCCTTTTCTTCCACTTTCTGGACTTTCCCTGGTATCTGAGAGGGGGGTCTTACATTTCTAAATATAGGCTCTCTCACTACATAATTAGTCCAGTTCTTCCAGTTTCTCTAGGAACTTCTACCCACCTATTTGTATGGTAAGTCTCCCCACTACCCCCGATTGATTTCTTCCCTTGAATAAATTTGATTTCTATGTGTATGAAGCACATTCTGTGTGCAAAGCAGGATGCTCAGGTTGTAGAGTAACAGATGAAGAAGACTCTTGATGCTCAGTGGTGCTTATAATCTCATGGAAATAGGTAGGACAGAGAGATTGCAAGATAACTTTATGGGATACTAATTTGCACAGGCATGCTTTGGAGGTATTACAGGCTCGATTCCACACCCTTGCAGTGTAGTGAATATCACAATAAAGCGAGTCGCATGAACTTTTTGGTTTCCCAGTGCATCTAAAGGTTATGTTGGGACTTCCCTGGTGGTGCAGTGGTTAAGAATCCGCCTGCCAATGCAGGGGACGCGGGTTCGATCCTTGGTCTGGGAAGATCCCACATGCCGCAGAGCAACTAAGCCCGCGTGCCACAACTACTGAGCCCATGTGCCACAATTACTGAAGCCTGCACACTCTAGGGCCAGCGTGCAGCAACTACTGAGCGCGCATGCTGCAACTGGTGAAGCCTGCGTGCCTAGAGCCTGTGCTCCGCAACAAGAGAAGCCACTGCAATGAGAAGCCCGTGCACCGCAATGAAGAGTAGCCCCCGCTCGCTTGCCACAGCTAGAGAAACCCCATGCACAGCAATAAAGACCCAATGCAGCCAAAAATTTAAAAAATGAAAAAAATAAATTTTTAAAAAATAGATTCCTGCTAAAAAAAATAAAAGTTTTGTTTACACTATACTGTAGTATATTAAGTGTGCAATAGCATTATGTATTTTAAAAACACTTTATTGGTTAAAAAAAATGCTAGCCATCATCTGAGCCTTCAGTGAGTCGTAATCTTTGCTGGTGGAGGGTCTTGCTGGCTGATCAGGGTGGTGGCTGCTGAAACTTGGGTGGCTGTGGCCATTTCTTTTTTTTTTTGAGCGGTACGCGGGCCTCTCACTGTTGTGGCCTCTCCCGCTGCGGAGCACAGGCTCCGGACGCGCAGGCTCAGCGGCCATGGCTCACGGGCCCAGCCGCTCCGCGGCATGTGGGATCTTCCCGGACCGGGGCACGAACCCGTGTCCGCTGCATCGGCAGGCGGACTCTCAACCACTGCGCCACCAGGGAAGCCCGACCATTTCTTAAAATAAGACAGCCATGAAGTTTGCCACAGCGATTGACTCTTCCTTTCGTGAACGGTATCTCTGTAGCATGCAATGCTGTTCGATAGTATTTTACCCACGGTAGAACTTCTTGCAAAATTGGAGTCGATCCTCACAACCCCTTTCTTCAGTAAACTCTGTCTTAATTTCTGTGGTATTGCTCATTCCTCAATCCTTATCTTAAGCAATCCTTTGACCCTCTGCTCTCTGAGCATGCTTTCTCTGTCTCATATCTTTGTATTTCTTCCTTTCCAGTACCTGGAGAAAGTTATCATAGGTTCTGTTTTTGTCCTTTGTGTTCTCCAAATCTTATAAACTTAGGCAGAGAAGGAACTTATTGAAAAATATGAGTAGTTCATAGCTTCAGGGCTGGGGGGAGGCTGAAATGTCCTACATGGAAAAATGACTCGGCAGAAGTCAAGTTCCCACCCAAAGAAGAGTCTGGAATGGATATCACCACGGGCACCTTGACACTAGGGAGGTCAGTGCTGTGAATTATTTATTCAATCCTTCTTGCATCTTTGAGACTCTCCTTTAAGACTCAAAGTCCTCGGTAGAAGCACCTAGATGACGTGGTCTTGATACAGCCTCACATTCCAGCCACTGACGGGAAGAGGCAGGAATAACTGGTTTCCAGGTTCTGATGGTGAGAAGTAGAGCCCTCCTTCCACCAAAACCCACACAGTAAGCGTTCTTCCAGAAGAGGAAGGTATCTGGACATTGGATATATAAAGAAACTTGCCCTCCGAGTGTAATTATCCGCCTACATTTTATTAGGAAATTCAGATTCATCCTAGATCCGTAACTCTAGCCCTGACCTTTTTCTCCTTTTGAATCCTGTCTTTACGGTTACATTCAGAGCCTGCCTTTTGGGTGCTCCGTGGTCCTCCAAACTTATAAAGACTGACCACAGCATCTTTCTCCCCTTCCCATACTATGTATTCCTTCAAGAATCATCTGGGAAACCAGTTAAAAAATGCACATTTCCTTGATTCACTTCCCCTCCCCCACAATTCTGGTTTTGTGCTTTTGGGCCAAGGAATCTTCCGGTTTTAGCAGGTGGCCCAGGTGATTTTGCTCCTTGTAATGGCTATTCTCTTTGAGTAAGAGGGTTCTTATCAGTTCAAAACTCTGGCCAGCTTTTTTCTCTGCCATCTCTCTCAAATCTTTCCTTTCCTCAAAGCAACATGCCTTCTCTATTGTGAACACTATTTTCAAGGCCACTTTTTTACCTTATTGGCTTCGTTATCTATGTGTCTCACCGTCGCTGGTGTAGAACTTCTCGTAGGCATCTCTGCGGTGGTCACGTCAGGCGGGTAGAGGGAAACTGTCTTCTGTTTTCCACTGTCCCTGCAGATTCGGCTGTACTTCCAGAAATGGGGTTCTGTGTGGTTGCTCTGGGTGATACAGCAGTAGCTACTCGGAAAGGCACAATCGGAACAGATGCCGGTAGTAAACAATGGGTACCTGATGCAAAACTGGCCTGAATCCTGCTCATCATAAATATCGACAGTACGTCACTCTTTGATTGGGCTTCTGTTGCTGCGACCCCACAGGCTTTCACCAAGGCCCACTCGCACAGTCATGTCACGAGCCAGATGAGTTGTCAAGGTGACATTCAGGCTCTTGCTCGGGAGATGTTCCACCAGCTGCGTGTTGAACGTGACCTGCAGTGAACATTACTCCCTTGTGTGGGGACATTAGGTCAGGGCCTTATGAGTTCCTTGAGACGTCCTCCTTTTCAAACTTCACACTGTACTCAAAGCTTTGTTTTGTTCCATGGTGCTATTCACAGGAAATTACTGTGAGAATTTTTCTGGTTTTCACTGCCCTGCCACAAATAGTACAGCTTTCCTTCCTCCCTTTCCGGTCGGTGAAGGGTTAGAATAAGGAGGCTGCCTCCCCCTGCATGGACTGTTTTTTATTAGGAGCATTAAACAATTTTCGTTTGTCTCGTACTTTATATATCGATGTGGCTTTATGTCTTTTCTCACCTTGACATATTTTTGGTAGACTTTCATTTAAAAGTTGAAGAGGGAGGTCTCCTCTCCTTGATTCTTTGACCTCTGGACTGGAGGAGGGTTGTAGTAAATCATTAGACGCCAAGAGGTGAGAAAGTACCATTTCTTCTGGGAGCACCCTACGTCGTGCATTTGCCCTTAGACTTACAATAACGCTAAACACCAGGAGAGCAGCATCGCGGTCTCCATGCCCGACCTGGAGCGAGGAAAGAGCATCCCGTGCAGCCGGTGAGAACCCGCACGGTACGCCGCTCCCTTGTTTCTGTGCCTTACGAAAGCACCGCGCCTCCTGCTCCAATCGGGAGACTAGGAGCGCAGCCAACTTGAGCTGAGTGCACGGGCGGAATAAAGGCCGAAACTTACCTTGAGTGTTTCCAGTTTACTTCCTGACTGTGGCGAGCTTACAGATCGAGCTTCACACATTCTGGTGTGTAAGAAATAGCGCACTTCTTAAGCTCTCTAAGGCATTCTCCTTTTGATGCTAAACATCTGTCTCTCGAGGCTGCTAAGAGATTCAACCTGCCATTCTACAGGCTCCTCCCGGGTTCTGGGCCTGATACAGTGGGGACCACCTGGCTTTCTGTCGTCCGTCCCTCTAGGTCATCAGTGGGGCGTCTCTTGTCCTTGTCTACAACATCCCCTCAGGCCCAGGCGCTGCCCGCGTGGGGGAGAGAATCTTTGACAGAGTGCCGCAGGGCTCCTGTCTCTGTAGAGGCGGCATAGTGTCCTCTCTGAGGCCTTGCTTCTTCCTCCTCCCACGGTCCACCCCTCAGCCCAGGGACAGCCCTTTCTGTCACAGATGAAGCGCCTTCCTCTTGTCTGCTTCTCCAACACACTCCACTTCCCCCCCTCAAACCTTGTTGTTTGTTTGTTTGGTTTTGGCCACACCAGGGCTTTCAGGATCTTAGTTCCCTGACCAGGGATTGAACCTGGGCCACAGCAGTGAAAGCACTGTGTCCCAACCACTGGACGGCCAGGGAATTCCCTCAAAACTTGTTCTTTTTTTTTTTTTTTTAGAAAGACATCAGCTCAGCTCTCATTTATTGATTGATTGATTGATTGATTGATTGGCTGAATTGGGTCTTCGTTTCTGTGCGAGGGCTTTTCTCTAGTTGCGACGAGTGGGGGCCACTCTTCATCGCGGCGCGCGGGCCTCTCACTGTCGCGGCCTCTCTTGTTGTGGAGCACGGGCTCCAGACGCGCAGGCTCAGTAGTTGTGGCGCACGGGCCCAGCCGCTCCGCGGCACGTGGAATCTTCCCGGACTGGGGCTCGAACCTGTGTCCCCTGCATCGGCAGGCGGACTCTCAACCACTGCGCCACCAGGGAAGTCCCAAAACTTGTTCTGAAACTGAACTGTTAGCAACCAAAATTTTACTTTTCGTTTCCTTGAGAACAGGGAGGACAGAGGCTCAGAAAGTGAGGGGAAATTTTGCATCCCATCCTTCTAGTGTAGCAGAAAAATGTGGAGAGGAGTCTGAGATTAGAAGTGTCCTGTGCTGGGCACCAGCTATCTGTTAGTTCCTACTATGTATAGCGTTCAGTACCCTTCCTTCTTCCCACGAATTGGCTGTGACTCTTTCTGAGATGCTGTTCTGAGCACCGAAGCCGTGTTGTAGTCCTTTGCCAACATCAGGCAGGGTTCTGTGGTGCAGCCAACCAAAACCCACTCTTGCCAATTTAAGCAAAAAGGGTCTGGAGGCATCAGGAAAGCTCCCCGCCCCCAAGAAAAGAAAGAAAGAATGATGTGGAGTTAGGCAGATGAGTGAGTGGTCAGAGTAAATGGTGAGAGGAGATTGAAGAAACAAGGAGGGGCCAAGCACTAGAGGAGAAAGGAAACGCCAATGACTAATGTAGTCTCTGCCCAGGAAGGACTTTGCAGCTTGGTGGGGAAACGGGCTGCCCTGCGCATGATGTGAGAAGATGACTGAAGTGAGGCTGCTCGGAAGCAGCCAGCTTCAGCGTTCCCAGAAGGAATGGTCTTGAGCACCGTGGAGCTTTTAAGGGTTAACACTTTTTTTTTTTGCGGGCCTCTCACTGTTGTGGCCTCTCCCGTTGCAGAGCACAGGCTCCGGACGTGCAGGTTCAGCGGCCACGGCTCACGGGCTTAGTTGCTCCGCGGCATGTGGGATCTTCCCGGAGCGGGGCACGAACCCGCGTCCCCTGCATCGGCAGGCGGACTCTCAACCACTGCGCCACCAGGGAAGCCCTAAGGGTTAACACTTTTAAGTGGCAGAGTTGATGATCAGGTCCTTCTGGATGAGGGCCAAGAGAACAGGCTGTCTTGCGCTGTGACTAGAGCATCCCCAATGGAGAGGCCACTGTAAAATCCTCTTCCTGCAGCCTTGCTTTGTCAGTGGGAAAATGTCATACCTGACTTTGGAAGGAAGCATCAGAAACCATATCATTCACATTGTTGATATTGAACATCTTACAGAGAAGGCCATTTCCGTGGGGTCCAACCCAAGTGAACAGAGACAAGCATGTCCATATGCCATTTGATCTGCAAGCTACTTACTTTTTGTTGATCCAGGGCAGTTTTATTGACACACATTTTAGTTACTGGAAACTAAAGGAAATTCTCCAGTAGGTACATTTCAGTATTGAACACGTAAGTAAGATGCATGTGCCATTAGTCAATGGTACGTTTGGATGCCTGGAAAAGTATTCTGAAATAGTTTGGTTGCCTTAGGGGAATTAAATTAATATAAATAATAATTAATATAAATTAAATTAATATAACTACATGAATATAATAACTGTGTTTGTGGCATGTATGTAGAGAGCTGTCTCTCTGCAAATAGGATTACTCATCAATCAAACAAGCCTCTAGCACCAGAGTCAATGTCTTCTAGGGTTCCTTCCAGCTCTGAGCTTGTGCGAGTGTATACCTAGCTCTGCAGAACAATTTTGAGGCCAGAATTATTAGGATTCTTGCTGCCAGATGGAGCTAGAGTAGAATCCTAACAATTCCAGCCCAGGTGTGAAAACTCCTAGAAACCACCCACTTGCAGAACAGATCACAAGGAGCAAATTCGAACAGGAAAGAATCCCCATTTCCCTCTATCAGAGGACAGCCCTGTAAGCAAAGAACATGCATGTAAAAGGTAAAATGGAAAATCAGGCAAGGTCAATTTTAACAATGCCAGGTACCTGATAGATTTTCCTTAAGTTGACTTCTTCCCTTAGAAGTCAACTTTGAGACACTGACTTCTTCCAGTGTCTAAAAGGACCACACAAGCCGAGGGAGAATTCAGTCCATCTGCCTTTGGGTTCTGGAACCATCAAGGATATAAGAAACATCTTGACACTGTGGAATGATTAATGTAATAATATACCGCATCAAGTTTATATCCCTTCCCAGATTTCTGTGGCTTCATTTTCCCAGGTCACTGGCTGCTTGGTTCATGAGAGTCCCGTCACCACTGTCCCCTCGCCAGCACCACTGTCCTCTTCGTTCTCCCCCAGGATGAAGGCTGAGTTCTGTGGGTCTAGTCAAGTCAGGCATGGGCACCAATGCTGCCTTCATCCTGGGAGAGGCCAAGGCGGACTTCAGTGAAGTGCCTGGGACTCAGCTTCCCTGGTGGCTGCCTGGAAAGCCCGGTGACAAATCTAGTGGAAGTGCTAGGGATAGGGACTGGGCTGTAGGACATAACTTGTGCAAAAGCCTTGAGACAGCAAAGAGAGTTCAGAGAACCGGAAGGTGGCAGGGTGGCTGGAGTGCGGCGAGCAGACAGGAGAGGGAGGCAGAGGACAGATGACACAGGGCCTTGCAGGATGGCCTGGGACCTTCGCCTGGGGGCAGCGGTAAGCCGTGTGTAGAAGAGTTATACCAGCAGGGTTGCCTTTTAAGAAGATCACTCTGGCTGCAGTGTAGAGATGTGACTGGAGGGAGATAAAACTTGGGAAAGAGAGACAAGTGAGCAGGTGTTTGGTGGAACAGAGGCTGGCAGTGACGGTGACACCAGGTGGTGGCCGATGACCTGCAGGCGGGTGACCAGAGATCTGCTTCTGGTTCTGCCTCTAGCTCTGGGTGAGTTATCTCAGCCTCCTGATGCTTCATGTTCTCATCTGTGTGCTGGAGTTCCAACTACCTGATTCCTGGTCTTACCCTGACATGAAATAAGGTCACATGAACATACTTGCTAAATAATAGATGCTTCAGAAGTCCAATTGGGGTGTGAGGTATGAAGAAGGAGTGACCTCCCATGATTAGCACAGCTGTCCTGCTAGTTAAGCACGGCCACTACAACATCCTTACCAATGGAAGCCCTGGCTTTCCTCATGTTGAGTAACACAGGTGACTTCCCTGGACCTATGGAGGCTCATCTTTAAATATGATCTCCACTGGGTTAAGGATGGAAGCAGAGCTATTTCTGGTAATAGACACGTCAACACCAAATGGCTGGCAGACCACTTGAAATGGCAACGTAGAGATGTGCCAGCTGGCATTTGCTGCATGCTGTGCAGGGCATGAATTAAAACACAGGCCAATGAACATTGCCATTAACAGTCCTGGAGTGATGCTGTGTTCCTACAGTAAAAACGGGTGATGGATTTGAAATGCAATTTGAACTTAATCATTTGGGTGAGGTTATTTCATAGCTGACTAATTTAGCAAACCATTTTTAAGGGTGCTAATTAAACATTGCTGAAGGTTATCAATTTGCTGTCAGAACTGAAAAAAAAGTTTTATAAAAAGGCATGGAAGGGTTTCAGTCCAGCTAATTACTGAATAAAGCATAAGACTTGATTACCACATCAGGGGAGTTTTTAAAATGGCGATAATTTTATTTGGAGCATGTCTTTTTATTTAGAGGAGGAGTTATCAAAAGACTAAAATGACATATAGTGTCTTACGTGGCTTGTTCATCATTAATTATATCTAGTGTCGTTAGGGCAAACTCTCTTTTACATACTGGACTGAGGATCCTTGGGGTTCTGTTTCCTAGTCTCTTGACTGTCTGGGATGGCACTGAAGCCTGCAAGCACGTGGTTATCGTGTCTATTTCAGTCATCAGAGTCTGATGGTTTCATTAGAGCATTTAACGTGCCGTGAGAGTGGCTGGTGCAATTCTTCTTGATGCTTTTCCACTTTCTTTTGAAGATTATACGAAGTAGTTGTCTCCAGAAAATCTGCAGAATTAGAATGTAAGCGTCAAGGGTCCAGGCACCATGCTTGTCTTATTCCGTGCTCAACTTCCAGTGCATGGCATGCGGCAGATTCTCAATAAGGCACTTGTTAACTGTAGGAATCCACTATGGGCCAGGTGTTGCTCTAGGGGCTTGGGATATATCAGTAAATAAAGCAAAAATCTCTGCCCTTTTGGAGGTTGCATTCTAGCGGGAAGAAGAGATAACATAATAAATAAGTAAATTATATGGCATGCTAGAAAGTGATAAATTCTTTGGAGAAAAATTAAAGCAAAGTAAGGGAATTGAAAGTGCCAGAGTTGGGGTGATGTGGAGTTGGGTAGTTGGGCATGTTTCTTTATTAAAAAGCATGATCCAGGTAGACCTTGTTGAGCAGATGAGATTTGAGCAATGATTTGAAAATGGAAAGGACAGTAGCCTAGTGGATTCTGGGGAGAAGCATTCCAAACAGAGCAGCTAGAGCAAACACCCTAAGGAAGGAGTATGAGTGGGTCTATTTCAGGAACAGCAAGGAGGCTCGTGAAGCTTGAACAGAATGAGCAGGGGGCTTATAAGGTTTTCCTAAACCACTGCAGGGTTTTGAGTAGAGAAATGCCATGATTAGACATGGCAGCTGTGCTGAGACTAGTCGAAGAGAGAAGGTAGAAATAGGGACCATTGGGGGGTGATTGCAGTGATTCAGATGAGTGATAATAGTGGCTCGGACCAGGGTAATAGTGGAAAAGGAGGTGAGAAGTGGCCAGATTCTAAATGCATTTTGAAAATAGAGCAAGAAATTGTAAGAGAATGAGGAGACAAAATGACTCAAGGATCTGGGCTTGAACAACTGGAAGGATGGGCTTGCTGTCATTGAGATGGGGAGGTAGTATGTGGAGCAGGCTTTTGAGAGAACAGCACAGGTTCAGTGGTGGATGTGTTGAGTGTGAAAAGTCTTTTAGATATCAGAGTGGGGATGTTGGGTAGACAATTCGATATGTGAGTTTCCATGCAGATGTTGTGTGAAGTCATAAGTAGTAGATGAGATCACTAAGAGAGTGAGCCGACATGGTGAAAAAGCAAATAGTGAGTAATGTCTTTGATCCTTTGTATTCCTGTGGTGCTGGTTGTAACTTCTCCTTTTTTATTTCTGATTTTATTGATTTGGCCCCTCTCTTTCTTTCCCCTGATGAGTCTGGTTAAAGGTTTATCAATTTTATCATTTTCAAAGAATCAGTTTTTAGTTTTATTGCTTTCTATTTTTTTTAAGTCTCTATTTTATTTATTTCTGTTCTGACTTTATTATTTCTTTTCTTCTGCTAACTTTGGGTCTTGTTTGTTCTTTTTCTAGTTCCTTTAAGTGTAAGGTTAGGTTTTTAATTGATATTTTTCTTGTTTCCTGAGGTAAGCTTGTATCACCAAAAATTTTCCTCTTAGAACTGCTTTTGCTACATTCCATAGATTTTGGATTGTTGTGTTTTTCTTTTCATTTGTCGCCAGGAATTTTTTATTTTCTCTTTGATTTCTTCAGTGATCCATTGGTTGCTTAGTAGCATATTGCTTATCTTCCACTTGTATGTGGTTTTTGCTGTTTTTTTTTATTTTCTTGTAATTGATTTCTAGTCTGATAGCATTGTGGTCAGAAAACATGCTTGATATGATTTCAATCTTCTTGAATGTACTGAGATTTGTTTTGTGGCCTAGCATGTGATCTATCCTGGAGAACAGTTTGTGTGCACTTGAAAAGAATGTGCATTCTGGTGCTTTTGGGTGGAATGTCCCGTATCTATTAAGTCTATCTTCTCTAATGTGTCATATAATGCCAGTGTTTCCTTATTGATTTTCTGGGTGATCTGTCCATTGATGTAGGTGGGGTGTTAAAGTCCCCTACTAATATTGTGCTACTGTCAATTTCTCCCTTTATAACTGTTAATATTTGCTTTATGTATTTAGGTGCTCATATATTGGGTGCATATATATTTAAAATTGTTATATCTTCTCAGATTGGGCCCTTTATCATTTTGAAAAATCCTTCTTTGTCTCTTGTTACAGTCTTTGGTTTAAAGTCTATTTTGTCTGATATAAGTATTGCTATTCCAGCTTTCTTTTCATGTCCATATTCATGGAATATCTTTTTCCAACCTCTTACTTTCAGTCTCTGTGTGTCTTTAGATCTGAAATGAGTCTCTTGTAGGTAGTATATATATGGGTCTTATTTTTGTATCCATTCATGCCTCTGTGTCTTTTGATTGGAGCATTTAGTTTACTTAGAGTAATTATTGATAGGTATGTACTTGCCATTTTGTTAATTGTTTTGGTGGTGTTTTTGTGGCTCTGTTTTATTCCTTTTTTCTTCTTTTGCTCTTTTGTGATATGACTGTTTTTAGTATTATGTTTAGATTCCTTTCTCTTTTGTGTGTGTATCTATTATAGATTTTTGGTTTGTGGTTACCATGCTACTTATTTTCTTAAGAAATATAGAAAAAGACAGAAGTAGAGAGAAGAAAAAGTTACCTACAGTTTCATTATTCAAAGCTAACCATGGTAAAAATTTAAATATTTCTCTTCCAGTATTGTCTAATATTTACATAAATTGTGATCAAAACATTTATACGCATTGTTTCTTTTTTGCTCTTGACATTAACCAATTACTAAAAACTTCTCACAAATGTCTTTGTTTTTTTAACTGGATACATAAACATCCATCTTTTACTGCTATGTTAACTGTTGTGTTAATATTTGAAGGTAATGCTCACTAGCATTCCAAATGGATTAGAAAGGGAAGCAAACGTTCCTCCTTTTCCTCTTTTTTCCCCCATCTCCTTCATCCAAGGAGAATGTCCCATTTTTCCTGTATATTTTCAGTCTTTCTTTGTCTCCATCCCCATGAATCTTTCCTTTTTTCCTTCTCTCTCTTCCCCATCTCTCTTTCTCCTGTTCCTTTCTCTCTCATCTCATTCATTTCATTATAATGTATGCCTGTGATGGCATCATTGTACTCATGTCTGCCTTGCAGTAGGCACTCAAATTTGTGTTTAAGGACAGAATGTATCAATTTGGAATATCCCATTTAACTGGATTTTCTGCTTTATTGAAAGTTAACTCATTGTTATAATGAAATGGCACAGGGTTAGTCTCCTGCCTGGGACTTTGGAACTCCCGTTGAACCAGAGAAACTCATTTTTATCTACATTCTTTCCTCTGCATTCTTACAGAGGTCAAACCCTTCACCAGCCATAAATCTCCAACCTAGAAACCAGACTAGCAGATGCAATAGCAGTAAATTTTCAATGAGGCCATAAGAATACATTTGTAGGACTTCCCTGTTGGTGCAGTGGTTAAGAATCCACCTGCCAATGCAGGGAACATGGGTTCAAACCCTGGTCCGTGAAGATCCCACATGCCACGGAGCAGCTAAGCCCATGAGCCACAACTACTAAGCCTGCAGTCTAGATTCTGCAAGCCACAACTACTGAGCCCACGTGCCACAACTACTGAAGCCTGTGTGCCTAGAGCCCATGCTCCACAGCAAGAGAAGCCACCGCAATGAGAAGCCTGTGCACCGCAACAAAGAGTAGCCCCTGCTCGCTGCAAATAGAGAAGGCCCACACACAGCAACGAAGACCCAATGCAGCCATAAATAAGTAAATAAATATTTAAAAAATCATTTGTAAAAAATACAAAGTTAAAATTGCTTATGATGCTTTTAGCTAAGCAGCACACATGTAGAAAGCAGCATATCCTTGCCCTCAATCTTCATATAGGTATAAAATCTTGGATTCCTGGGGAGTTATTCAACATAGAATCTTGGAAATTAATTTAGAGGCCAGATCCCACAACTGTTAGTCCGGCCTTGCATTGTCCACCAGGGAGCTTGCGACATCACGAGGGAGTGAGTCCATGCTGTGACTTCTGGAGGGCAGAATTGTTAGGGGATTCTTTTTTACATTAAGATGAAATGTGCCTCCTTGAAATCTACAGAAGGTCCTGTATGTGGAATGCGTTGAGTAGGCAAGAATATGAGTAAGTGGAAACTTAAGTAACTCGGGGCTCCTATAACTCCTAATTCTTTGTAGTCAATCCATTCATCCTGTCTTCTTGAATCTGATTTTTGTGCTGTGGAGCTTCAGCGCCTATAAATTATACATCTACCCCAGAGAGAGGTGAAGAAGTCTTAGGGCAACTTGTGCAAAGCTATTTGTTCCTGAATATAGGAATAAATCACCATAGCATCTATGTGACTAACACCATTTGTATATTTATATGGATACACAATTACTAGCAGCATCTAATCTAGAGAAAAATTATGAAAATGATTTGCATAGCCATGTCTTATAATTTAGAGTAAATTTTTCTTTTTGTGGAAAACTTACTGTCTTCCTAAAAAATCTCTATCCTGCTTCCATTTGGCCTTGAAAAGAATATATTGACTTCCTCACGATTTAATATGTGACTTTTTCTCATGAAACACATTGTTGGTGCCACTGGCATACAGATATTCAAACTGACCGTGTTGCTCAATTCCTTGCAATGGAGTTGAATAAAAACTTGGATTAAAAGGTCAACTTTAAACTATGCATAATAGATTCACTGAGTAAAAGCTATCCCAACAACTTTCTGCACTGTTTCTCCCCATCTCATTATTCATGTAGGCTTCCCTGAATTTAAAGGAGTGCAAATAAAAGAGAAGAATGTGTAGACAGACTGTTGGGGCCTAGAAAATTTTTTTCATGAATAGAGAATGAAACATAGATTGAAAAGTACTTCTTAAATTAATGAAGTTGATATAGTCAAGAGAGAATAGATGGACAATTAACATTTCCGATAGTACAAAAAGGTAAAACCTCTCTATTATTGTAAAAAAATCTCTTATTCTATGGCGTTCATATATTTGGCCCCATGGCGATAGTATTGAAAGCCTCACTTTTGAGATGATGATTATTATTATTATTTTTTTGTGGTATGCGGGCCTCTCACTGCTGTGGCCTCTCCCGTTGTGGAGCACAGGCTCCGGACACGCAGGCCTAGCGGCCATGGCTCACGGGCTTAGTTGCTCCATGGCATGTGGGATCTTCCCGGACCAGGGCACGAACCCGTGACCCCTGCATCGGCAGGCGGATTCTCAACCACTGCGCCACCAGGGAAGCCCGAGATGATTATTTTTAATAACGAATTTTATAATAGATACTAAAATTATTGGGGTTACCCAGCAGGGAATGTTGGGACAAAGCATGGCGATTTCTAAAAGGGACAGGTGAGCAGAATGTCTTAATATTACATAGAATGCTTGTTCGTGCATTCTACAAATATTTTCTGAGTTACTATTCGTGTTAATAAAAGGAACATGAAGACAAGTTTTTTGGATAAGATAGGGGTGTTTTTGATAAAAAGCTAATTCTTTTGTGGCATTAATAATTTTTTACAAGTTAGTTAACAGTGCTATTTATTTCTTTATTTTAACATCTTTATTGGAGTATAATTGCTTTACAATGGTGTGTTAGTTTCTGCTTTATAACAAAGTGAGTCAGTTATACATATACATATGTTCCCATATCTCTTCCCTCTTGCATCTCCCTCCTTCCTACCCTCCCTATCCCACTCCTCTAGGTGGTCACACAGCACTGAGCTGATCTCCCTGTGCTATGCGGCTGCTTCCCACTAGCTATCTATTTTATGTTTGGTAGTGTGTATATGTCCATGCTTCTCTCGCTCACTTTGTCCCAGCTTACCGTTCCCCCTCCCCATATCCTCAAGTCCATTCTCTAGTAGGTCTGCCTCTTTATTCTCTCTTGCCCCTAGGTTCTTCATGACCTTTTTTTTCCCCCCTAGATTCCATATATATGTGTTAGCATACGTTATTTGTTTTTCTCTTTCTGACTTACTTCACTCTGTATGACAGACTCTAGGTCCATCCACCTCACTACAAATAACTCAGTTTCGTTTCTTTTTATGGCTGAGTAATATTCCATTGTATATATGTGCCACATCTTCTTTATCCATTCCTCTGTTGATGGACACTTAGGTTGCTTCCATGTCCTGGCTATTGTAAATAGAGCTGCAATGAACATTTTGGTACATGACTCGTTTTGAATTATGGATTTCTCAGGGTATATGCCCAGTGGTTGAATCGCTGAGTCATATGGTAGTTCTATTTTTAGTTTCTTAAGAAACCTCCATACTGTTCACCATAGTGGCTGTATCAATTTACATTCCCACCAACAGTGAAAGAGGGTACCCTTTTCTCCATACCCTCTCCAGCATTTATCATTTGTAGATTTTTTGATGATGGCAATTCTGACTGGTGTGAGATGATATCTCATTGTAGTTTTGATTTGCATTTCTCTAATGATTAATGATGTTGAGCATTCTTTCATGTGTTTGTTGGCAATCGGTATATCTTCTTTGGAGAAATGTCTATTTAGGTCTTCTGCCCATTTTTGGATTGGGTTGTTTGTTCTTTTGATACTGAGCTGCATGAGCTGCTTGTAAATTTTAGAGATTAATCCTTTGTCAGTTGTTGCATTTGTAAATATTTTCTCCCATTCTAAGGGTTGTCTTTTGGTCTTGTTTATGGTTTCCTTTGCAGTGCAAAAGCTTTTAAGTTTCATTAGGTTGCATTTGTTTATTTTTGTTTTTATTTCTATTTCTCTAGGAGGTGGGTCCAAAAGGATCTTGTTCTGATTTATGTCATAGAGTGTTCTGCCTAGGTTTTCCTCTAAGAGTTTGATAGTGTCTGGCCTTACATTTAGGTCTTTAATCCATTTTGAGTTTATTTTTGTGTATGGTGTTAGGGAGTGTTCTAATTTCATACTTTTACATGTACCTGTCCAGTTTTCCCCGCACCACTTATTGAAGAGGCTGTCTTTTCTCCACTGTATATTCTTGCCTCCTTTATCAAAGGTAAGGTGACCATATGTGTGTGGGTTTATCTCTGGGCTTTCTATCCAGTTCCATTGATCTATATTTCTATTTTTGTGCCAGTATCATACTGTCTTGATTACTGTATGAAGTCAGGGAGCCTGATTCCTCCAGCTCTGTTTTTCTTTCTCAAGATTGCTTTGGCTATTCGGGGTCTTTTGCCTTTCCATACAAATTGTGAATGTTTTTGTTCTAGTTCTGTGAAAAATGCCAGTGGTAGTTTGATAGGGATTGCATTGAATCTGTGGATTGCTTTGGGTAGTATAGTCATTTTCACACTGTTGAATCTTTCAATCCAAGAACATGGTATATCTCTCCATCTATTTGTATCATCTTCAGTTTCTTTCATCAGTGTCTTATAATTTTCTGCATACAGGTCTTTTGTCTCCTTAGGTAGGTTTATTCCTAGATATTTTATTCTTTTTGTTGCATTGGTAAATGGGAGTGTTTTCTTAATTTCACTCTCAGATTTTTCATCATTAGTGTATAGGAATGCAAGAGATTTCTGTGCATTAATTTTGTATCCTGCTACTTTACCAAATTCATTGATTAGCTCTAGTAGTATTCTGGTAGCATCGTTAGGCCTCGTAGAGTATCATGTCATCTGCAAACAGTGACAGGTTTAGTTCTTCTTTTCTGATTTGGATTCCTTTTATTTCTCTTTCTTCTCTGATTGCTGTGGCTAAAACTTCCAAAACTAGGTTGAATAAGAGTGGTGAGAGTGGGCAACCTTGTCTTGTTCCTGATCTTAGTGGAGATGGTTTCAGTTTTTCACCATTGAGGACAATGTTGGCTGTGGGTTTGTCATATATGGCCTTTATTATGTTGAGGAAATTTCCCTCTGTGCCTACTTTCTGCAGTGTTTTTATCATAAATGGGTGTTGAATTTTGTCAAAAGCTTTTTCTGCATCTATTGAGATAATGATATGGTTTTTCTCCTTCAGTTTGTTAATATGGTGTATCACATTGATTGATTTGTGTATATTGAGGAATCCTTGCATTCCTGGGATAAACCCCACTTAATCATGGTGTATGATCCTTTTAATGGGCTGTTGGATTGTTTGCTAGTATTTGGTTGAGGATTTTTGCATCTGTGTTCATCAGTGATATTCGCCTGTAGTTTTCTTTCTCTGTGACATCTTTGTCTGGTTTTGGTATCAGGGTGATGGTGGCCTCGTAGAATGAGTTTGGGAATGTTCCTCCCTTTGCTATATTTTGGACAGGTTTGAGAAGGATGGGTGTTAGCGCTTCTCTAAATGTTTGATAGAATTTACCTGTGAAGACATCTGGTCCGGGGCTTTTGTTTGTTGGAAGATTTTTAATCCCAGTTTCAATTTCAGTGCTTGTGATTGGTCTGTTCATATTTTCTATTTCTTCCTGGTTCAGTCTTGGAAGGTTGTGCATTTCTAAGAATTTGTCCATTTCTTCCAGGTTGTCCATTTTGTTGGCATAGAGTTGCTTGTAGTGATCTCTCATGCTACTTTGTATTTCTGCAGTGTCAGTTGTTACTTCTCCTTTCTCATTTCCAATTCTATTGATTTGAGTCTTCTCCCTTTTTTTCTTGATGAGTCTGGCTAATGAATTATCAATTTTGTTTATCTTCTCAAAGAACCAGCTTTTAGTTTTATTGATCTTTGCTATCGTTTCCTTCATTTCTTTTTCATTTATTTCTGATCTGATCTTTATGATTTCTTTCCTTCTGCTAACTTTGGGGTTTTTTGGTTCTTCTCTCTCTAATTGCTTGAGGTGTATGGTTAGTTTGTTTATTTGGGATGTTTCTTGTTTCTTAAGGTAGGTTTGTATTGTTATAAACTTCCCTCTTAGAACTGCTTTTGCTGCTTCCCATAGGTTTTGGGTTGTCGTGTTTTCATTGTCATTTGTTTCTAGATATTTTTTGATTTCCTCTTTGATTTATTCAGTGATCTCTTGGTTATTAAGCAGTGTATTGTTTAGCCTCCATGTGCTTGTATTTGTGCTTGTATTTTTAACAGATTTTTTCCTGTATTTAATATCTAGTCTCATAGCGTTGTGGCCGGAAAAGATACGATTTCAATTTTCTTAAATTTACCAAGGCTTGATTTGTGACCCAAGATATATTCTCTCCTGGAGAATGTTCCATGAGCACTTGAGAAGAATGTGTATTCTGTTGTTTTTGGATGGAGTGTCCTATAAATATCAATTAAGTCCATTGTTTAATGTATCATTTAAAGCTTGTGTTTCCTTATTTATTTTCATTTTTGATGATCTGTCCATTCGTGAAAGTGGGGTGTTAAAGTCCCCTACTATGTATGTGTTACTGTCGATTTTCCCTTTTATGGCTGTTAGTATTTGCCTTATGTATCGATGTGCTCCTATGTTGAGTGCATAAATATTTACAATTGTTATATCTTCTTCTTGGATTGATCCCTTGATCATTATGTAGTGTCCTTCTTTGTCTCTTGTAATAGTCTTTATTTTAAAGTCCATTTTGTCTGATATGAGAATTGCTACTCCAGCTTTCTTCTGGTTTCCATTTGCATGGAATATCTTTTTCCATCCCCTCACTTTCAGTCTGTATGTGTCCCTAGGTCTGAAGTGGGTCGCTTGTAGACAGCATATATACAGGTCTTGTTTTTGGATCCATTCAGCCAGTCTCTGTCTTTTGATTGGAGCATTTAATCCATGTACATTTAAGGTAATTATCTATGTGTATATTCCTATTCCTATTTTCTTCATTGTTTTGGGTATGTTATTGTAGGTCTTTTCCTTCTCTTGTGTTTCCTGCTTAGAGAAGTTCCTTTAGCATTTGTTGTAAAGCTGGTTTGGTGGTGCTGAATTCTCTTAGCTTTTGCTTGTCTGTAAAGGTTTTAATTTCTCCATCAAATCTGAATGAGATCTTTGCCGGGTAGAGTAATCTTGCTTGTAGGTTTTTCTCCATCATCACTTTAAATTTGTCCTGCCTCTCCCTTCTGGTTTGCAGAGTTTCTGCTGAAAGATCAGCTGTTAATCCTATGGGGATTCCCTTGTGTGTTATTTGTTGTTTTTTCCTTGCTGCTTTTAATATTTTTTCTTTGTATTTAATTTTTTTTTTTTTTTTTTTTTTTTTTGTGTGGTATGCGGGCCTCTCACTGTTGTGGCCTCTCCCGTTGTGGAGCACAGGCTCCAGATGTGCAGGCTCAGCGGCCATGGCTCACGGGCCCAGCTGCTCCGCGGCATGTGGGATTTTCCTGGACCAGGGCATGAACTCGCATCCCCTGCATCGGCAGGCGGGCTCTCAACCACTGCGCCACCAGGGAAGCCCCTGTATTTAATTTTTGATAGTTTGTTTAATATGTGTCTTGGCGTGTTTCTCCTTGGATTTATCTTGTATGGGACTCTCTGTGTTTCCTGGACTTGATTAACTATTTCCTTTCCCATATTAGAGAAGTTTTCAACTGTCATCTCTTCAAATACTTTCTCAGTCCCTTTCTTTTTCTCTTCTTCTTCTGGGAACCCTATAATTCGAATGTTGGCACGTTTAATGTTGTCCCAGAGGTCTCTGAGACTGTCCACAGTTCTTTTCATTCTTTTTTCTTTATTCTGCGCTGCAGTAGTTATTTCCACTATTTTATCTTCCAGGTCACTTATCCGTTCTTCTGCCTCAGTTATTCTGCTATTGATTCCTTCTAGAGAATTTTTAATTTCATTTATTGTGTTGTTCATCATTGTTTGTTTGCTCTTTAGTTCTTCTAGGTCCTTGTTAAATGTTTCTTTTATTTTCTCTATTCTATTTCCAAGATTTTGGATCCTCTTTACTATCATTATTCTGAATTCTTTTTCAGGTAGACTGCCTATTTCCTTTTCATTTGTTTGGTCTTGTGGGTTTTTACCTTGCCTCTTCATCTGCTGTGTGTTTTTCTGTCTTCTCATTTTGCTTAACTTACTGTGTTTGGGGTCTCCTTTTCGCAGGCTACGGATTCACAGTTCCCATTGTTTTTAGTGTCTGTCCCCAGTGGCTAAGGTTGGTTCAGTGCGTTGTGTAGGCTTCCTGGTGGAGGGGACTAGTGCCTGTGTTGTGGTAGATGAGGCTGGATCTTGTCTGTCTGGTGGGCAGGTCCACGTCTGGTGGTGTGTTTTGGGGTGTCTGTGACCTTATTATGATTTTAGGCAGCCTCTCTGCTAATGGATGGAGTTGTGCTCCTGTGTTGCTAGTTGTTTGGCATAGGGAGTCCAGTACTGTAGTGGTCTTTGAGTGAAGTTGGGTCTTGGTGTTGAGATGGAGATCTCTGGGAGATTTTCGCCGTTTGATATTATGTGGAGCTGGGAGGTCTCTGGTGGACTAATGTCCTGAACTTGGCTCTCCTACCTCAGAGGCACAGCCCTGACGCCTGCCTGGAGCAACAAGAGCCTGTCGTCTACACGGCTCAGAATAAAAGGGAGAAAAAATAAGAAAGAAAGAAAGAAAGAGAAAGAAGGGAGGGAGGAAGGAAAGAAATAGAATAAAATAAAGTAAAATAAAATAAAGTTATTAAAATAAAAAATAATTATGAGGAAAAAAATTTAAAAAGTAAAAAAAAAAATGGACGGACAGAACCCTAGGACAAATGGTAAAAGCAAAGCTATACAGACAAAATCACACACAGAAGCATATACATACACACCCACAAAAAGAGAAAAAGGGAAAAAATGTATACATCTTTGCTCCAAAAGTCCACCTCCTCAATTTGGGATGATTCGTTGTCTATTCGGGTATTCCACAGATGAAGGTACATCAAGTTGATTGTGGAGATTTAATCCGCTGCTTCTGAGGCTGCACAGAGAGATTTCCCTTTCTCCTCTGTTCGCACAGCTCCTGGGGTTCAGCTTTGGATTTGGCCCCGCCTCTGCGTGTAGGTCGCCTGAGGGCATCTGTTCTTCGCTCAGATAGGACAGGATTAAAGGAGCAGCTGATTCGGGGGCTCTGGCTTGCTCAGGCCGGGGGGAGGGAAGGGCACGGATGCAGGGCGAACCTGGGTGGCAGAGGCCAGGTGACGTTGCACCAGCCTGAGGCGTGCCGTGTGTTCTCCCGGGGATGTTGTCCCTGGATCCCGGGACCCTGGCGGTGGCGGGCTGCACAGGCTCCCGGGAGGGGAGGTGTGGACAGTGACCTGTGCTCGCTCACAGGATTCTTGGTGGAGGCGGCAGCGGCCTCTGCATTTCATGCCTGTGTCTGGGGTCAGCGCTGATAGCCGCGGTTCCGCGCCCGTCTCTGGAGCTCCTTTAGGCGGTGCTCTTAATGCCCTCTCCTCGCGCACCAGGAAACAAAGAGGGACGAAAAGGTCTCTTGCCTGCAGACTTCTCCCGGACTCCCTCCTGGCCAGCCATGGCGCACTAACCCCTTCAGGCTGTGTTCATGCCGCCAACCCCAGTCCTCTCCCTGGGATCCGACCTCCGAAGCCTGAGCCTCAGCTCCCAGCCCCCGCCCGTCCTGGCGGGCGAGCAGACAAGCCTCTCGGGCTGGTGAGTGCCGGTCGGCACCGATCCTCTGCGGGAATCTCTCCGCTTTGCCTTCCGCACCCCTGTCGCTGCGCTCTCCTCCGCGGCTCCGAAGCTCCCCCGCTCCGCCACCCGCAGTCTCCGCCCGCGAAGGGACTTCTAGTGTGTGGGAACCTTTCCTCCTTCACAGCTGCCTCCCACTGGTGCAGGTCCCGTCCCTATTCTTTTGCCTCTGTTTTTTTCTTTTTTTTTCTTTTTTTTTTTTTTTGCTGTATGTGGGCCTCTCACTGTTGTGGCCTCTCCCGTTGCGGAGCATAGGCTCCGGACGCGCAGGCTCAGCGGCCATGGCTCACGGGCCCAGCCGCTCCGCGGCACGTGGGATCCTCCCGGACCGGGGCATGAACCCGTGTCCCCTGCATTGGCAGACGGACTCTCAACCACTGCGCCACCAGGGAAGCCCGCCTCTGTTTTTTTCTATTTTCTTTTGCCCTACCCAGGTACGTGGGGGAGTTTCTTGCCTTTTGGGAGGTCTGAAGTCTTCTGACAGTGTTCGGTAGGTGTTCTGTAGGCATTGTTCCACATGTAGATGTATTTCTGATGTATCTGTGGGGAGGAAGGCGATCTCCGCATCTTTTCCGCCATCTTGAAGCTCCCCAATCAACAGTGCTATTTATTAATAGAGAACGCTGAATCAAAATCGCAAATAATGAGACTTTGTGTGGGTAATGCTGTTAGAGATAACAAACCTTTTTTTTATGGTTTTAGACTCCCCAGGCTAATTTCATATCCATGTTAAAGGTTTACTTTGTGGAACAAGTAGATGTAGACACAAGCAAAGGAAATAGCAGAATTGCATGCCATGGTCTCAAAGTATTTGAAAATAACATATATTCTTATCTGTAGTCTATTTCAAATGACAGCCAAGGGCATTCCTTGAACCACCAAAGTTAGAAATAGCTGCAGCTACAAGATTTCCAACTCTGAAAAATTTATTTGTTACCTCTTATTTTTCCTTTTTTTTTTTTTCCTGGCAGTTCAGGCCAATTACAAGTGCTCTTCACATTTATTTTGACCTTGATTCTTTTTTTTTTTTTTTTTTTTTTTTTTTTTTTGCAGTATGCGGGCCTCTCACTGTTGTGGCCTCTCCCGTTGCGGAGCACAGGCTCCAGACGCGCAGGCGCAGTGGCCATGGCTCACGGGCCCAGCTGCTCTGCGGCATGTGGGATCTTCCCGGACTGGGGCATGAACCCGTGTCCCCTGCATCGGCAGAAGGACTCTCAACCACTGTGCCACCAGGGAAGCCCCTTGATTCTTTTTTTAAAAAAATTTTTATTTATTTATTTTTGGCTGAGTTGGGTCTTTGTTGCTGCATGTGGGCTTTCTCTAGTTGCAGCAAGCGGGGGCTTCTCTTCGTTGTGGTATGCGGGCTTCTCATTGCAGTGGCTTCTCTTGTTGCGGAGCACAGGCTCTAGGCATGCTTCAGTAGTTGTGGCACACGGGCTCCGTAGTTGTGGTGCATGGGCTTAGTTGCTCCACGGCATGTGGGATCTTCCCGGACCAGGGCTCGAACCTGTGTCCCCTGCATTGGCAGGTGGATTCTTAACCACTGCCCCACCAGGGAAGTCCCTGATCTTGATTCTTTTAACCACTTTCCCAAACCTTCATCATAACTTGCCCATGGCTCTCATTTTCCCTTCTCTGTCCATATCAAACAACTTCAAATTCCTTGATCTTTTGATTTCCTTTGTGTTACTTGCTGTATTTTGTCTTGGATGATGTCTTTAAGCTGAGCTTTGGCACTGTGAACATTATTTCCTTCTTCAGATATGTTAGAGAGCAAGTTTATAACCAGGTCTGCCCAGTCTAGAATTAGGCACTTATCTTTAGGACTGAGGAAACCATTCAAGAGAAACTTTAGCATCTAATTAAATTGTGGATAGTTAGGGATCAAGGAAGGAAAAGAATGATAGTTTTCAGGGGCTAGGGAAGTCATGCAGTATGTTCCTGGGGCCTGGGCCAAGTGAGGAGGTTAGTTAAGGCACCACACAAATATTTTTTGCACCGCTGCTGCAGACAAGGCCCTATTCTAAGACAGAAGATATAGCAGATAACAAGGAACACAAAGTCCAAATGCAAACTCTCAAGGACTTTATATTCCAGCAGAGGATTCATAGTGTTAAATAACTAAGCACAGAATTAATTATGCCATTCAGGTGGGACTCTGCTCAGTTCCTGCAGAACTGTATACTCCTAACTTCCCATGTTTATTGTTCAGAAACATAACTGGCTATTAAATATTCACTAGTCTTTAGGGCTTAAAGGTATGCTTAAAAGAAATAATTAAGGTGTGATTTATAATCTTAGTCTTATCCATTCCTTTTACAGTGAGTTAAAAACCCTTTTCAACCTTTGGACTAACACCATATTATAATGTGAGATTTCTTGGTTCTCAGGGACTAGCTATAGGTCTATTAGGAAAAATTTCTTATTTCTTAGCAATGGGTACTCTCAGCTCCTTGCTGATGTTTTTCAGGTTTTTTGCAGAGATGGCCTTAGTTTTTCTTTTTCATTTGCTATGTACTGTACAAAGCCCTTGCTTTCAGTGGTAGAATTAAGTACATAGGGAACAAGTCCTTGGATCTGTTTACTTATCCATTACCTGTGACAAAGAATGGTGTTGCCATGACCTCTTTCCCACGTTGTAACTGTAGCTGTTGTGTGCACAGTGCTGAGATCGCAGATTAGCTCTGAGCCCCCGGGGGTGCCAGGGCAATGCAGAATAACTGATCATGGCTGCATGCAGAATTGTTCTGAAATGACACTCAGACCGGGGCTCATCAGGAAAGAAAACTATGATTGATAAGGGAAATCTGCTGTGGGCAAGGAAGGGCGAACTTGTACTGCATGAGCCAGGAATTTTCCATTCCATATATATTGACTCCCTGGGAATGGCTTGACCTTGTGGCTTCAGTTGTAATCTTCCCCAGGTATGGGTATCATTTATTCTGTTTTGAGTAGAATGCTTTAGACACAATTTAAATAATCGAGCTCTCCTTCCCATTCCTAATGAAGTTAAATTGATGTTCTCATTCCTCAATAGGCTCACATTCAGCCTGCTGTCATTGGTGGGTTATTCCTCTTACCGCACATGTGAGAATAAAAACTATTATGAAGTGGTGAAGATAGAGTGGTAAACTATACTCATATTGTCCTAAACTTGGGAAAGACATGTATGCCTAATGCAGAACCCTTACACACACACACACACACGCAGTTTTAAAAAGTCCCTTTATGCATTTTACTTTATCCTTTTCTGTATTTTTTTTCAATCTAGAATAGACTCCTGGGTGTTTTTCTATTTAGAGTAAAATGATTAGAGTACACTCTGTGTGTGTGTGTGTGTGTGTGTGTAGAATAGATTACAAGACAAATTGTATTTCTTGTGGGTCATGGTCAATATAGTTTGAAAGTCACAATTCAGACCATACTCCTTTTATAATCCCAGAGCCGCAGGGGAGAGAAGAATAGTTTCTTGCCACTTATGGACTGGGTGTATAGCATCAGTCTCGATCACATCAAATCCACGTGCTGCTCTACTTTGGTTGTTCAAGTAAAGCTTTGGAGGCATGAATTCGGAGCAGGAGTAGTAAGCAAGGTCCGCTTAAAATGCTTTCCACGCATACGGAAGCACCACACGAAACCCTGAGCAGTTACCTTTATGAAGGCCCAGGCTGTCACGGCCACCTTCTCCATGCTCTGACCGACCCCTGGAATTAGTGAAACGGCCCTACGTCCCATCCCAAGTGAAAACTGCTCTATGTCTGCTTAGCAAAAAATAAGGAATGAAGATGTATTATTCTGCCCGACCTGTGTCTGGGAGTGTGGTCCACCTCCGATTCCTTGGCCAGCACACAAAACTCACGACATTTCACAGTCACCTGTGACTCCGACCAGGATTTCCATAGCTGCGGCCATTTCCCAGCTGCCTGGGGTGATCACAGCTTATCTCCACGACTCAGTGACTTAGGCAGCCAGATGCCATTTTGGGGTGACCACCACTAAATTCATAAAAGCTGTAAATCCGACCCATGAAGAGGAGAAACAGACTGAGGTCAAAAGGGCCAAGGAGCACAGGCCACTTTCCCGGCAGAGCCCAGCTTCCAGTTTCTCTTCTGGCTGCAAGTGGGAGGTCAGGATCCAGACTGAACTTGGGGGCGTCAAGAGGGGCTGCCTCGGGAGGCTCAGAAAGTTCACTGGGGGGCCCCTGAGGTCCATCGTCAGACTCCTCGTGTTATTATAAAAGTAAGTGGAGGGGCTTCCCTGGTGGCGCAGGGGTTGCGAGTCTGCCTGCCGATGCAGGGGACGCGGGTTCGTGCCCCGGTCCGGGAGGATCCCACGTGCCGCGGAGCGGCTGGGCCCGTGAGCCATGGCCGCTGAGCCTGCGCGTCTGGAGCCTGTGCTCCGTGACGGGAGAGGCCACAGCAGTGAGAGGCCCGCGTACCGCAAAAAAAAAAAAAAACAAAAGTAAGTGGATCCTTGTTGAGATGATGTGGTGAGGAAGCACAAAAAGAGGAAAATTGCACTTAGGTAGTTTTAAGGGATAGAAAGGGGTCAAATTTACCTAGTTCTTCAGTAGCCTGGCAGGATGGGGAGAGGAGCCCTGTACCTGAGGGCAAGGCCTTCCACGGGCCTCCAGTGGGTGGTCTGGGATGGATCTCAGTGCTTTTGTTTCCCCCCTCCACTTCAGCAAACTGTATTCTTCTTGTCAAGTATTCACTTATTAACACTGGTAAAATTTTCAGGGTACACAGGGCATGGCTCTTTTGCAGTAAAATCTTAAAACAGTGGCCATATTTTCAGATTCCATATGTTGTGAACACATTTTTAGTAGTGAACAGATAACAGCTGAGCCTGAACCTGTAAGTGAACCAGGACTCAATAACAGGTACCGGGAGGGCCCTTTGCCAGCGCGCCTTCCTCTTTCTAGCTTCTTTTGCTGCAGGCGCTGTCTGAGGCAGTGGCTTGGAGGTCTTATATTTTCCCGTTGGCGGTTCTGAGTTAAACGAGCCAGCGAAGGAGCTAGTGCTTGACTGAGATTTCTTCTAGCTGTTTTTTAAAAAAATTTATTTTATTTAAATTGAAGTATACTTTATTTACAGTGTTTCAGGTGTAGAGCAAAGTGATCCAATTATATATATATATCTATTCTTTTCCAGATTCTTTTCCATCATAGGTTATTACAAGATACTGACTATAGTTCCCTGTGCTCTACAGTGGGTCCTTGTGGTTTACCTATTTTATGTGTGGTAGTGTGCACCTGTTAACCCCCAATTCCCAATCTATCTCTCCCCCACCCCTTCCCCTTCGGTAACGTAAGTTTGTCTCTAGCTCCTGCCTGCCTTCTTTACAGTCGTGTCTGCTGTGGGTGGGAGGAGACAGTGGAGGGACAGAAGCTCCGGGCTCTGCGTTTGTGCGAAGAGGCAGACGGGCCTGGAACCGGGCCTTCCACGGTAGTGCTGACCGTACGGTGTGCGACTCTCACCTGTGCTCTGAGCCCTTCTCTTACTCGCCCCCAGGGTTCTTCCTCCACCAGTTTTCTTCGCTTTCTCTACCGCGGAAGTGCCTTCCCTCTGTTGGCTCTTTTTTCTCCAGCATGTAACAGTCTTTGAAAGCAATCTACGGGTCCTTCCTTTCCAAGTCCGACAAGGTAAACAGGTGCTACCTAAAATCCCTATTTTAGAGACGGGGCAACGGGTCCAGAGAGATTAAGTGTAAACACGTGGCACACGTGCTCTAGGAAAGTAACTTGCCTGGAGGTGAGAGAAAGCATTAACAACACTGGGTTGCTCCCCAAATCAGAGGCGCGAAGAACTATACCTGTTCATCATCTTTGGAGCAGATTTTCTTTTCGGTACAGAAACACTGATTAGGAAAGACTGGTCGTGAGAAAATGGATGGTTTTCTTAAAAACTGACCACAGGCACATGGATAACTAAATATTTTTATTTGACATCTGGATTCAATTTCACATATATTTGCATAAATTATGAACAGTTAGCGCTAATGACTGACTATATGCTAGCTCACCAATCCCACTTTCACTCTCCACTTACAGCGCAGCCGTCACTCTGCTGTAGCACCAGAAAGAAGAGAGCTGCGGGTCCCTTTCCTTAGGGCAACACGGGGTTTGCGCTCTGTAAAGCTGCGGGGCAGGTTCTACCCGTTGTAAATTTTAATCATCAGGCCAATGATTTTTAAAATTTATTATGAAAAGATCATACTAAAACCCATTAAGGCCAGAATAAAATGGTGCGGTTCTAGCATCCCAAGCTAGAAGGAATTATTGTTTCAGTGAAAGGGAGTACATATACTACAGAGAGAGCTCGTATTATTAGACAGAAGTAGCCTTTGGTTAAGCAACTAAGGATGAACAGGAGGAGGCTGATGTGCTGGACACCACGGAGCCTCAACAGAGCCTTCTCAGCTTCAAACTTAAAAACAGTTTTCTAGGATACATGGAATGATTAATAACATAAGGATGATCAGTCCTGAATTTTAGAGCGGAATAATCCACATGAGTTTTCCAACTGCGTGTAATTTACTTTCTTAAGAAATAATGATTTCCCCCCCTCACTGTACAATTGAGATCGGTCATTCATAAGGGTACCTGGATGATCTAAACATCAACATATTTAAAAGTAGCGGGCTTCTCAGGGACAGGTTTAGATTCCTGCCAACCAAGGTGAACTGTTCTTGTGGAGCATGAAGTTGTTGGCAAATGAGGTCAGAGGCACAGCTGTGGAGGTCAGTCATGGGTGTTTTTGACGGCCATGGTCCAGAGGAGGGGACGGTCTGTTTCCACAGTCACAACACCAGATCCATCGTAGGTATTGGAAGTGCTGACCAGTGTTCCGAAACTAATCCTATGATTTGCTGTAAGAAAATAAGGAAACAAAAGTTTGGTGAGAGCCAAGCTCCCTCCAGTGGAGGATGGCTTTGTCAAGAGTTACCAAAAAGCAATTAAGCACACACGTTGGTAGATGAGCTGTAAAATGCGGGACAGGTTAACTTCATACCTGCCTTGCAAACAGATTGTACCTTTTTTTCCCCCTGTGTTTATACAGTTAGGCCCCCACCAGCCATCTGCTTCGTACCTAGGAGTGTACCTATGTCAATCCCGATCTCGGGGGGGCGGGAATGGGGAGTTAGTGTTTAACGAGGGCAGAGTTTCAGTTTAGGAGAAAAATTCAGTAGATGGATGATGGTGAGAGTTGTACAACAGTATGAATGTACTTAGAGCCATTGAACTGTACAGTTAAATATGGTTAAAACAGTATGTTTTGTATTATGTGACTTTTACCACAATAAATTTTTTTTTTTTTAATGTGGGATAGGTGAAATGTATGATACGAGATTCTAAACCTGCAAGTTTCTATAACGTGTTATAACCAGTCTTTCTGGAGTTGGTTATTGGTTGTTTACCAGTTTGGTATATATGTCACTCTCAATACTAAATTTCATTAAATTTTTTTTTTTTCTTTACCAACTGTAAAACCAAAACCCATTTCTGTAATAGGTTACTTCCTTGCCTGGGTGCAATTTTAATTTTTCTTGATGATTCAGAATTAACATTTTTATATTTGACTAAGCTCTATAAAAATACAGTTTTAGTTTCAATTATAAATGATATGGGGCAGAAAGCTAATTACTTTCAAAAAAAGCATGGGATTTTGGTCATTTTTTTCTCATAAAGAAAAGCCAAAGTGAACAAGGCTTGCTTTCTGTAAAATTAATCAGAACTCTGAGGTCAAAAAGCAGACTTCCAAATGTGTCATCTTGAGCAAGCCACTTAAACTCAGCATATAATGAGGGCACGAGATGAGATAATCCTTTAAATTACTTAATTATGAAAATAAAGGCTTTGGAGTTGTTATATTATTAGAATTTATATATTTATAAATTACATAAATTACAAATTTATAAATTACATAATTACATATATATTACATTTATATATATATTTCCTAACAAGTTCGTTGAAGTTAATGCCTGGGCATCCATTGGTAACCTCACTTCCCTTTGCTTATGAAAGAGCAGTTCACATTATCAACATGACTTGAAACCATGACTGTCCTACAAACATTCCTTGATAATCAATACTGATCTCTTTGCTAAGAAATTAGAAAGAGAAAAGTAAACAAATGTTATGGAGAGAAATAAACAAATGTCAGAGTCAGAAAAGGCCCCTTTTCCTTCAAACAAAGTTCAGCTATGAAGTTACACAGCTTTGGAGTAAATAATTCAATTAGAATGGTCACTTCCCACTAGAAGAAGCCTGTTATCTTTCTGAGGAAATCTTGAAAAGGCAATTTAAAAATTCAGAAGTAGTATTATAGGATAATATAACATCAGTAATTCACACAGTTTACTTATTAAAACTCAAACTATTTCTTTACTAATTACTAACGTGATTAGTGAACTGTCAACACGTTTACTAATGCAAACGTGAAGTTATAAAGTAAAACTACAGGAATACAGAGTGAACCTCGTGTGACTGTTGCCCTAACAGGTAACTCAGTGCAAGAAGCTTTCGCCTGTCAGTAATCTGGAGCTTTTCTGAGATGATGTTTCTGAATGATATTTATGATAAGCACATAAATTTACAAATCCAGACACCCTTCCATAGATAGTGAGTCTGTCAAGGAAAGAAGCCTTGCTCTCCTGAAGGGTGACCGTGCCTGGAATCCGGGTGCACACCGGATCCCTACCGACGTCCATCCCAGGCCCCGGGTTCCCAGCAGCCCTCTGAGGAAGCGCTGGGGAACAGTTGACACATTTCATGCCATTTATTCAGAAGGGCAGTTCGGGGTGCTTCAGTGGACCAGCTTTACAGTGGAAACCCCCCAGTGAAGCACAAGATACACACAACCCACCTGAACGTGAAACAATGCGTTTAAGATTCTGGCAACTAATTAAGTTAAAATCCTATTTTTCACCTGGGCTCAAAGGACATCAGTGCAAAATTATTTCTCCAGTTTGTAGTTGTATGTAAATTCCTTTCTGATTTTCTGAAGGCAGACTATGGATTTTGGATTATCCTAGGTAGACAACTATATTATATATATTGGCTTTTCTAAGACATTGTTGCATCCTAATTAATTCTTAAATGGGAAAAGAAGTGAAATACCTTTATTAGGGTATGAGAAGGTGCAGTTTTTACTTTGCATGAAATACTTAAGGCCATTATTATCCAGTCTTATACATCACATTTTCTTATTATTTTGTAATGTTAAAAGAACCAGTTATTAAACATTTCTTAGTTGGCTTTAGGCTGGTATAACAAAATGCCATAGGCTGGGTTGCTTAAATAGCAAACATTATTGCTCACGGTTCAGGAGCTTGGGAAGTCCTAGATCAGGGTGCCAACATGGTTGAGTTCTGGTAAGAACTGTCTTCCTGGCTGGTTTTCAGACAGCTGCCTTCTTGCTGTATACTCATATGGTGAAGAGATCTCCTGCCTCTTCCTCTTTTTATAAGGGCACTAATCCCACCATGAGGGTCCCACCCTCATGACCTAATCCAACCCTAATTATCTCCCAAAGGCCCCACCTCCAAATACCATCACATTGGGGGTTATGGCTTCAATATGTGAATTTGGGGGGGACTCAAATACTCAGTCCATAACAATAGTTACAATTAATTAAAGGTTACAGTGAAATTCATTTGATTATCTCCAACTTTATGGAAAGTAGAATAAAAATGATAGAAAACTAAGATGAATAAACTGAAACACAGGATCATGAAATTCAATTGACTATGTCACTACAATTATTTTGGAGTATGTTTTCTCCAAAGAATCATGCTTTTGGACAAAACTTTCATAAGTCTCCCTTAGAAGAAAATCTCTTTTTTTTTTTAAAGAAAATATTTGGAATTAATACTGAACTCCCCTCTCCCCAAATGTTTGAGGGTCCATCATGAAATAAAATACATAAGACTGACAGAGAGATAACTTCCTACAGATAGCAATAAAACAAATTACTTCCTTTTATTATTTTTTCTTCCAGTTTTATTGAGATAATTGACATATAATAACACTGTATAAATTTAAGGTGTATAGCAAAATGACTTGACATATGTATATATTGTGAAATGATTACCAAAATAAGTTAACATCCATCACCTTATATAATTACATTTTTTTTCCTTGTGAGAACTTTAGTGTCTACTCTTACCAACTTTCAAATATACAATACAGCCTTGGCAATGATACTCATCATGTTGAACATTACATAGCCAGTACTTATTTACTTATGTATCTTAAAACTGGAAGTCGATATCTTTTGACCACCTTCACCTCATTCTCTCCACCCTCTGCCTCTGGTAACCACAAATCTGATCTTTTTTTCTATAAATTTGAGTTTTTTAGCTACCACATGTAAGTGAGATGGTACAGTACGTGTCTTTCTCTGTCTGACATTTCATTTAGCATAATGCCCTCAAGGTCCATTCATATTGTTGCAAATGGCAGGGTTTCCTTTTTATGGCTGACCAGTATTCCACTGTATTTACACCACATCTTTATTCATCTGTCGATGGAAACTTAGGTTGTTTCCATGTCTTGGCTATTGTAAGTAATGCTGTAATGGACATGAACATGGGAGTGTACTTATCTTTTTGACATAGTGATTTTGTTTCCTTTGGATATATACCCAGAAGTGGGATTGCTGGTAATATGGTAGTTTTATGTTTAATTTTTTTGAGAAACCTCCATACTGTTTTCCATAGTGGCTGTACCAATTTACATTCCCACCAACAGTGCACAAAGGTTCCCTTCTCTCCATATCCTCTCCAGAACTTGTTCTCTCGTCTTTTTGATGACAGCCAATCTAATAGTTACGAGGTGATAACTTATTGTGGTTTTGATTTGATTTCCCTGACTAGTGATGTTAACTACCCTTTTCATGTACCTATTGGCCATCTGTATGTCTTCTTGGAAAAATGTCTATTCAGATCCTTTGGCCATTTTTAACTTTTTTTTTTTTTTTCTTTTGAGTTGTGTGAGTTCTTTATTAACCCCTTCTCAGATATGATTTGCAAATATCTTATCCCATTGCTTAGGTTGTCTTTTCATTTTGTTATTGTTTCTTTTGCTGTACAGAAGCTTTTTAGTTTGGTGTAGTCCTGCTTGTTTATTTTTTATTTTGTTGCTTGTGCTTTAGTCTTTTATGCTTTGGTCTTTTGCCAAGACCCACGTCAAGAAGCTTTATTCCTGTGTTTTCTTCCAGGAGTTTTATGGTTTCAGGTCTTATGTTTTATTTCTTAATCCATTTTGAGTTAATTTTGGGGAGTGACGTAAAATAGGGATCTAGTTTTACTCTTTTACATGTGACTATCCAATTTCCCAGCACCATTTATTAAAAGGACTGTCTTTTCTCCATCAAGTATTCTTGGCTCTCTTTTCATGTTAGCTCACTGTATATGTGTTGGTTCTCAATTTCTGGGTTCTCAATTCTGTCACATTGGTTTATGTGTCTGTTTTTAATGCCAGTACCATAATGCTTTTATTATTATATCTTTATAATATAGTTTGAATTCAGGAAGTGTGATGCCTCCAGCTTTGTTGTTCTTTCTCAGGATTGCTTTGGCTACTCAGGGTCTTTTGTAGTTTCATATTAATTTTAGGATTTCTCTTTCTTCTGTAAAAAATGCCATTGGAATGTTGATGGGGATTGCAATGAATCTATAGGTGGCTTTGGGTGGTATATGTATTTTAACAATATTAATTCTTCCAATCCATGAGCATGGAATATCTTTCCATTTATTTTAATCTTCAATTTCTTTCATCAATGTATTATAGTTTTCAGTGTAGAGATCTTTCATCTCCTTGGTTAAATTTATTCCTAAGTATTTTATTGTTCTCGATGATACTGTAAATTAGATTTTTCAGATAATTCATTCTTAGTGTATAGAAATACTTTTGATTTTTGTATGTTGAATTCTGTATCCTGCAACTTTACTGAATTCATTGATCTAACAGTTTTTTTTTTTTTTGATTGAGTGTTTAGGCTTTTCTATACATAAAATCATGTCACCTACAAACAGATAATTTTGAGTCTTCCTTTCCAATTTGAAGCCTTTTCTTTCTTTTTCTTGCCTGATTTCTCTGGCTTGGACTTCCAGTGCCATGTTGAATAGAAGTGGTGAAAGTGGGCATCCTTGTCCTGTTGGAAGAGCCTTCAGTCTTTCACCATTGAGTATGATGTTAGCTGTGGGCTTGATATATATGGCCTTACTTTACTGTATTGAAGTGCATTCCTTTTCTATAGCTAGTTTGTTGAGAGTTTTTATCATGAACAGATGTTAAATTATGTCAAATGCTTTTTCTGCATCTATTGAGATGATCATATGATTTTTATCTTTCATTCTATTAATGTAATATATCACATTTATTGATTTGCATATATTGAACCATCCTTGCATCCCAGGGATGAATCCTACTTGGTCATGGTGTATGATCCTTTTAATGTGCTGCTGAATTCGGTTTGCTGTTTTGTTGAGAATTTTTGCATCTGTATTCAGCAGGGATATTGGCCTGTGGTTTTCTTTTCTTGTAATGTCCTATTTGGCTTTGATATCAGGGTAATACTAGCCTTGTAAAATGAGTTTGGAAGTGTTCTCTCCTCTTCAGTATTTCTGGATATTTTGAGAAGGATTGCTGTTAATTCTTCTTTAAATGTTTGGTAAAATTTACCCAGTGAAGACATCTGGTCCTGGACTTTTCATTTTGGGGAGATTTTTGATTACCAATTCAATACCCTACTAGTAATTGGTCTGATCAGATTTTCTGTTTCTTCCTAATTCAGTCATGATAGGTTCTATGTTTCTAGTAATTTATCCACTTTTTCTATGTGTTGGTGTATAGTTGGTCACTGAAGACTCTTATCAACCTTTGTATTTCTATATTATCAGTTGTAATGTCCCCTCTTTCATTTAAAATTTTGTTAATTTGGGATCTCTCTCTTCCCCTTGGTTAGTCTCAATAAAGATTTGTCTGTTTTGTTTATCTTTTCAAAGAGCCAGCCCTTAGTTTTATTGTTTTCTCTGTTTCTTTCCTGGTCTCTATATATTTATGCTCTAAACATTATTTCCCTTTCTGGCCAACTTTGGGCTTAGTTTGTTCTTCGTCTTCTAGATCCTTGAGGTATAAAAAGTTCAGTTGTTTATTTGAGATCTTTCTATTTCTTGAGGTATGCATTTATAGATATGAACTTCCCTCTGAGACCTGCTTTTGCTGTGTCCCATAAGTTTGTATGTTTTGTTCCCATTTTCATTTGTCTCAAGATACTTTTAAATTTCTCATTTAATTTCATCTTAGATCTACTAGTTTGTTCAGGATAGTACTGTTTAATTTCCATGTATTCATGAGTTATCCAGTTTTATTCCTTTTACCAATTTCTAGTTTCACACCATTGTGGTCAGAGGAGATATTAGGTATGATTTCAGTCTTGGTTAATTTGCTAAGACTTGTTTTGTGGCCTAATGCATTCTCTATGCTAGAAAATGTCTGTGTGCATTTGAGAGAACGTGTATCCTGCTGTAGTCAGACAAAGTCCTCTGTATATGTCTGTTACAACTTAGTCAACAGTGTTGTTCAAATCCATTATTTCCTTATTGATTTTGTCTGAATGATCTATTGGTTATTGAATGTGGGGTATTAAAGTCCCCAACTATTTGTTGTTGTTTATTTATTTCTCATAATTCTGTTAATGTTTACTTTATATAGTTAGGTGCTCTGATGTTGGGTGGGTGCATAAATATTTACAATTAGTGTATCTTTTTGATGGATTGACCCCTCTATTGTTATATAGTGAAGTTCTTTCTCTGTCATTTTTAGCTTAATGTCTATTTTGTCTGATATGAGTATAGCTACCTTTGTTTTTTCTTCATTATCATTAGCTTGAAATATCTTTTTCCATCCTTCCAGTCTCAGTCTGTGTCTTTGAAGCTAAAGTGAGTCTCCTGTAGGCAGTATATTGTTTTATACTGTTTTTAAGTCATTCATCCAATTTTGTGTCTTTGATTGGAGAATTTTATCCATTATGCTTAAAGTAATTATTGATGGATAAGGATTTACTATTGCCATTTTCTTGTTTTGCTGTTTTGTAGCTCTGTTATTCCTTACTTCTTATTCTGCTGTCTTCTTTTGTGTTGATGACTTTTTTTGTATTGGTATATTTTCACTTGATCCTGATCTGTGTAATCGGTGTTTCCTCTGTGGTTACCATGAGCCTTATATAAACTATCTTATATTTATAATATCCTATTTTAAGCTGACGACAACTTAACTTCAATAGCATCTCTAAGATTACAATTTACTTCTCCCCCATTACGTTACAATTTACATATTTTTTATATTATGTATACAGTAACAGACTATTGAAGTTATGGGTTTTTAAAAATACATTTTAAAACTTGTAAACTAGAGTTGTAAGAGAATTATGCACCACTATTACCATATTAAATAACTTTGATTATTTAACAATACCAGGAAGTCTTATACCTGTGTTCATCTGATTTTATCATGTAAGTTAGCATCACTTTATTTCTGCTTGAAGAACTCCCTTTAGCATTTCTTGTAAGGCAGGCCTAGTGGTGAGAAACTCAATCCGTTTTTGTTTGTTCAGGCACTTATTTATTTCCCCTTCATTTCTGAAGGACAGGTTTGCCAGGTATAGTATTGTTGACAGACTTTTTTTTCTTTCAATATTTTGAATATATTACCCATTCTCTCCTGGCCTGAAAAGTTTCTTTTGAGAAATCTGCCCATTATGGGGATTCCCTTGTATGTAATGTGTTGCTTTCTCTTGTTGCTTTGAAAATTCTCTTTCTGTCTTTGACTTTTGGAACTATTTGATTTAATCTATTTGGGGTCCTTTGGGCCTCATGGATTTGTATGTCCATTTCTTTTCTCATTTTCAGCCATTATTGCTTTATATACACTTTCTGTCCCTTTCTCTTTCTCCTTCTGGGGTACCCATAATGCAGATATTGTTTCTTCTGATGGTGTCCTATAAGTTCCATAGGCTTTCTTCACTCTTTTTCATTCTTTTTTTACTTTTGTTCCTCTGACTGGATAAATTCAAATACCCTGTCACCGATTCTTTCTTCCGCACGGTCAATTCTGATTTTGAAGCTCTCTATTGAACTTTACAGTTCAGTCATTGTATTCTTTAGCTCTAGGACTTCTGTTTGGTTTATTTTTGATGGTTTCTATTTTTTTTTTCTTCATCTTGTTTTGTTCATGCAATTTTTTCCCCCGAATTTTGTTAAGTTATCTGTCTTCTTGTAGTTCACTAAACTTCTTTGAAGAGGATTATTCTGAATTCATTGAAGTTCATAGATTTCCATTTCTTTAGGGTCAATTATTGGCATTTTATTAGTTTCCATTGGTGGTGTTATGTTTACCTGATTTTTCCTGATCCTTGATTTCTTACATTGGTATCTGTACATTTGAGTAAACAGTCTCTTCTTCTAGACTTTACAAGTGTGCCTTGGCAGAGACAGTCCTTTACCAGTCAGCTCAGCTTGGGGTTCTGGACATGTGAGCTAACAGATTCCTTGGGCAGGGGGAGCCTGCTATTAGGGTCTTCTCTGTGGGCAAGGCCACTGCCTGAGCTCTGAGGTTGTGGGGTATGTGTTGTGGCTGAAAACAGTTGGATAGGACTGCTGGCTTGGTTCTCTACCCAGGTAAGGCTGTTGGATGGGGCTCTGTGGTTGCCTGGGTTCTCTGGTCAGGCTTCCTGGATTGTCAGGACTCGGTCCTATATTTAGCAGTAGTTGGGGCTATGATGTAGCTTCCCTGCTTGACCAGGGCAGCAGAATGGACTCCACAGCCAGTACAACCCATTGTTTAAGGACCCAGATCAGGCAGGATTGTGCACCAAATTCTCTGGCCAGGCAGATTGCTGGTTTTGCAGTGCAAATGGTGAGAACCACTGGTTGTGCTCTCTGCTCAGGTATCACTGTAAGTGGGGATGTAGGATGGGCTATGCCAGCGGTCCCCAACCTTTTTGGCACTGGGGACTGGTTTTGTGGAAGACAATTTTTCCACGGACCGGGGCGGGAGGTGGGGGGATGGTTCAGGCGGTAATGCAAGGGGGAGCGAAGGGGAGTGGCAGATGAAGCTTCACCCGCTAGCCTGCTGCTTACCACCTGCTGTGTGGTCCAGTTCCTAATAGGCGGCAGACCGATACTGGTCTGCGGCCCAGGGGTTGGGGACCCCTGGGCTACACAGTTTCCCATGTGCCCGGTTAGGTTTCCTGGTTGGGCATGCTGAAGGCTGTATTTAACAGTGGGTAGGGCTATGTATTAATTTCCCTGCCTGGGCAGAGCCACCAGACAGGCTCTAAGGCTGACACGTCTCTTATTTGGAGGCCAAATTAGGCAGAATCACGCACCAAGTTCCCTGGCCTGACAGGCTACCATCCTGGCTCTGCAGATGGGCAGGGCCACTGGCCGGGCTCTCCATTCAAGTGCTGCTGTAACTGTGGTTGCAGGATGGGCTACACAGATTCCCAGTAGCTCTGGTTAGGTTTCCGGGTCAGCAGGGCTGGAGGCTGTATTCAGCAATGGGCGGGGCTGTGAATTAGCTTTCCTGCCCCGATGGAGTGGCAGAACAGGATCCATGGCTGGCAAGGGCTCCCTGTCTGGAGTCCTGAATCAGGCAGATCTGTGCCCTGCCCAGTTCCCTGGTCAGAATGGACCACAATCTTGGCTCTGCAGAGGAGCAGAGCTGCTCGTTGGGACTTCTACTTGGGCACCACTGGGAGTAGGAACAGGGCCACAATCCGAGCACTTGTTGCTATAAATCCCTTCCCCCTTCTCTGTCACAGTCACGTCCCCAAGTCCCCTTAGATGCCCATAAGGCAAGACCTGAGAAGGCATCCTGAGAAATGACCCATGCTGCTGGAGGAGCTGGGTGTCCCCCTGGACTTTCTTTTGCTCCGGAGGAACTGCAGGCCTGGGGAGCTAGCCTGGGGGAGGAGTGATGTAGTCAGAGTGTAGCTGCTCCTCTTAACTTTTCTAATGTGGTCCTACCTCATTCTCTGTGATACAGGGAGTGCCTTCAGCTTCACCCGTGTTCTAGGATTTTCACAATGGTATCTTGTCTATAGATAGTTGTTAGCTGGTCTTCTTGTGAAGGGGACTGAAGTTGGGAATGACCTATGTTTCCATCTTGATGGAAACTCAAATTACTTTTCATTTCTCCTTCACAAATTACTTTTTCATTTCTACTCCAGAGGACTTGTCCAAAACTTTGGCTAGCTGAACATTTACTTTCAATTCAACATTTAGAACATATCTAGATTCAGATTTTTTTTTCCATTTTTGTTTGCAGAGAGTACAGAAGAGCTAAACATAGTTGTTCTGAGACAACCAGTCATTCAGATCAAGCCGTTTTTAACTATAGACAAAAATAAAAGTGATAGCTATGTGTAAAACTATAAGCAGTCATGTAATCTGTGATAAACATACCTAAAATTGCTTGCTCTGTTTGAATATAAAAGTTGTGTCTTATCTATTTGCTTCAAAGACATCATCATCAGTTGTTTTAAGGAGTTTGTAGTCCAATGATAGAATATTTGCTGGTTAGGATGGGTTAAGTTCCTCTTCCAATGAAATTTAATGTGAAATATATTAGGGAACACAGAGGCATAGTCTGACTCTGAGCTTTTCATATTTTAGAGAAACAGAACTTAAAAATATGAGAAACATGAAAACTGATTTTATAATTTTCATCCGTTATTTCAAAGTATTTTCTTTCCCAAAAGAAAGGTTGAGAATTAGGCACTTAATATTCTACTGCTTTCAGTGCTGTCCTATAGCTTTTCTCCAAAGCTGGAAAGACTGAAGACTGCAAAGCAGAGGCTGGCAAATTGGTAGAATTCAAGTATTCAGCTCTTTTCCTGTCAGTTGGAGGGATGTAGGGCCATTTGTCCTGGCTTCCTACCTTACCTCTGCAAGCTGGTTTAGTGGGCTCTGCTCTTTTGAACTGGTTGACAGAGTGTAAAGGAGTACTTTGGAGGCCTCTGATGCTCTCAAGCATTGGAAAGCAAAAGCAGGAAGCATTTTTTCCCTCTGCACCTGTGTGATTGTTCTGCTCAGGTGTTTTTTACAGAGGAGGCATCTTGCTGTCAAAAACTGTGAACGCTGTCATGATGAGGTTAGTAAGTCAGACCTAGGTTCAAACCTTGGCTTTACCACTCTCTAGCTCTATATGAACTCAGTTATTTAACCTTCTGACTTCAGTTTCCTCATATGCAAAATGTGGATAATAATGTCTGCTTCACAGAGAAGTTGTATAGATTATATAGTCAAAATTCTAACACAGTCTAAGTATTCAAGGAATTTCCATCCTTTTTGCTTTCTTCTGTTATTTTGTCAATAAAGTAGATTAGATTTTCCTCTCCTACCTTAAGAGTCTTTTAAAATGAAAAAAGAGAGATGTCATGATTTGAACAATAAGCAAATGTCTTAATTCAAGTGACTAGTTTATAGCCAGCTGAGAGACAGAATGAGATAAACTTTGCCAGGCTAGGTTATGTGTGATGCTTAAAATCATTTCAGGTGTCATCTGCATACATGTACAAACTCATTTGTTTGACAGATATTTATGAAGCTTATACCCTGTGCTGGCATTAAGGATACAAACATGAGTGTGTCTGCTTTCAGGGACTTCACATTTTAGTAAAACGTGAAGACGTATGTATAGTCCAATTCAGTGGATAGGATGGAAGCATGAGGCAGGAGCTAATGAGGATGGAGCCGGAATGGGCTGTATATTCTAGTGGAATGGGGAGGAATCCCCCAGAGGCCTGGCTTCCCAAGAATCTGTGGATTGACACTGGTTATCTTATAAAAATAAATAAATTATTTAAAAGGTAATGCAAATGTATCTAAAAATCAACAAAACTGAGAGAGTAAAAGAGAAGGGAGTGAACAAACTTTGTCTGGGAGGGTGTTTGGGATGGAGTAATTCTCATTCATTCAAGACATTATCTGAGCACTTACAGTGTTCAAGGTACAGCGGGCTTTTATCTGTAGTTTACAGATGAGGAAAATGAAACTCAGAGAGGTTAAATCCACAGGCTATGATGATCATAAAAGTTGTCAGACACTTGTTACTATGGGAGGTTAAAGCAATGCTTTGAAGAGCTCTAAAAAGAGAAATTGATGCTGGTCTGTTTCCCTGAAGTACAGAACTGTCAATAGCCTGACAGAGTAGGGTAAGTGGATGACTTAGTGAGACTGATAAAACCACTCTAAGACTTAAAGTAGTAGTGTTTCTACCACACAGATACATGTTTAATAAACCTATTATGATGAATCCCAAGGTTCCCTACCATCCTGGAATATTAGGTTAAGTTCTAGGAGTTAATTAGACTACTGGACATCATTAGCTACTTCAACATAATGGAACCACTGTACGCTCTACATCCATCAGTTATTCTCTGAAGATGCTTAGCCTTGTTGGAGTAATGGCTATACATTAAGAAAATGTGACTCAGATTTCGTTAGCATTAAAGCAAACCATACTACCTCTAAAATCAGTTCACTGTGACTGGTCTTTACAATTTTAATTTTTTGAACTAGAGATCTTAAAAATGTCTTTGTATGTATATACGTGAGACAAACTTTCTATTTAAAAATTGCTAATTTACACTTTAAAATAGGAACTCCTGGCAGGATTATTACTATTAAGATTGTATCCTATAAAACAGCATTTAGACTTACAGTGGTTCTTGAAACTTTTCAAAAATTAAATTGCTATATTGTGTTTTCATTTTCTTAAAGGCAGAAAGTCAAAACTATTTCTAGTTTAGAGGTGTAGAGTACATGCAGCATCTACTCTCTTAGCAAGTTTCAAATATTCAATTCAGTATTATTAACTATAGTCGTCATGCTGTATATCACATCCCCATGACTTATTTATTTTATAACTAACTGGAAGTGTGTACCTTGTGATCACTTTTACTCATTTCTTCCACCCTCTCACTCCCCACTTCTGGCAATCACCTGCATGTTCTTTGTATCTATGAGGCTGGTTTTTAGTGTATTTTTTACATTCCACATATATATCAGATCATCCTGTGTTTGTCTTTCTCTGTCTGACTTACTTCACTTAGCATCATGCCCTCAGAGCCCGTCCATGTTGCTGCAGATGGCCGTTTCCTTCTTTTTTATGGCCAAGTAATAGTCCTGTGTGGGTGTGTGTATTTATAAAATCTCACATTTTCTTTATCCATTCACCCACTGATGGACACTTAAAGTTCTTAAAGTTGTTTCCATGTCTTGGCTATTGTAAATAATACTGCAGTGAACATGGGGGCACAGATCTCCTTTCAAGTTAGCATTTTCGTTTCCTTTGGATAAATACCCAGAAGGGGGATTGCTGGGTTAGATAAAAGTTCTGTTTTCAATTTTTTGAGGAACCTCCCTACTGTTCTCCACAGTGGCTGCACCAATTTACATTCCCACCAACAGTGCACAAGGGTTCCCTTCTCTCTACAGCCTTCACAACACTTACCTTGTCTTTTTGATACTAGCCATGCTCACAGGTGTGAGGTGAATATAACTTACTATGGTTTTAATTTGCATTTCCCTGATGATCACTGAGATTCAGCACATTTTCATGTACCAGTTGTCCATCCGTATGTGTCTTCTATGGAAAAAAAGTCTATTCAGATCCTCTGCCCAGTTTTTAGTGGTTTTTTTTTGCTATTGTATGAGTGCTTTATATATTTTGGATATTAATTCCTTATCTGATATATTGGCAAACATTGCCTCCCTTTTAGTAGGCTGATTTTCAATTTTGTTGATGGTTTCCTTTGAAGAAGATGGCTTTCTTTCCTGCACAGAGGCTTTTTTTTAGTTCAATGTAGTCCCACTTATTACTTTTTTGCTTTTGTTGCCTTTCCTTTTGGGGTCAAATCAAAACAAATCACTGCAGAGTGGACAGCAAGGAGCTTTTTCCGTATGTTTTCTTCTAGGAGTTTTATGGTTCAGGTCTTACATTAAAATCTTTAATCCATTTTCAGTTCATTTTTGTGTATGGTGTAAGATAGAGGTCTAGTTTCCTTCTTTTTGAATGTGGACATCTAGTTTTCCCAACACCATTTGTTGAAGAGACTGTCCTTTCTCCATTGTATATTTTTGTCTTTTTTGTTGAAAATTAATTGACCATATATGCATGGGTTTATCTCTGGGCTGTTTGGTTCCACTTGACCTATGTGCCTTCTTTTATTAGAGATATAGTTTACAATCAGGAAGCATGATTCCTCCAGCTTTTTTTTACAGCATTTTTATTGCAGTAAAATTGCTTTGTATTGCTCTATTACTTGCTGCTATATAATAAATTGAATCAGCTATGCATATACATATATCCCCATATCCCCTCCCTCTTGCACCTCCCTCCCACCCTCCATATCCCACCCCTATAGGTGGTCACAAAGCACCGAGCTGATCTCCCTGTGCTACGCGGCAACTTCACATTAGCTATCTATTTTACATTTGGTAGTGTACAGATGTCCATGCCACTCTCTCACTTCGTCTCAGCTTACCCTTCCCCCTCCATGTGTCTTCAAGTCCATTCTCTACGTCTGCATCTTTATTCCTGTCCTGCCCCTAGGTTCTTCAGAACCTTTTTTTGTTTTTCAGATTCCATATATATGTGTTAGCATATGGTATTTGTTTTTCTCTTTCTAACTTACTTCACTCTGTATGACAGACTCTAGGTCCATCCACCTCACCACAAATAACTCAATTTCGTTTCTTTTTATGGCTGAGTAATATTTCATTGTATATATGTGCCACATCTTCTTTATCCATTCATCTGTCAATGGACACTTAGGTTGCTTCCATGTCCTGACTATTGTAAATAGTGCTGCAATGAACATTGTGATGCATGACTCTTTTTTAATTATGGTTTTCTCAGAGTATATGCCGTGTAGTGGGATTGCTGCATCATATGGTAGTTCTTTTTTAGTTTTTTAAGGAACCTCCGTACTGTTCTCCATAGTGGCTGTATCAATTTACATTCCCACCAACAGAAAAAGAGGGTTCCCTTTTCTCCATACCCTCTCCAGCATTTATTGTTTGTAGATTTTTTGATGGCCATTCTGACCAGTGTGAGGTGATACCTCATTGTAGTTTTGATTTGCATTTCTCTCATGATTACTGATGTTGAGCATCCTTTCATGTTTGTTGGCAGTCTGTATGTCTTCTTTGGAGAAATGTCTATTTAGGTCTTCTGCCCATTTTTGGATTGGGTTGTTTTTTTGATATTGAGCTGCATGAGCTGCTTGTATATTTTGGAAATTAATCCTTTGTCAGTTGCTTCATTTGCAAATATTTTCTCCTATTCTGAGGGTTGTCTTTCTTTCTGTCTTCTTTATGGTTTCCTTTGCTGTGCAAAAGCTTTTAAGTTTCATTAGGTCCCATTTGTTTATTTTTGTTTTTATTTCCATTCCTCTAGGAGGTGGGTCAAAAAGGATCCTGCTGTGATTTATGTCATAGAGTGTTCTGCCTATGTTTTCCTCTAAGGGTTTTATAGTGTCTAGCCTAACATTTAGGTCTTTAATCCATTTTGAGTTTACTTTAGTGTATGCTGTTAGGGAGTGTTCTAATTTCATTCTTCTACATGTAGCTGTCCAGTTTTCCCAGCGCCACTTATTGAAGACGTTGTCTTTTCTCCATTGTATATTATTGCCTTCTTTATCACAGATAAGGTGACCATATGTGCATGGGTTTATCTCTGGGCTTTCTATCCAGTTCCATTGATCTATCTTTCTGTTTTTGTGCCAGTACCATACTGTCTTGATTACTGTAGCTTCGTAGTATAGTCTGAAGTCTGGGAGCCTGATTCCTCCAGCTCTGTTTTTCTCTCTCAAGATTGCTTTGGCTATTTGGGGTCTTTTGTGTTCCTATACAAATTGTGAAATTTCTTGTTCTAGTTCTGTGAAAAATGTCATTGGTAGTTTGATAGGGATTGCACTGAATCTGCTGATTGCTTTCATTAGTATAAGCATTTTCACAATGTTGATTCTTCCAATCCAAGAAAATGGTCTATCTCTCCATTTGTATCATCTTTAATTTCTTTCATCAGTGTCCTATAGTTTTCTGAATACAGGCCTTTTATCTCCTTAGGTAGAGTAATTCCTAGGTATTTTATTCTTTTTGTTGCCATGGTAAATGGGAGTGGTTCCTTAATTTCTGTTTCAGATTTTTCATCATTAGTATATAGGAATGCTAGAGATTTCTGTGCATTAATTTTGCATCCTGCTACTTTACCAAATTCATTGATTAGCTCTAGTAGTTTTCTGGTGGCATCTTTAGGATTCTGTATGTATAGTATCATGTCATCTGCAAACTGACAGTTTTACTTCTTTTCTGATTTGGATTCTTTTTCGTCTCTGATTGTTGTGGCTAAAATTTCCAAAACTATGTTGAATAAGAGTGGTGAGAGTGGGGAACCTTGTCTTGTTCCTGATCTTAGTGGAAATGGTTTCAGTTTTTCACCATTAGGAACGATGTTGGCTGTGTGTTTGTCATATATGGCCTTTATTATGTTGAGGTAAGTTCCCTCTATGCCTACTTTCTGGAGAGTTTTTATCATAAATGGGTGTTGAATTTTGTCAAAAGCTTTTTCTGCATCTACTGAGATGATCATATGGTTTTTATTCTTCAATTTGTTAATATGGTGTATCATATTGATTGATTTGCACACACTGAAGAATCTTTGCATTCCTGGGATACACCCCACTTTACCATGGTGTATGATCCTTCTAATGTGCTGCTAGATTCTGTTTGCTAGTATTTTGTTGAGGATTTTTGCATCTATGTTTATCAGTGATATTGGCCTGTAGTTTTCTTTCTTTGTGACGTCTTTGTCTGGTTTTGGTATCAGGGTGTTGGTGGCCTTGTAGAATGAGTTTGGGAGTGTTCCTCCCTCTGCCATGTTTTGAAGAGTTTGAGAAGTATAGGTGTTAGCTCTTCTCTACATGTTTGATAGAATTTACCTGTGAAGACATCTGGTCCTGGGCTTTTGTTTGTTGGAAGATTTTAAATCACAGTTTCAATTTCAGTGCTTGTGGTTGGTCTGTTTATATTTTGTATTTCTTCCTGGTTCAGTCTCAGAAGGCTGTGCATTTCTAAGAATTTGTCCATTTCTTCCAGGTTGTCCATTTTATTGGCATATAGTTTCATGTAATAATCTCTCATGCTACTTTGTATTTCTGCAGTGTCAGTTTTTACTTCTCCTTTTTTTTTTTTTTTTCTAATTCTGTTGATTTGAGTCCTCTCCCATTTTTTTCCTGATCAGTTTGGCTAATTGTTTATCAATTTTGTTTATTTTCTCAAAGAACCAGCTTTTAGTTTTATTGATCTTTGCTATTGTGTCCTTCATTTATTTCTGATCTGATCATTATGATTTCTTTCTTCCTGCTAACTTGGGTTTTTTGTTCTTCTTTCTCTAATTGCTTTAGGTGTAAGGTTAGGTTGTTTATTTGAGATGTTTCTTGTTTCTTAAGGTAGGTTTGTATTGCTATAAACTTCCCTCTTAGAACTGCTTTTGTTGCATCCCATAGGTTTTGGGTCATCGTGTTTTCATTGTCATTTGTTTCTAGGTATTTTTTGATTTCCTCTTTGATTTCTTCAGTCTCTTGGTTATTCAGTAGTGTATTGTTTAGCCTCCATGTGCTTGTAGTTTTTACAGATTTTTTTCCTGTATCTGATATCTAGTTTTACATTGCTATGGTCAGAAAAGATACTTGATATGATTTCAAGTTTCTAAAATTTACCAAGGCTTGATTTGTGACCTAAGATATGGTCTATCCTGGAGAATGCTCCATGAGCACTTGAGAAGAAAGTGTATTCTGTTGTTTTGGATGGAATGACCTATAAATATCAACTAAGTCCATCTTGTTTAATGTGTCATTTAAAGCTTGTGTTTCCTTATTTATTTTCATTTTGGTTGATCGATCTGTCCACTGGTGAAAGTAGGGTGGTAAAGTCCCCTACTATGATTGTGTTACTGTCGATTTCCCCTTTATGGCTGTTATCATTTGCCTTATGTATCAATATGCTCCTATGTTGGGTGCATAAATACTTACAATTGTTGTATCTTCTTCTTGGATTGATCCCTTGATCATTATGTAGTGTCCTTCTGTCTCTTGTAATAGTCTTTATTTTAACGTCTATTTTGTCTGATATGAGAATTGCCACTCCAGCTTTCTTTTGATTTACATTTGCATGGAGTATCTTTTTCCATCCCCTCACTTTCAGTCTGTATGCTCCTCTAAGTCTGAAGTGGGTCTCTTGTAGACAGCATTTATATGGGTTTTGTTTTTGTAACCGTTCAGCTAGTCTATGTCTTTTGGTTGGAGCATTTAATCCATTTACACTTAAGGTAATTATCGATATGTATGCTCCTGTTCCCATTTCTTAATTGTTTTGGGTTTGTATTTGTAGGTCATTTCCTTCTCTTGTGTTTCCTGCCTAGAAAAGTTCCTTTAGCATTTGCTGTAAAGCTGGTTTGGTGGTGCTGAATTCTCTTAGCTTTTGCTTGTCTGTAAAGGTTTTAATTTCTCCGTCGAATCTGAATGAGATCCTCGCTGGGTAGAGTAATCTTGGTTGTAGGTTTTCCCCTTTCATCACTTTAAATACGTCCTGCCACTCCCTTCTGGCTTGCAGAGTTTCTGCTAAAAGATCAGCTGTTAACCTTATGGGGATTCCCTTGTATGTTATTTGTTGCTTTTCCCTTGCTGCTTTTAATATTTTTCCTTGTATTTAATTTTTGATAGTTTGATTAATATGTGTCTTGGTGTGTTTCTCCTTGGATTTATCCTGTATGGAACTCTTTGTGCCTCCTGGACTTGGGTGACTATTTATTTCCTTTCGCATATTAGGGAAGTTTTCAAGTATAATCTCTTCAAGTATTTTCTCAGTCCCTTTTTCTCTTCTTCTTCTGGGACCCCTGTAATTTGAATGTTGATGCATTTAATGTTGTCCCAGAGGTCTCTGAGACTGTCCTCAATTCTTTTCGTTCTTTTTTCTTTATTCTGCTCTATAATAGTTATTTCTACTATTTTATCTTCCAGGTCACTTATCCATTCTTCTGTTTCAGTTATTCTGCTATTGATGCCTTCTAGAGTACTTTTAATTTCATTTCTTGTGTTGGTCATCATTGTTTGTTTGCTCTTTTGTTCTTTTAGGTCCTTGTTAAACGTTTCTTGTATTTTCCCTATTCTATTTCCAAGATTTTGGATCCTCTTACTATCATTACTCTGAATACTTTTTCAGGTAGAGTGCCTATTTCCTCTTCATTTGTTTGGTCTGGTGGGTTTTTACCTTGCTCCTTCATCTGCTGTGTGTTTTTCTGTCTTCTCATTTTGCCTGCCTTACTGTATTTGGGGTCTCCTTTTCACAGGCTGCAGGTTTGTAGTTCCTGTTGTTTTGGGTGTCTGCCCCCAATGGGTAAGGTTTGTTCAGTGGGTTGTGTTGACTTCCTGGTGGAGGGGACTGGTTCCTGTGTTCCGGTGGATGAGGCTGGATCTTGTCTTTCTGGTGGGCAGGACCATGTCCAATAGTGTGTTTTGGGGTGTCTGTGACCTTATTATGATTTTAGGCAGGCTCTCTGCTAATGGGTGGGGTTGTTTTCCTGTCCTGCTAGTTGTTTGGCATGGGGTGTCTAGCACTGGAGCTTGGTGGTCATTGAAGTGGAGCTGGGTCTTAGTGTTGAGATGGAGATCTCTGGGAGAACTCTTGCCGATTGATATTATGAGGGCCTGGGAAGTCTGTGGTGGAGCAATGTCCTGAACCTGCCTCTCCCACGTCAAAGGCTCATGTCTGACACCTGGGCAGAGCAGCAAAACCCTGTTAGCCACACAGCTCAGAAGAAAAAGAAAAAAAGAAAGAAGGAAAAACTAAAAAGAAGAGAGCAACCAAACCAATACACAAATCCACCAATGATAACAAGCACTAAAAACTATACTAAAAAAAAATTGGACAGACAGAACTCTAGGACAGTTGGTAAAAGTGAACCTGTATAGACAAAATCACATGAAGAAGCATACACATACACACTCACAAAAAAAGAAAATAATATAGAGATATTAAAAAAAAGAGAGAGCAACCAAATCAGTAAATAAACCTACCAATGATAATAAGCTCTAAATACTAAACTAAGATAAACATAAAACTAGAAACAAATTAGACACAAAGCAAACCCCAAGTCTACAGCTGCTCCCAAAGTCCACTGCCTCAGTTTTGGGATGATTTATGGTCTCTTTAGGTATTCCACAGATACAGGTATATCACGTTGATTGTGGAGATTTAATCCGCTGCTCTTGAGGCTGCTGGGAGAGATTTCCCTTTCTCTTCTTTGTTCTCACAGCTCCCAGGGTTCAGCTTTGGATTTGGCCCCGCCTCTGCATGTAGGTTGCCTGAGGGTGACTGTTCTTCACCCAGACAGGACGGGGTTAAAGGAGCAACTGATTAGAGGGCTCTGGCTCACTCAGGCCAGGGGGAGGGAGGGGTACGGAATGCAGGGCGAGCCTGCCACAGCAGAGGCCAGCATGATGTTGCAGCAGGCTGAGGTATGCTGTGTGTTTTCCCGGGGAAGTTGTCCCTGGATCGCAGGACCCTGGCAGTGGCGGGCTGCACAGGCTCCAGGGAGGGGAGGTGTGGATACTGACCTGTGCTTGCACACAGGATTCTTGGTGGCGGCAGCAGCAGTGTTAGTGTTTCATGCCCATCTCTGGTGTCTGCACTGATAGCCATGGCTCACACCTGTGTCTGGAGCTCGTTTAGGCGATGCTCTGAATCCCCTCTCCTTGCGCACCCCGAAACAATGGTCTCTTGCCTCTTCAGCAGTTCCAGACTTTTTTCCAGACTCCCTCCTGGCTAGCTGTGGAGCACTAGTCCCCTTCAGGCTGTGTTCATGAAGCCAACCCCAGTCCTCTCCCTGGAGTCGGACATCCAAAACCGGAGCCTCAGCTCCCAGCCCCCATCTGCCCCAGTGGGTGAGCAAGGAAGCCTCTTGGGCTGGTGAGTGCTGGTCGGCACCGATCCTCTGTGCGAGAATCTCTCTGCTTTGCCCTCTGCACCCCTGTTGCTGCGCTCTCCTCTGTGGCTCCAAGCTTGCCCCCCCGTGCCCCCCCACTCCCCGTCTCTGCCAGTGAAGGGGCTTCCTAGTGTGTGGAAACTTCTCCCCTTCACAGCTCCCTCCCAGAGGTGCAGGTCCCATCCCTATTCTTTTGTCTCTGTTTTTCCTTTTGCCCTACACAGGTACGTGGGGAGTTTCTTGCCTTTTGGGAGGTCTGAGGTCTTCTGCCAGCATTCAGTAGGTGTTCTGTAGGAGTTGTTCCACATATAGATGTATTTCTGATGTATCTGTGGGGAGGAAGGTGATCTCCATGTCTTACTCCTCTGCCATATTGAAGGTCCTCCCCCAGCTTTGTTCTTAAGATTGCTTTGGCAATTCAAGGTCTTTTGTGGTTCCATACAAATTTTATGATTGTTTGTTTTATGTTTGTGAAAAATGCCACTGGAATTTTGATAGAAAGATCTGCAGTTTCATTGCACTCCCTGAGTAGTATGAACATTTTAACAATATTCTTCCAATCTGTGAGTGTGGAATATCTTTTGATTTATTTTAGTCTTCAGTTTCTTTTAGTCTTCAATTTCTTTTAACAATGTCTTACAGTCTTCAGTGTAGAGATCTTTCACCTCCTGGTTAAATTTATTTCTAGGTATTTAATTTTTTATGAAATTGTAAATGAGATTTTCTTAATTCCTCCTTCTGATAATTCATTATTAGTACACGAAGCAGAACAAATTTTTTAATATTGATTTTTCTATCCTACAACTTTACCAAATTCATTTATTAGTTCTAACAGTTTTTTGGTGAAGTCTTAATCACATCATTTGCAAATAGTAACAGTTTTACTTTTTCCTTTCCAATTTGGATGTCTTTTTATTTCTTACCTAATTAATTGTTCTGGCTAGGACTTCCAACACTATGTTGAATAAAAGTGCTGAGTGAGCCATTTTATATTAATTTAATCCAATATAACTAAAATATTATCATTTTAACATATCTTATTGAGATGTTTTACTTTTTCATACTAAGTCTTTGAAATCTGGTATGTATATACACTTACAGCATATTTTAATTTGGACAAGTTACATTTTAAGTGTGGAAGAGCAATAAGTAGCTAATGGTTACTGTATTGATTAGACAGTACAGATTCTAGGTTATTGAAGTGGGAACCATATTTAAGATTCAATTATCTGTTTCTCCAGAGGAACATTATTTAATTACACAGATACTGATTTTCATTTCACCTGCAGATATGGAGTGATAGAGTCTCATGTTATAAAGGTACTATTACATTTAAGGTAAGCATATCAAATCCACTTGAAATGATTTCCCTTATTATAGGAATGGATCAAGAAACACTCAGATACTTAACATGTGCTCAGCAGTGAGAGAGACTGAGTCCTCTGCCCTTCAAGTTGAAAGTTTAAAAATATGTAGCAAAACTGTAGGAAAAAACCCTGAAATTGCAAAATTTAAACAAACCTCACATAAAATTACAAAGAGGATATATATTATGAATACATCCTGTAAGGAATATAATGACTCCTTCCTGGACATGTAGCAGATAGTCCTTTAATTGTACTCCTTACTCCAAATCGTCACCTCCCCTTCCCACTCCTCTAAATGCCTTGTCTGATCATGTCTCTCTCATGTGAAAGAATAACTCATGGACTACAGTTGCCTATAACCTCCCTGCCCCCCACCCTAAACATCATGGCCTGATGTTAAGGCCCTTCATCATCTCATTCCTCCCCTATAGCCTACTTGCCAGCCACCTCATGCTACTTGCTATTCCCTTAATAAACCTAAATGTAAGATCAGATACTACAAAACTCTTAGAGGAAAACATAGGCAGAACACTCTGACGTAAATCACAGCAAGATCTTTTTGGATACGCGTCCTAGAGTAATGAAAATAAAAACAAAAATAAACAAGTGGGACCTAATGAAACTTAAAAGCTTTTGCACAGCAAAGGAAACCATAAACAAAATGAAAAGACAACCCACAGAATGGCAGAAAATATTTGCAAACGAAGTGACTGACAAGGGGTTAATCTCCAAAATATAGAAACAGCTCACACAGCTCAATATCAAAACAAACAAACAAACAACCCAATCAAAAAATGGGCAGAAGATCTAAATGGACATTTCTCCAAAGAAGACATACAGATAGCCAAAAAGCACATGAAAAGATGCTCCACGACACTACTTATTAGAGAAATGCAAATCAAAATTACAATGAGGCATCACCTCACACCAGTCAGAATTGGCCATCATCAAAGTCTACAAACAGTAAATGCTGGAGAGGATGTGGAGAAAAGGGAACCCTCCTACACTGTTGGTGGGAATGTAAATTGGTACAACCACTATGGAGAAAAGTACGGAGGGGTTCCTTAAAAAACTAAAAATAGAACTACAACATGATCCAGCAATCCCACTCCTGGGCATATATCTGGAGATAGCCATAATTTGAAAAGATACATGCACCCTAATGTTCATAGCAGCACTATTTACAATAGCCAAGATATGGAAGTAACCTAAGTGTCCATCGACAGAGGAATGGATAAAAAAGATGTGGTACATAAATACAATGGAGTATTACTCAGCCATAAAAAAGAACAAAATAATGTCATTTGCAGGGACATGGATGGACCTAGAGATTATCATACTAAGTGAAGTGAAACAAAGATATCATATGATATAACATACATGGAATCTAAAAAGATGGTACAGATGAACTTATCTACAAAACAGAAACAGACTCACAGACTCTGAAAACAAACTTATGGTTACCAAAGGGAAAGGTGGGGGGAGGGATAAGTTAGGAGTTTGGGATTAACAGATACACACTACTGTATATAAGATAGATAATCAACAAGGACCTACTGTATAGCACAGGGAACTCACCACAATACTCTGTAATAACCTATATGAGAAAAGAATCTGAAAAAGAATGGATATATGTATATGTATAACTGAATCACCTTGCTGTACAGCTGAAACTAATATAACATTGTAAATCAACTATATCCCAATACAAAATTATCCGAAGAGACTATTAAAATGCTTTTTTCAACTGAAAAAAAAAAAGATCAGGAACTTCCTATCCCTGTGAAAAGTTTTGCTGTCTCCCCTCCTTTTGGAACATATCCAGTCTTTTCTATGCTTGTTGTATCCTTCAAGGCTAAAGGCAGATATCATCTTCTAGTCTGTACATCTCTCTTTGATTCTATATCCCACTATAGGCTGAATTAATAATTCTTTTCCGTTTATAAATGACTTGATTGCTTCCTTAGACTATACTTTGTATTAAAAGTTGGCCATTTAGACGCCTCTTCTATGGCAGGCAAATTACAGGGTGAGTCTGAAACACCTTGTTCCAGAAAACAAAAGAGTGCTCAAAAAAAAATTTAGGGCACTTTGAGATAGAGAAGAATACTGAGAGTGATGCAAATAACACAGTCAGTAATAAATAGAATCCCCAAAGGCATGTGGAGAGAGGAAAATCTCTTCTTTACAGAAGACTGCCAACTACTAAAGGAATGAGCAACAGAATTAGAATATTAGCAAAAGGCACCATTTTGCAGCTTCCAACGTACTAACTGGTTCAGGCAAGGAACACCAATGGATGCTAAAGCCACAGGGAGAAATGTTGGGGCGCAAGGTATTTACAGTCTCCAACTAACACTCCATATAATACTTTTAATTAGAAAAAAAAGGTAGCAGACAGATCTTGTGAATATCATCTTCACCAAATGATCAAGCTTAGCATCACCAGTGAAAGGGCAGACTGACATCATGTGCCTTCTGATATGATGAAGGGATGAATACAACATCATTTATTGTAATAATTTTTGCCAAAAAGGCTTGAGCTGAATATAATCATGGGGAAACTATCAGACCAGTGCAGAATGTGAAGCACTTGACAAGTTAGCAGGCCTGAGCTATTCAAAAGTGTCAGTGTCCGGGAAGACTGAGAAGAGATTTTCTGGATTAAAAGACACTAAACAGGGCTTCCCTGGTGGCGCAGTGGTTGAGAGTCCGCCTGCCGATGCAGGAGACACGGGTTCGTGCCCCGGTCCGGGAAGATCCCACATGCCGCGGAGCAGCTAAGCCCGTGAGCCATGGCCGCTGGGCCTGCGCGTCCGGAGCCTGTGCTCCGCAACGGGAGAGGCCACAACAGTGAGAGGCCCGCATACCGCAAAAAAAAAAAAAAAAAAAAAAAAAAAAAAAAAAAAAAAAAAGACACTAAACAGACATGACAACTAAAAACAATGCATGGTGTTTTTAGTAGAGTTTTTAAAAGTTATAAAGAGCATTACAGGGAAAATTAAGGAATATGAATATAGACTGCATAACACTGTTCTATCAGTGTTATTTTTTTGGAATAGGTAATAGCACTGTAGTTTTATAGGAAAAATATCTTTTCTTTTAGGAGGTACAAACTGAAGAATTTCAGGGGTTAAATATCATGTATTCAGCATAGTCTCAACTGGTTCAGAAAGCTACATACACACACAGAGAAATGGAAATATAGAAGAATGTTAACAGCTAATAAATCTGGGTGGAAAGAGTATAGATTTTGCTGTATTATTAAAATTTTCTGTAGGTTTGAAATGTTTCAACATTAAAATTCAATATTAAAATTTGGACAAAAATTTGGGAAACAGGCTAAGAACTTGTGAAGGCAAAGTGTTTTCGTCTTGTTCACCTTGATTCCCCCCAAACTGAAGTGATGCCATTATCACGCGTAAAGTAGACAGCTAGTGGGAACATGCTACAAAGCATAGGAAGCTCCGCTCGGTGCTCTGTGAGACCTAAATGGGTGAGATGGGGGGAGGGGGTGGAAAGGAGGTCCAAGTGGGAGGGGATATAGGTATACATATAGCTGATGCACGTCACTGTACAGCAGAAACTAACACAACAACGTAAAGCAATTATATGCCAATTAAAAAAAAGGAAAGCAAGAAATGCTCACTGATTTGAAGTGCATTAAAATAAATCCTAACTGAAAAATATGCATGCCAAATTTAGGAGAAGTCACCTAGCCAGTGATATCTGCATCCCAGCTTCTTGGAAGAGCCTAAGAGAGATGCGGAGCGCTCGGCCTGGTATGTGGGACAGAGTCCTTCCTTTGTCAACTTATTGAAGCTCACCAAGGAAAACCTCTACTTACACTTACTGATGCAGGGGGACCTGAAAATTCACCCAAATTATGTACCAGAACGTCTTAGGGCCTGGGAAAATGATAAGAGACTTACTCATTGTTATGCAGGCTCCGATAACAAGCCCTCAGCTTTGCTTGCTTTTAGGACATTATCTCTCGAAATCCTGATCTGCCAAAGACTCCTTCCAACGTGAGCACTCACTGGTCGCCTCTCTATCTCGACAACTAATCCTTTCTTGAACTCAGGTGTCTAAGGAAGGGCCCTGATAATTCTGTTTGAAAGTGGCTGCATTTATCTTCATCTCTCACAAGTCACACATTCTCCTTGCCCTTGGATCAGGGCTGGCAGTCATTAGAAGGCTTCTGATGTTCAATTCTTCTTCCATCTCCACATTTCCTGTGCTATGACTCAGCCTGCTGTCCGAAAAACAATCAGACCCAGAAAACACCGCTGCTTGGAGGCATCAAAGCTAATTAGGCCAGTTAGAAAAAACATCTCCCAGGGGCCTCCCTGGTGGCGCAGTGGTTGAGAATCCGCCTGCCGATGCAGGAGACACGGGTTCGTGCCCTGGTCCGGGAAGATCCCACATGCCGCGGAGCAACTAAGCCCATGAGCCATGGCCGCTAGGCCTGCGCGTCCGGAGCCTGTGCTCCTCAATGGGAGAGGCCACAACAGTGAGAGGCCCGCATACTGCAAAAAAAAAAAAAAAAAAAAAAAAAAAACATCTCCCAGAATTAGCACTCTCAAATGTTCAGGCTTCTCCAAAGCAAACAAAATTTGTTATTATTTTTCTTTGTTAGAAAGAAAATGTGTTCTATCATTAGCACTAAATTCTACTTCCAGGTCCCATGTTGCAGTTAAAGAGTCCATCAGAGCTGTTTTTAGGGAAAATCCAAAAAAAAAAAACCCAAAAAACTTACTGGGTTTATGAAATAAAAAGGGCAGTCTGAATCCAGAAAATGTGACCTATTTACATTCATTATTAGTGGCAAAATGAACGATCTGTGTAGAACTGGCCGAAAATTTTCAGTGTGAAAAGTCTTTATCAGATTTCAATGTACATGCAAAGAGGGGGATGCTAGTCTGTCCAAAGGCTGCTCTGAGTTGATTGACTTTGCTGTTTCCTTCACCTCCTGGGGCCCTGCCTTGCCACCTGTGGACACTGGCAATGCCCCCAAAACATTCACACAAGTGGGAGAATGGTGGCTATATATGGCAAAAACCATACCAATTTGTCGCTGACGGGCTGTAGAACACTGCGCAAGTCATCTTGTGCCACTGGCATCAGTGCCCACCCTGAAAACAGGGTTCAATTTTCCACTATAATATGCTATGGCTTTTGCTGAAAGTTCCTTACGTGACCTCAGCGTCTATGTGCAAAATGCCAATACCTGTCCACAGTTATCTCTAATGCAGCTGTTGTGAAGATGAATGAGTTAATGTCTGTGAAGGACTTTGACTTCTCCACGAAAGTACTGAAAATTTGTTGTATTATTACCATCATTTCATCCGCACGGAGGAAGCTTTAAAGTGGCATTTGCTTCTATCCTTCAAATGTCAACAGAGATTATTATAAGTACATCAAACAAATGGAAATGGCACAGAAAAGTGAAGAAAGAAAAAATGTGAGGTAGCAAAGTATAATTACTTAACATCAATCTCAAACCTGCAGGTGACATCCACACCATCCATGCTCTTTTAGAATTTACCAGTCAAATCAGATAACCCCAAACAGACTGACAAATTTAAAAAATATATATATAAACATTATGCTCAGAAAAAGGCAAAAAAATATTGGGAGAACTGTTACAGGACGCTGCACCTCTTCCTTATAACTCGAGAAAGAGGGATGAGATTAGAAGATTGAAATGTGCTGGGTTGGAAAAAGATGGTGGCACCCCCAAAACTGCTTTGAAGGACATAACTCACTTGAGTAAGATTTGCTTCAACCAGTCTCTGAGCCAGCCTATTTTACACCTCATGTATAAGCTGATCTGACATCTGTAACAACTAGGATATATGTTGTTATAATTGGTGAAGACATCTATTAACCTTATTAATAACCCATAGACTGCAACTAGCTATAGTATGTTATGCGTAGGATGTGGATTAAAGCTGTCACCTTGGGTATAGATGGGAGTGGCGGAAGTGTGGAAGTCATGAAGGCGAAGACACGTTTTGGCTGGTGACATCAGAGAGGACACGTTCAAGGGGCGTCCACGCAAATAAAGCCAAGCGGCTCTGAAAGAGGATGAAGGCCTGGTAAGTCTGCTTTACAATCCACTGTTACTGCTCTGGGACGCCACGTCAGACAAAAATGCTTTCTGATTTAGTTAAAGGTAAGTTTCCTACAATGTTTTAATGCCAAGCTAATATTATATGTTAACTTTGATAAATATGGTAGTCATTAAAAAGGGAGATTCTGTAGCAATACAGAAAAATTGCCTAACAAGACATGTGAGAGAAAAAGTCACATTACAAACTAGACACATTGATCACAGCTGGGAAAATATGCACACGCATATAAATTTAAATTTCCTTGTTACATTTAAAAAAATAATAAATGGAAAAAAAAAAAAGAAGGGCATGGATTTTCATATAACCCATGTGAACAAGGAATGCCCCCTTGGAAGAGCAGAACCACTTTGGAGAAAGGTTTACAAATTGTGAACACAGGGCACCCCTATTATGTTACAGTGAGGGTGTTTTTGAAAATACCTATAATATCACATATATTTACGCATAACCTCACTCCGACACCCACACCAGTCTGTGAAAAAACACTATTTCCACCACCTAAGAAGAATGAAAACACCCCCGCATATACTGAAAAATCTCAAGAGTGAAGAGTAGGTGCCAGTAGAAGTTGCTTCTCTATATGTGGCTGGGAAAGACCTCGTTAAATTAATCCAAGGCCTCAGTCTTTGAGTTTACAGAAGCTCCTGAAGTTCTGCAAGATTTGCCATGTAAATCCCTCCAAGATTCTGGCTCAGTCTTGATGACTTTAGTCAGACCAGCTGCTCCCCTGAGGGGACACCTTGCTGATGAAATACCCACTTCTCTCTCGAAGGCATCCTCCCTGCTGCCCGGGGCCCTGCGTGGTAACCTGCTTTCCTCTTTGGCTCTACCACCTGCTCCCCTCTGGATTACATGTCAACTCCAGTTTCTCCAGACCCTCCTCCCACGCTGTCCCGTGCTTTTACCTGCCAGGGACATCAATGCAACTAGACTTCTGCCACCTCTCAGCCTGAACCTCTGAGAGACTCTTGAAAATGAAATCCCAATGGTCACAGTGGCTTTTCACTGCCTTGTTGAAAAATATTTACAAAACAAATAGCAGATGAGTGTTTACCATCAAAACAAAGTTCATTCAATTATGGGGCTATTTTTAGAAGAGAATTTCATTTAGTGAAAGTCTGACCAGTGTCTTTTAGGAAAACAGCATTTAACTCAAATGTTTTATTATTAACAGAAATGATCTGTTATATCGAAGGTAATAAAACACTGTTTTAAGACTCTGTCCATAGGGCTTCCCTGGTGGCGCAGTGGTTGGGAGTCCGCCTGCCGATGCAGGGGACGCGGGTTTGTGCCCCGGTCCGGGAGGATCCCATGTGCCGCGGAGCGGCTGGGCCCGTGAGCCATGGCCGCTGAGCCTGCACGTCTGGAGCCTGTGCTCCGCAACGGAAGAGGCCATGACAGTGAGAGGCCCGTGTACCACAAAAAAAAAAAAAAAAAAAGCCTCTGTCCATAAATGTATAAATATATATGCTTGCTCCTAATATATTTCATCATGACCTATTTCTAATTTCCCCTCACTGATATACAATGATAATATTTCATATTAGAAACAGCGGGCATCTTACCATATCACTATTCAACTAAATCTGAAAATATTAGCCATTCTTAAAAGCAAGCTTCTTTAATTCACAATTAATATATTCCCTCCTACTTTAGTTATAATAATCAATCCATTTTTCAATATTCATACCATGGATCCTTTCCTGCTGACAGCTTTTACTTCTCTCTTTTCTTGACGAACCTTCTCTGCATTAACTATTTGCATACAAAGTTGCATATTATATTATACCAAGCTCAAATATAAAACTTTCTATTTAGCATTTACTATATCACTGGAGTGGTGGCATGTACTTTCTACCTCACACATTAAATATGCAAGTGTCTTTTTCTCCCTATCAGGTCTGTATGACTTGGTCTAACTTCTTTTATCATAGAATTTCTAATCTGGAAGGGACCTTATCTATGATCTAGTTCAGTGGTTTGACAAAGATAAAAATGGAGCTGCTCCTACTCTGACCAGTTAGGATACTAGGCTCAGAGCTCTGTCCACTTGGCTTTCCCACTCCCAAACTAAGGTGGCCTTACAGAACGGGCTAGGAGTCAGGGCTTCAGAGAATGTAGTCCGAGGACCACTGGTCTAATATCCAACCCCTTTATGTCAAGCCTGGGAAGCCAAATTCAAGATACCTTGTTGACCTAAGGTGCGCCCAGCCCCCGACTCTACTGACTTCCAGCTTGGTGTGCTTTCCGCTTTCGCACAGTTCAACTCCGGGGCCAACACACCGAGGGGCTCCCTGGACCATTTTCAGATTCTGGCTGATCAAAGTTAAATGATTTTGAGCTACACAGTGGATATTTAAGGTGCCTGAAATGCAGCGATGTTACCTAAATGTTTCTAAAGCTCCGTCACAAAAGAGAAAAAAGTGATTCTTGTAGACTGACCAATGTTGTAGGCTTCAGGCCAGGAGCAAAACTGAGTCAGCAGTTTCTCACCCTTTATCTTCAAAGAAGCCACAGAGCATGGAAGCAGAGCATAAAGGGCTTAACCTGAGAACTTTTTACTGCATTTTCTTATTTAGATGATGCACTCATTCCCTCATAAAACACTGTCTATAGGAGTGTTTCTCGTATTGTCAGTGTTAGCCACTGTTTAATAAAGTAGTACTAACAGTCTAGACAAAGGAGAAAGAACGTGAGCCAGCAGGCTTAGCTGCTCGGACATGGTTCAATATGGGTTTTTTAGTAAAAACATCTTGCTGCATCTACAGAAAACACATTAGATAAAAATTAAGGTGAAATTCAGCTAATCTACATTCACTTTTAATATGGGAAGATTATTTCATGGTATAGAAGAAAGACTTAAATGACAGAGCCTTTATTTGTAGTTCTAGGGAAACTGATCTCTATCATTAGAGAACATGAAAAAAATCATTTGAAATGAATGGCTATATTTGCAACTTTCAGAATGAAAATTAATGTTTCAAAATATCTGACATCAGTTTTACCCAAATCAGATGATTATAAAATTTTTATAAAAATATATTTGGGGGGAGGGATGGAGAATGGCATTTTTTGTTATATTGAAAAAACATCATTCCTTAAAAACTGAGGTATACAGTTCTTACAAGCTAAAGTTACGTCAAAGCTGCAGGTTAAGAAGTGATACTTATTTGGCATGACATAGGCAGATTTACAGCTCTCTAATCTATTTGGTTAAAACAGTCATTACTAAAATTGAACTTATTTTTAAAAACTGTTAAATCACAAGTATATACATATAGAAGTAGCTTGAGAAGGTCTTCTCTGTATTAGCAATTAAGAAATAAACAATCCCATACATTCCCCGCAAGCATCTAGGCTGACAGAGTGAAAGATCCATGGCTTCCCCCGTTCCTCTGATGACACATGGCATCTAGTCGGTGAGAGGGTTCACACTGGGAGGCACCTCTGATTCTGGCCCTCGTTGTGCCCTGCTGATGAGCAGGCTCCAAGCTACTCATTTTGGTCCCATCAAGAGTGGATGGCGCTTCCCTGGTGGCGCAGTGGTTGAGAATCCGCCTGCCGATTCAGGGGTCACGGGTTCGTGCCCCGGTCCGGGAAGATCCCACGTGCCGCGGAGCGGCTGGGCCCGTGAGCCATGGCCGCTGAGCCTGCGCGTCCGGAGCCTGTGCTCCGCAACGGGAGAGGCCACGACAGTGAGAGGCCCGCGTACCGCAAAAAAAAAAAAAAAAAAAAAAGGGTGGATGAAGCATGCCAAACCATCCTCTTGATGCTTACAACTGTGACTTCTCACTTTTCTACTGTTTTTGTTTTTGTTTTTGCGGTACGCGGGCCCTCAACCACTGCGCCACCAGGGAAGCCCACTTTTCTACTCTTAATCAAAGACATTTTTTCAAGAAGCAATCTGGGGCAGTTAATATCTCTTTCCATAGTCTTCATCTCAATCATCTGGAAAAAAAATGTATTTGATCTGGGTTCCTTTGGACCTCACTCACGAATGCTCACTACAATGCCTGTGATGTCCTCTGATTACTGGCAGATCCCTTGCTGCAGAGATGACGGACACAGTTGTGATGTCTCTCTTCCCTACACTTAGCAGTAGAATCTCTCTATTCTGGCCCTTATTCCATAGAAGTCTTATCCTTCCAAATAAGCCCAGAGATACAAACAACCTGTCCCAGTCCCCGTTTCCCTGTCAAGGGATGAAGAAACCATCTTGGCAGATTGTTTTTCCTTCTAAACATCTTGGGGCTAGGGATGAGCGTCCTCTAGACCTGGGAGTGATTGTAGGCATCTGGACACACATCTGCCTCTGACGGGCACCCTTGTGAACTCCTTCCAGGCGCCCTCCTAGGCATTTTGCCTGGGACAGTGATTGACCTCTTCTTGATTCAGGATTTAAATGTGCTTCAACATTCTAAATAAATGCTACTTGTTGACTACAACTGCTATTTGGTAGTTCTTTTTCTCCCTATGTTGCCCTAATATTTAAAATTTTTACATCAAAAGGGAGTAGATTTTTAAAAATTTTGCCACAAATACCAAGTGCTTTTTTAAACAGTAGTCAGTCCTATACGGCTCTTATAATGTGCAATGCAAGAATGGTGGTGTGTTTTAGCATTAACGTAGCTTATGTAAATGATTTTATACATCATGGAAAAAAGCCTGTAAAATCAAAGTTAAAAAGTTATCTTTAAAATAAAAGGCTCACATATTAATCATATTGAACTTTAAGTTCATGACCCTCAAATGCAGAGGTTTAATGCACCATGAAATTAATATACTGGTACAATTATATACTGGTATAATATAATGTCTGCAGGCAAAGACATTAAATTTTTAACAGTGCAATGGACTGCATGTAGTTCAACCTTCAAACATGACGCTTGTGAAAAATTACAAAAGACATGCTCCTGGTATGTGATATATGTTATTGGTTTCTGAAATGCTAAGATAAAAGGATCTACTTCCTGTTTTGATTTAGCCAAAACCCAGTGTGCAAAAGGATTTACACAGCCTCAAAAATAGTTAGGAGGCCCCTGTAGGAAATACAAAAATAGCAGACCATCTTCTGGTCTAAGTTTCTCCCATCTGGCTAATTCATGACATTTGGAGTTAAAGAGGTAATATAATTACAATGGGAAAGAAAAAAAAAATTGCTCCTTAAAGGCCTTTTTATAAAAAAGAGTATAGTAAATTTTTATTGGGTTGACTAGCTATTTTAGGATACCTGAAATCTCTCTTTGTGTACCTGTGATTTTTAAAAAAAATATGAAAAAGGGCAGTTACTATAATCTACAAAGACATTCATATGCTTTATAAGACTAATTCTTAGGGGTAGGGTGGGGAGTTGTATGTATAGTTTGGAAAAAAAAATTCTTAAAATTGCAGTTGTGTTAATCTCTCTTTTTTTAATTCCTTTTTTTTTTTTTGGCACGCAGTGTGGTATGTGGGATCTTAGCTCCCCAACCAGGGATGGAACCCGTGCCTCCTGCAATGGAAGCCTGGAGTCTTAACCACTGGACCACCAGGGAAGTCCCCTTACTCTCTTTTTAAGTGCAGAATTTATTGTGAAAATTCAGACATTAAGGGTGATATTTTTATGTTTATTAAACTGAGTCATGAATTTTAAAAAGGTAAGCAACACTGGAATAAGCAGGCATTCAATAAGAATGTTGAAAGGGGCTATTCCCCAATCCATGATTTACTGTGGTAACGGATCACTGTGTTCCACAGTTGAAGACTCTGACATTGTAACACATCCTGACAGGGGTCCTAGCTGGAAATGAGGGTTCAGTATATGTGCAAATGTAGAGCCCTGGTGCTATGAAAAAAGAACTTTATGAAGATGAGGCGAGGAAAGCTATAATTATGCTTAGCACTGTTCTCAATTTGTAGAAGATAGTCTGCCCCCCTTCAACAAACTCCAGTAAAAACAAGGAATCCCTAAATGTTTACATTATACAAAAGTACTAATATTAAAAATATCATTTCTAAAGTTCACTCACTCCTCAGAATCATGTAAGCCCGGGAGAGGCCAGGTTTGTTCTGCTCTCCATCGTACTGTACACTTAGCAGAGTACTGGCTCTAGAGTAGACTTCCTATAAATATTTACTGAATGAATAAATGAATATCTGAATCAAACAACCAACATAAAGACTAAGAATGACTTTGGTACCCATGACAATAAGTATCTGACCTGAAACTGGGTGTCTGCTCTACCAACACCCACCCAGGCTGTGGGTCTAGGTGTCAGGTAATTAATTCATCCAGAAAGCCAAGACCCAGACCAAACCACACTACACTTTGATATTGATTCTCCCTGAGCTCTCAATTCAAGGATCTTTTACTGACTTCTTTTCCTAGAACTCAGAATTCCCTTACATGGTTATTACAATGGAAGAATACTAACCCCAGACGTTCCAGAACTTATTTAATATTGCTTCCAGGCCACCTGACAGGAGAGTCCAGAAGCACCAGGGGGAAAGAAGAACTTGCCTCAGGGGCCAGAACCCTGTTCCCATTTTTTCCCTTTTCATCCTTTGAGATCATCAGCAACTTCAGATTACCTTTGATCCATAAAATGCCACGCATCCGTGGACAGAACTTCGAGAAATGTTGTGTTTCTGATAAACTAAGTGTTTTGTTAAGCTTTTCACTTTAGCACAACATTTATGTAGAAGTCATGACTCTTCCTGGCTGGTATCAAGGTGTTTCCTTCATTAGATGCAAAAAGCACCTTCTCTATGGCTCAGTGGTTTTACTACTGGAGGGAAACATCCCATTAAATTTTTCCATCAGGCAGGAAGGAGAAGAGAGATTCATTATGTGAAGAGAGGCAAGGTAAAGGTTTACTATGTAATCGATCAATGGTAATACACCCTGGTTTCCTCTAATCAGGGAGACTGCTCCCTGCATACCTTATGGGAACAAGGGATTTCCTGGAATAGTAACAATAATCCTAAAAGTATGAGTATTCTGATGTAACATTAATCATAACATTTATCATGCCTTATGGTTATACAGTTATAAGTTTAAGTTCTCCTTAAACTCTCTTAAGCCTGAATAGCCAGTATGAATAATAGATATTCACAATAGGTTTATTATGGTTTTATACAGCTCTGTGGAGTAATTCATGGAAGGTTTGGGTTAATACCCTGCATTATTTGAACTCTCTGAGTCTAGATTTGAAAGACAAGAGAACACTGGACTGGAAATCAAGTCTCGGGTAGCTGAGACAGCCCCCACCCTGCCCGGGATCCCCAGTTCCAATCTTGCCAGGTGATGTCTTAAGTCTGGGTGTTCTGAGAGATCTGGCCCGCTGCTCCACTTCCACGGCTTGGGTTTACCTTATGCAAGGTGCACAACCATGAAGCAATTGAAAACAAACTTCTCCTTTACAGTGCGGCTTGAATTTCCATCTTAGTTCCTGAAATGTATTCCTACAAATGTCCTTAATGCCCATTCCGTCACTGACTATTTCCTGGGTCTCTTCTGTCTCCTGAGTTCTATATTCTCTTAGCTGAAGGAATAATAGATTTTAAGCAAAAGGCCATTTTAAGTTTCATAATGATAAACTGGTGAGAGACTGAATATACAGACAGACAATGGCCAGACCACATGCAAAATAGAATCTCTGATGCACAACCTGCAGAAACCTGCCCAGGAAACCAAACTCTTATGTACAACAGCCAGCCCAGGAAGCCAGCCTGCTATAAGGCAGACTTGTAGGAAGTCAGACTGCTGTATCTATTAACAATCCAGGAGGCCAAACAATAACTTCATAACAATTGACCCTAAATGGCCGGGACTTGAATAATAACTGACAGATTCCCTAATTTTTGTCCCTGTTTCCTACTTTAAGACCAGCCAGAGAAATCCAAATGTTGGAGGACAAAGGGAATGAAAAATGCCCACCAAGCTGAGAAGGTATCTTGAGACCAAAAAATGAGGCAGGCAGCTCCATATAAGTGATGGGTCAGTTTATTATAAGGTGACTTCTAGGGTGGGATCAGGCAGACAATAATCCAGAAGCACTCAAAGCTGCACTCTCACCTCCAAGGGGCCACTGGGACAGTTTTATAGTTAACCTAGGGTATGGCGGTATGTGCTTGGAAACAGGGAGTGCATTTCTAAGTCAAGATTTATGAATGGGTCACTAGTTTTGTGGACGCTGGGAATACGTCAGGGAAGGTCTTCATCATTGTTGGGAGGCTAGCAGAGCATGGAGGCCACCTGGACTTAATCATCATTAAACAATATCTGTTAACTACAGGGACATCCCTGGTGGTCCAGTGGGTAAGACTCTGTGCTCCCAATGCACGGGGCCCGGGTCTGATCCCTGGTTGAGGAACTAGATTCTGCACACCTCAGTGAAGAAGCCCGCATGCTGCAACTAAAAAAGATCCCGTGTGCCACAACTAAGACCTGGCATAGCCTGAATGAATGAATGAATAAATAAATATTTTTTTAAAAGTCGGTAGCAACATATTCAATAATTAAAAAAAAAACAAACAGTATCTATTAACTACAAAGCCCTTGACAACAGAGACATGATTTACTGCAAAGTACGGTCTTAGGGAGCGTCAGTGGAAGGACAGGAGGAAGTCTCTCTCTGGGCCCAAGATGGCATCAGCTAGGCTAACAGTCATACACCAAATATCCTCTAACCAATTACATAGGAGGATCCACTGCTAGTTAGCCTGCCTACAGCTTCTGCGGACCAACAGCCTCCAATCAGCGCAACCTCAAGTCTTACAAAGTTTTCCTACTCCTCGGCCTGCCTTGGGGGTCGCTCTGTAAGTGACTATAAATAGTCTCTCTTGTTCTCATTCGGTTGGCATTCATTTGTTTCCAGAATGAGACTAAACATGGACACAGAGAAAGCACTCAACTTCAACTAGGTCTTCTGTTGAAGCAATCTTTCTTTGTTTTCTTGGTCAATTATTTTGAAGTTCTTGATAGCTACTATTCAAAAACTTCCACATATCGAAAACCTCGTACACTTCTTCTTACCTTATACGTGTCCACCCTGAGCATATGACTCTACCCCAACTTCCTGGGGAAAACAAGCCCCAAAACGGCCTCAGCATCTTATCAGCATTCACTCCCAACAGCTACAGTTTCACCCACTCAAGTCTCCCTTCCTCTGCTTACGATAGAAAAGGAAACATCTCTTCTTTCCGATGCTCTGGATCCTATTGTCTCCAGCTTACTCACAGCTTTGACCTACCGATTACTCGGCACTCTCCCCTGTTTCTTCAAACTCTTCCTATCTCTTTCTGTCTGTCTATGAGCACTGAGATGTATTCAAGGCTCTATCATCTTAAACTCTCTTATTCCCTTCCTGACTCCAAGCCCCTTTCAGCTCTCAATCTGACTCTCTTACCCACGTTAGGGCACAGACATTAGGATTCCTTATCTACTCTTCAATTTCCATTCATTCCACACCCAGCTGCAATGGAGGTTCCACCTCTGTTATTTCACTGAAACTGTACCAAGATCACCAATGACTTTTTTCCAAAAACAATGTGTTTTCTCAGTGCCTAGTATTGGGACTGACATGTGGAAGAAACTCCTCTTTCTTGACTTCTTAACTTTAAAAATAGTTCTACATTGTTGCACTGTGAATGGGCTATAGCTTTACCTGAATTAACTTATACAAACCCCCATTACAACCAGGTGAAGTAGGTAGTGTTACTATTATTCCTGCTTTGGAGATTAGGGCTCACAGAGGTTAAATCTCACACACATCTGATCTACCCCAAGAGCCATCCTTGCCTTTTCCCTCTGAAATAACAACAGGAATAGACAGGAAAAATACCCTGAAACACCCAAATTTCCTGCTCATTTCCTGGCACATGAAAAAGAGCTCAATAGATGTGGAGTATTATTCTTTTTCTAGCATCTAAAACCGTGCCATATACATGGAATATACTCAATAAATTCTGACTGACTGAATGTGCCGGGAGAGGTCAGAACAGTGATGCTTAAATAATTATTTTTGCTGAGAGCTGTGGCCCGCGGGGCCTTTAAAGGCAAGGAAGGCATTCTTCTTGGACCAGGAGGCCTCCAGAGGCCTTTACCTGGTCACACTGATCTTACAAAAGGATAGGAAAAACAATGTTTTCATTTTTCCTTTCTCTACAATACACACTTACTCATTTCTAAAAAGGCAAATTTATGAGTGGTGTTAATTTGACAGTCACAGTCATCTTTCTTAGAAAAGGACTTATCTTTATCTCATTATGGCAAATATTTGTAGGTGTGACTTGAAGGGGAGAGAAGCTTTTTTCCCTTTTATGTACATGTATAAATACTGAAATTCATAAGACTTAACTTTGCAAATATGCTACTATAGGAAGATAAAGGGTAATTAGAGTTGAACAAAAGTGGACATGAGAGCATCGATTTACTGACTTAACCATCTTGCCTTCCCTCCCACTGGAATCAATTTTCGGTAGAGAGAAAAGATAAAGACAGCAGGAGGAACAAGGGGGTTGTTAACACAAATTATAAGGAAAGGAACCCCCCTCAAATTTGAGGAATGGAGCCAAGGGAGAAAATTAGTGGGAAACTGTATTTATACTGCACCATAACAGTACTCACGTAACTGTCTGAGCTCCTCAAAAATCTCTACTCAAATAAAAGCATTAGTGTCTACTTGCCTTTCTGCCTAAATATTGTTAAATGCTTAGGCAAAGTCCCCAGAAGACAGTTACCAGTTTGCCAAGAGGTTCCAGGAGGAACTGCTTGCCAGCTGCGAGATGTTTTTTCCTTAGTGTAAGAGCAAGGAGATATGACAGGATCCACGCTGTTATAGACACTGTGCTACTTTAATGACGCTGCCCTTACGGAAGGAAAATTATACCAAGAAAAAGAAAAGGAGACAGGAGGAAACAAACAGTTCACTAGCTGCTGACATTAAACAAAGGATGGGTTTCTGGCTCAAAATGCAATACAAGTAAAAACTTGGGAAGAAATGTATAAATTAGAGAAGAGGAGTTAAATGTGGAAGGGAAAGGGGAAAATATCACCAGGTAAACTGCCCAAAGCAGGAAACGTGGCTGGATGTGATATCTTTGGGAGCTATACTGAGGTCCTGAGGTTATTCTGAAATTGTCAGGAAAGCTAGCCGGGAGCACTCCTAATGGCTTAGATGCTGTATACCAATAGCAAACAAACAAACAAAACCCATCCCAAACAAAAGGATTCTACATTTTATCATACCAGACTAAATATTACTATTTTATAATCATAACTCTGAGGGTGGACTCACCACTGGAAAATATAAAAGGAAGGGTTTCCTTTCTTCGAGCAAATACTTTAAAAGATGGGGAAATAGAAAAGCTATTTCAGAAAAGAAATGAAAGATCATAAAACCAAAAAGTGCTAAATTCAGTAACAAAAAGGGGCTTCAAAGCTATATTTGGAGCAAAGGAAAAAAGGAGTTGATCTCTGCTTTAAGAAGATGATGTGGCATCAATGACTCAGCTTTTCTTGGGCTTTCGTTTTCTCCATCGGGGAAGATGGTCGTGTGTGCTGTACAAAGGCAACTGAGCTCAGGGCATGGGATGATGTTAGGGTCCTGTCTGCTGGACTCAGATCGTTGAAAAGGATCGTTCAATCACGCTTGAGTAATGGTTTACTTTTCAGAGACTATCCTTTTACTTTTGCATATTGTCAAGAATAACATGGTGAAGTATGAGCTAAAGGATTATACAGACAGATGAATTGAGAGATGGTAAGTATCTTCCCCAAAGAGGACTGATTAGCGGCTCTCTGGAAAGGCCTTCAATAATGCAAGATTCTGTCCTTGGAACTACCCCATTCAAGTTTCTATCATCCTCTTGGAATAAAATCTGTAAGGTTAATCTGATCTGTGGGTGACAGAATACCGGGAGAGATAAACTAAGGAAAGAAACAAGATTCACAATGATCCTGAAAAGTTACAGTTATGAACCAAAAGCAATGGCAGAACTATGTATTTTAAATGGGTAAATTTTACAGTATGCGAATTAAGTCTTACAAAAGCTGTTATGTAAACAAATGAACAAAGGAAAGCAACTGCAGGTTATTTCACTAGAAAATATACAGCCTCATATTTGAGTTAAAAAATCATACGTTTTGGATAGGAAAAGCTTGATTGGTGATAGTCTTTTGGTTTGAACAGACTATGAGCTCAATTATTAGCCAACAGCATGGTCTACTGGAGTCTTAGCTTCCTGAGCACCAGACTTATCTTTGAATCCTCAGCACCTAACGTAATGTGTGCACAGAGTAGATGCATAGTAAATACTTGTTAAATAATAGTCTGCTTAAAAACAACACAACAACAAAAAGAGCCAAAAACCTAATGCAACTTTAAGTTACCAAAGCTTAAATGTGGAGTTTCTTTTCTAATTAAGAAACCTAACATAGAAAAAAGACTGAAATAAACCCCAAAACGTTCACCATGGTTGTCTCAGGATTAGAGGATTATGGGGAAGTTGTGATGATCTTATTTCATACTTTTGTCTATTTTTCTTGTGTTCTTCTTTTGCAGAATGAGAAAAACACATCCCTGCTGTCCATGCCCCCACCAGGGTTGTTTGAATGACACTGACGATTATGGTCTGAATGCTTGTGTTGCCCCCAAATCCGTAAGTTGAGATCCTAACCCCCAAGGGCACAGTATTAGGAGGTGAGGTCTTTGGCAAGTGATGAGGTCGTGAGGGTGGAGGCCTCATGAATGGGATGAGTGCCCTTACAAAAGAGGCCCCAGGGAGCTCCCTGGCCCCTTCTGCCATGTGAGGACACAGAGAGAAGAAGGAAGTCTATGAACCAGACACAAAATCTGCTGGAACCTTGATTTGGACTTCCCAGCCTCCAGAATTGTGAGAAGTAAACGTTTGTTGTTTATAAGCCATCCAGTCTATGATATTTTGTTATAGCAGCCCAGACAGACTAAGACACTGAGTATGCTGAAATACTGATCCTCTTAAAAAATTGTATATCCCACTTTGTATTATTTTCATATATTTTTATGCATAATAACATGCATATTTTTTCTCCCCCTAAACTGTAGATACCTTGACTGCAGAAGTGAGATTTTATTAGCATTGTGCAGAGTCTGATGGTAAGAACAGCAAGTTTACTTGCTACTTGCTACACGGCTACTCTTATTTCATCCTACTTTGATATACTGTCTCTAAGAAAAAGTACTTGACTCAAAATAAATTGGAAAAAAAAACGTTTAACCCTATGACTTAAACTTTAGGCCAGATGCCAGTTCTGAAGTCTCCTCTTTTTTATTATTGGTACTGAGGAAAAGACGTTCTCTCAGAGCATTAACTTTTCTTTCCGTGCATGTGCTCCGTTATTTATCTGATGTTACCCCCTTGGCCCTGATGGAGGAATGTCACCTCTGAGTGTAAATTCTCCTGCACGGGAGGATTTCACCTCTCTCTCAATCAATTACAAGAGGCACTAAAGCAATAAAACAGAGAAGATAAACAAAGTTCACCTGCTTAGGTGGTGCACTTGCCACAAGACAGTGGAAGAAAATAGCCTTTTAAGGTCGTCATTTCTGGACAAATCTAGAAGGGAACTGGCTGTTTATCTTCTACAGTTACGGGGCATTTCTGGGCCAAGACTCCCCAGACAAAATATATTCCCTGGGGCCTCGGGAATCAGTATCAGTAAGAGATTATATTTCTATTTCTGGTCATAAAAGAGACCCAGACATTAGCAATTGCCATCTCTAGCCTTGAATTACCCTGTTTAAGTTGTAGGCTTATCTGGAAGGGCATTAAAAATAATCACTAAATAATGCAAACCCACAACCAAGCAAACAGTCCTATATCACTTTCCAAGCCACATTTCATCTCTCTTATTTTTCCATTTTTTAAGATCTGCAGCCAGAAGAGCTTTAACGGGAGGTGGAGAGGTGAATTCTATGCAAGCTGAATTCTATGTGAGGTGAACCAAACCTCTATCATCTTGGTATCACTTGGTATCAATTACTCTCAGAAATATTCTAGCTAAATAAGTTTGATAGTGTGTGGCCATGTGCACACGCTGGTTTAGATTATCTTGACAAGCCAAGTTAGTCTTGGAGATGTGACGGCTACGCCTCTTGTATCAGTTCCTTAGGTTAAGACTTTCGATGCATGGGTTGCTTAAAAACTAGAGGTTTTCTTTTTTTCCCCAAAAAATTTCACTTTAAGACTATAAATTTACGTAGATTATCTTACTACCTATAGCAGAGGCTTTCTTTGGTACAAAACTTGGTACAGTTTTGCAGGAATTTTCATCTAGAGCAGAGTCTGTCCCTTGACATGGGTATGGCTGTGTGACTCTTAGGCCAATGATATGTGAACAGAGAGAACTGTGCGCCAGGTCAGAACACAGGCCTTGGGAGGCTTTGCAGGTCTCTGCTTGCTGTCTTGAGTGTCTGGCACTGTGCTGAGAAGAACACGCTAGCTCTGAATCCACAGAGGTGTAAGGAGCATGGCCATCCAGATGCCACACGAATCAACTTTAAGAGGTAGAGCAGTGACACACCAGGTGCTATGAAACAAGCCACTTTAGATGAGCCAAACCCTACCTGAACTGCAACTGCATGAGCAAGGTACGTGGCTACAGTTTTAAACCACTGAGCTTTGAGTAATGAAACGCAGCTCATGGATACAGTGGCAAAAACGGATTATTAGAACTTGCAGGCTTTTAATTTTAATGTAAATTTTATCTATCATTTTTCCCCCTGTTATACCAGTCATGACACTTACATATAGAACTTAACCCATTGCCTTTCATACTTTTTGTTAGTATGTATGTGTTTTCCTATATTTTGGAATCAATCTTTCCATCTTTAGGGCATTTTTTTTTCTTTTGTTGGACACCTAAACTCATTTAAATAATGGTCTCTTTCTCTATCGCTTCTTTCAACCTTAAGATCCTTATTGACTTTGGAGGGCAAAGGAGACATTAATAGTAATAATGTTATCCTCATTCTTACTTTTGTTTAATGTTACCCAAACCGGGTTATGACAATTTAGGGACTACCTCTGGAACTCGCTGTGCTTTTTTTTTTTTCTTATAATAGAAGTTTATACATCAGAATGCATGAATGAAAAATGCAAAGTTAGAAACGGATCCCATGAAGTCCTTTGGACACTCTGACAGCTGCAATTTATCAACATAAATTACCACACTTAGCTGCAAAGCTTTTGTCATAGGGAGATAGGGCACTTCCTAAATTGCCCGCTGCCCTCTTTAATAATAATCTGCGTTTTCACAATCCATGTATTATCCCACGATAAAAGACACCTTGATGCATACAGAGATGGAAAAATTCAGACTTTCTGTATATCCCTGGGCGCACCCACATGCTACGCTATTCATCTTTTCCCCCTTCTGTCTAAATGTGGCAAGAGATTATTTGGGCAAGAAAATGTGGGCAGGAGAGGATGCTTAGCAGCAAACATGAGAGTCTGTCCTCTGTCTCATTTTCCTTTTAATCAAAGAAAAAGACTTGATAGAATTCACCGTCAGCCTCTTTTTGGTGTCTTCCGACAGCATTAGGTAAGGAGAACCCTTTTATCTCTCGCATCACACTAACAAATTGATTTTAAAGCGCATACACTTAACATGTTTTCCTAAAGGCATTATCATTCAGTAAACAGTATGGCTAAGTGTCTTTAAACTCCTTTAGATACTTTAAGCACTAATTTTTCTCATTTTAAAAAAAGTATCAATTTGCCTTTTAGAGATATTTGAGATATGCTACCACACAAATGCAAAGTTTCATGCACATTCATAAAAATCTAGGTTTGTGGATGTAGTTGAATTCTGGTGGACTTTTCAAATAAAGTGGGTGGGCTGACACCTAGTTCCAGATCCACTTAAGTCAAAAGCCCAAGCTCTCTCACTGTACCATGCCGCCCCTGAAAAAGTACTTGCCCATGTAACCCACTTCTAGAAAGCCAGTTTGAAGACTGCTAGCCATAATGCCAAACTTCTGAGCTGGTTTTTCCCCGGATTGCAAGGATAGAAACTTCTGGTTTAGGGATTATAAAAGAGGCTCATGAAGAATAAATAATTTACATATTTACTACTCTTTCTGCCACGACCCAAATAGGCTTGTAGAGACAAGACCAATGATATTTACAGTCAATTTATTTCAGAGTACTTGCAATTTCATGAGCTGTCAATAGATGTCCTGCAGTCCCCAGCTTTAGTAGAGCAGGTCAGCAATAAGGTCACCTGTAGTACAGGAATGATAGCTGCCCAGAGATATCCACCTCCTAATTCCTAGAACCTGTGACTACACATTACCTGGAGATTGAGATTTTAAGGCTGTGGCAGGAATTAAGTTTTCCAATTAGCTCACTTTAAAATAGGGAGTGCACCCTGGATTATCCAGGTGAGCCCAGTGTAATCAGAGGGGCCCCGTAAAAGTGGAAGAGGGAGGTAGAGTTGGAGGTCAGAGTGATGAGATGTGTGGAAGACTTGGTCCAACACTGCCGGCTTCAAAGGTGGAGGAAGGGAGCCCAAAGCTGAGGAATGTGAGCCTCTAGAAGCTGCAAGGGCCACAGAGTCTCCCCTAGAGGCTCCAGGAAGAAACACTGGTCAGCTAACACCTGGATTCTAGCCTGGTAAGATCCATTTCACTCTTCCGAACGACAGAACTGTACAATGATAAATTTGTGTTGTTTTAAACCACCAAGTTTGTGGCAATTTTGTTACAGCAGCTAAAGGGAACTAATAATTCATCTCATTAGTGAGGCAGGTTACTACCTAAATTATAACTCTCTAAAAACTATCTATCTAAATTATGCATAACTGAGAGACAACAAGAATTTAAAATGTAAAACAGCATCCTATTTCAGTAAAAACAGCTTTATAAAAGAACAGAAACCAAAGAAAAAATAGATAAACTGGACTTCATCAAAATTAAAAACTTTTATGCATCAAAGGGCAGTATCAAGAACATGAAAAGACAACCCCGAGAAAAAGAAAATATCAATATATCATATATATTTCCAAATCATATATCTGATAAGGGTCTAGTATCCAGAATATAGAAAGAACTCTTACAGCTCAACAATAAAAAAGAAAATAATTGTTAAAAGGGCAAAGAATTTGAATAGGCATTTCTCCAAAGAAGACATAAAACTGCCTTATAAGCATATGAAAAGATGCTCAACATCATTAATCATTGGGGAAATACAAATCAAAACCACCAGATACCATCACAGACACAGAGAACAGACTTGGGGGTTGGCAAGGGAGAGGATGGGTGGGGGAAGGATGGATTGGGAGTGTGGGATTAGCAGATGCGAACTATTATATATAGAATGGATAAACAACAAGGTCCTACTGTATAGCACAGGGAGTTATATTCAATATCCTGTGATAAACCATAATGGAAAAGAATATAAAAAATAATGTATATATATGTATAACTGAATCACATTGCTGTAGAGCAGAAATTAACACAACATTGTAAATCAACTCGACTTCAATTAAAAAAACCCACGTGATACCAACTCACACTCATTATGATGGCTATTTTTTAAAAAAAGAAAATAACAAATATTGGTGAGGATATTGAAAAAATGGAACCCTTATACATTGCTGATAGGAATGTAAAATAGTACAGCCACTGAGGAAGACAGTTTGGCAGTTCATCAAAAAGTTAAACAGAGAATTACAACATGACCTAGCAAACTCCACTCTTAGGTATATGTTTTGAGTCAAGAGGACTCAAGGTACATGCTCACGGACTTCCCTGGTGGAGCAGTGGTTAAGAATCCGCCTGCCAATGCAGGGGACACAGGTTTGATCCCCGGTCCGGGAAGATCGCACATGCCGTGGAGCAACTAAGCCCGTGAGCCACGACTACCGAGCCCATGCGCCGCAACTACTGAAGTCTGCGCTCCTCTACAAGAAAAGCCACCACAGTGAGAAGCCCGTGTACTGCAATAGAGAGTAGCCCCTGCTCACCACAACTAGAGAAAGCCGGCGCATAGCCATGAAGACCTAACACAGCCAAAAATAAAAATAAATTAAAAAATAATTTTATAAAATTTTAAAAAAGTAATTGAGATTGATCTTTAAAAAAACAAAGATATATTCTCACACAAAAACTTGTACGTGGATGTTCATAGCAGCATTATTCATGATATGCAAAAAAGTGAAAACCACCTTAATGTCCATGCACTAATAAATGGATAAACAAAATGTGGTATAGCCATGCGACAGAATGTTACTTAGCCACAAAAAAGAATGGGGAACTGTTACACACTACCGTATGATTGGACCTTTTATGCTAAGTGAAAGAAGCCAGACACAAAAGGCTACATACTGTATGATTCCATGTATATGAAATGTCCAGAACAGGCAAGTCTATAGAAACATAAACTAGGTTAGTGGCTGCCACAGAAAAAGAGAGTGAGGAATTGGAACTGATGGCGATCGATACAAAGTTTCTTTTTGGAGTGATGAGAATGTTCTGGAAACAAGTGATAGTAATGGTTGTACAACACAGTGACTATACTAAAAACCACTAAATTATATACTTTAATGTGGTCCATTTTATGTTATATAAATTGTATCTCAATTTTAAAAAAGAAAAAGAATAGAACCCATCCCCCTAACACACATTTAGAGCTTAGTCCTAAATATCTCGGTCCATGACCTCGTCACCTTACTAAGTTGAAATGATGTCACTTGCTACTTGACTTAATCTTGGTTTTTCTGTGCACTTCAAGATCCCCCAGTGCAGCCCTTGATCTTATTATGAACCCAACTCTAATAAGAATAAAAACACTGTCTCAGCATTTTTAATTCCTTCTATCGAAATCTGCCGTTCTGAAGCACTTTCTCAGTTTTTGGAAGTCACGGTTTGTGTACTTGAGTTTTCTCTTGTTCTTACATCGTCATCTCATTGACAAGAGGCTCCCTTGATCTTATTCTGCCCCTTATGCTTTATCAATTTCAAATTCCCTCAACAGATTCATCCTTAAGTATCTACACGAGTATCTGTCTACCAGTTTAGAAGTTAGACGCTGTTTCTAGTCCTTTAGTGATTACTTTAGAAATTTCAGCATGCTTATCCTAACACAAAGCCTAATATTCCTCAATACTTTTACCCTCATTCCAGACAAAACAAGAATCTCAGGATACTGCAACTCCATTTAACCATCCCAACTTATATGCATATATGTTACGGCTGTTGTATATTTTAATCTTGTATATTTTACCTTCAATTTTTAAAAACTTTTATTGTGAAGTAATTATAGATGTACAGGAGGTTGTAAAGAAATGTACAGAGAATTTCCATGCATAGATAATTCTATTAGTAATATCTACATAATACCTAGTCTATAGTGATAAAAATATAATAATAGTTTATTTTAATTTTGCCTGTATTAAAAGTGATGTGGAGAGGACAGCCCTCTCTTTTGCTGTCAAAAAAAACTTTTGAAGGTCAAACAACACAGGTTGTAATAAGCATATAGCATTTAATTACATTGTGCTAGTAAGTCCAAGGGTCTATGGAGAAAAACCTGGCTAATATATTTATCATCTTTTTATGCTTCTTCCAATCAAAGAGGATTCATGTTTCTACTTCATAAAGAGACATAAAACTTTCTCATCAGGTCATTGTCAAGTTATCTTTAAGACATAAGAGCTATTCTCTACCTCTTAACCAAAGAAAAGTCACACACGTGCAGTAGAATACAGAGGAAAAGAACTAGCCGAGTACAAAACCACACACCTCCTTTCCTTCTCCCCAGAAATGCAAAGATCAGAACGCTCAGCAAGAATGCATGAACGCACATTCTGACTTTTCAAAGAGATGCAAGGATGTGCAGATAATGAACAAGACCTCATTTTCTTCCCTGCATATATCAGCATGTTTGTGAGCATGTGTATATAAAAATGTTAGAAATACAAACAGGAGCAGTTTTCAAAATTGAAACTATAATAATAACCCTTGATGGTTTTGACTTATATTTTCTCTGCTGTTCAATGATATTTTCTTAATTACTTGAGAACTAATAGTCTTTTTTTTTTTTTTGACTTGTAAATGTGTTATTGTCATGAACTCAATGACCAACACCATTGTTCCTCCCTGATATGGAGTTATCTCCTTATCACTCAGGATACATGGCAGTCTAAAGGTTTGAGAGTTTTTTTTTTTTTTTTTTTTTTTTTTTTTTGCGGTATGCGGGCCTCTCACTGTTGTGGCCTCTCCCGCTGCGGAGCACAGGCTCCGGACGCGCAGGCCCAGCGGCCATGGCCCACGGGCCCAGCCGCTCCGCGGCACGCGGGATCCTCCCGGACCAGGGCACGAACCCGCGTCCCCCGCACCGGCAGGCGGACCCCCAACCGCTGCGCCACCAGGGAAGCCCAGGTTTGAGAGTTTTTAACTGCATTTATTGGAAAGTACTGTGCTATTTAGCACTTACTTGCATTTACTGTGCTGTCTTATATATGGCAGGTGCTAAAACAATTATGACTAGTTTCAGATGTGTTGACTTGGTCTCCCAGCATGATTCTAAGTGCCCTGAAGGCAGCATTAGCATCACCTGGGATCCTGTTAGAAAAGCAGAATCCCAGGCCTCACCCCAGACCTAAAGAATGAGAATCTGGGGCTTCCCTGGTGGTGCAGTGGTTAAGAATCCACCTGCCCATTGCAGGGGACATGGGTTCGAGCCCTGGTCCGGGAAGATCCCACATGCCGCGGAGCAACTAAGCCCGTGCATCACAACTGCTGAGCCTGCGCTCTAGAGCCCGTGAGCCTCAACTACTGAGCCTGCGTGCCACAACTACTGAGCCTGCGCTCTAGAGCCCATGAGCCACAACTACTGAAGCCCGGGCGCGTAGAGCCCGTGCTCCGCAACAAGAGAAGCCATCCAATGAGAAGCCCGTGCACCGCAATGAAGAGTAGCCTCCACTGGCCGCAACTAGAGAAAAGCCCACGCACAGCATCAAAGGCCCAACGCAGCCAAAAATAAAAATAAATAAGTTTATTAAAAAAAAATCAGAGTCTGCATTTAACAAAACACATTACAATGTGGGAAGTACTGATTTAGGTCGTTCATTTAAAAATTAACCCATCCATTTCACATGCCATTAGTCCCTTTTCCTTCACCATTTCCTTTCCTTCCTTCTTGAAACAACCCAGGGTTCATTATTAAAAACAAAACCAAAACCAAAACCAAAAATAGAACCAAATTTCTCTCCATTTCCTACCACCTGCAGTGACTTATCCCTCCCCCCTCTACTGATCAGACCCTTCCAATTTGGTTTCTTTGGTTACCACATTCCTGGAATGAATTCTATGCCCCTGCTCCCTTTACTTTTTTTTTTTTTTTTTTTTTTTTTTTTTTTCCGGTACGCGGGCCTCTCACTGTTGTGGCCTCTCCCGTTGCGGAGCGCAGGCTCCGGACGCGCAGGCGCAGCGGCCATGGCTCACGGGCCCAGTTGCTCCGCGGCATGTGGGATCTTCCCGGACCGGGGCACGAACCCGTGTCTCCTGCATCGGCAGGCGGATTCTCAACCACTGCGCCACCAGGGAAGCCCGCTCCCTTTACTTTTAATTTTCTTATTTCCTTCTTAAAACTCTGCAACTTGACTGTCACTCCTGTGTAGTTCATACAAAGCACTAAACAAAATGTGGACAGTTAACTTTAGTAAGCTTACATCCACTTTTAAAACATGCATTTTTCCTTTTGCCAACTACAAATTGGCACTTGCCATCTGCCTCTACAAGGATTAAATCACAAGCTGCTGTGACCACTGACCTTCAACACACCCTAAAAGGAGTTCAAGGTGGAGATCAGAAATGAGAGGGCTTCCCTGGTGGCGCAGTGGTTGAGAGTCCGCCTGCCGATGCAGGGGACACGGGTTCGTGCCCTGGTCCGGGAGGATCCCACGTGCCGCGGAGCGGGTGGGCCCGTGAGCCATGGCCGCTGAGCCTGCGCGTCCGGAGCCTGTGCTTCGCGACGGGAGAGGCCACAACAGTGAGAGGCCCGCATATCACAAAAAAAAAAAAAAAAAGAAATGAGGCACTCTGTGCTCTGGGAAAAACTAGAACAGGCTTTCTGATATTTAGATATTTTCAGGAAAAGATTTTATGAGCTCAATTCTTAAATCTCCTCATATCTAGAAATGCACTAAAATCCTTCATGGTGACGACTGCTCCTTGTGACTAGTAGCAACTTTGTGCAAAAATGTGTGCTTGATTGCATGTGCTCCCCCTTCCCCAAAATCACATGTATACTGACCTCCCCCTACCTCTTTGGAGCAGTTTCTCAGAGCTATCTGAGGTGCTGTCTCCCAGGCTATAGACCTCATTTTGCCCCACATAAAACTTAACTCACAACTCTCAAGTTGTGCATTTTTTTTCCAGTTCACACTATACTGATTGGAAAACGAATTATCTTAGCAGCATTTGGTGCCTGATGATTTTCCTGTGCCCGCTCTTATCCTGCATCTACTCAAGATCATCTACAGCCGTGGCCTGTTAGGAACTGGGCCGCACAGCAGGAGGTGAGCAGCGAGCCCTCCTGCCACCAGTCCGTACAAAAACTGTCTTCCATGAAACCAGTCCCTGGTGCCAAAAAGGTTGAGGCCCGCTGATCTGCAGATCTGTGCTCCTGCTTAGCTGAATGGATCGGCCGAATTTACTGAATACCTCCTGCGGCAATGTCCCAACCCTGAACAACAGAAAGTTTACATCTCTACAGAAATAACCCATTAATATACACAAAGAACTCATGAAAATGAAAAAAAACGAGGCCTGGCAATTCAAGTTTATCTACTCTAAGATTTGGTTCCTGAAGCTTTCAGTTTCCTAAATCCTTGAATGCAGAGTTTTATCTGTAGTCTTGTGATAGACGTGAAGAAAAAAACAAAGCTGTCACGGAAGCCATGGGATTTGTCACCATCAAGCGTTAAAAAAAAAGCTGACACTGTTGAAGAACCAACAAAACCAAACCAAATTCTCCTCTTAATCCCAATGACTCTCTTTCCTTTATTCTTCCTTTTTTTTATTGTGGTAAAACACTTAACATGAACTCTACCCTCTTAACAAATTTTTAAGTGCACAACACAGTTTTGTAGAGCATATCTCTACTTATTCATCCTGTATAACTGAAACGTTGTACCCTCTGAACGCATTTCATTCGACAAAGGTTTGAAGGTTGAGATGCTCTGAAATTCACCGGGTACCACAACCCACTCCCCTTCTAGGGGTTTCAAGCGATCTGCTCACTAGTGATTGGATGTTATTCATCAGGTCAGCCTTTGATGAAGAAAAATGAAGAGCATAAAAGAAGAGAACCACAGTGAAACTGGGGGTGTGCCGAAAGGCTAACATGCTCTCCAGATAGATCACCCGCTTCGTATAGATACCCGAGCAGCCACACCATCTGTTTACCTGATGCATACAGAAAGAACTGTCACACTTCACCTTTGGAAATGGACCATTACACCTGGTGACATTATGAATTGTGAAGTATGGCCGGCACCTGGCCAGACAAAGAAGAGTTCATACATCAGACTCAAAACAGAAATATCTGACTAAAATCCTTGAGTTCTTTGAGGGATTGAGAAGGATATATAAGGAGAGAATCAGTTAAACCCACATGTGTATATATGTGTGTGTGTGTGTGTGTTATGGGATGGGGGAGAGAGTACTGATTATCCATAGGCCACTGTTAAGGTTCTACAAAGAAGTATTTTTGTTATCTTTTGGTTGGTCAAGGAGTTTTGCTTCATCATGGAATGGGGTGGGAGTTGGGGGTCAAGGTAGAGAGTGGCAGGGAGGAAGATTTTGGTCTTGAAAAGGAAACTGGCTTGGGCCTTTGATAGGAAGAGAGAAGCGATCAAATCTCTCAACAAAAAAATATAAACAGCTGATTCTCGGGGGTCAGTGTTTATTTTACAAAAAATCTGAAAAACAGGCCCGTAACTTTATAGATCTGGAAAAGAGCCGCAACTTGACAGTTAATACTAAGCAACTTTCTAAGTGGATGAGAATAAATTAAAAAAAAGATTTTACAAGTATGTGAAAATAGCACCCCCAAATGGCAATTAAAATAAAACGTTGACACACAAATGCCCTTAAAGAAAAAGAACCTAAACCACTTCTAAGAAGATGGGCTTAGAATATGTTTGGTGATGCCGAAACAGTGACTTTTAAAATTCTGATGTGAGACTCTTCTCCAAAAGCCAGCAGTATTGATAATCCTCTAGAAAGGCACTAATAATCCACAAAAGGCAGTGTTCTACTGTTATGTCATCCACTTGCAACTCATCCTGCTTTGATATAAGAGCTTATTATCAAGGAGTTGAGAGTGGTCGTCGAGCTTTCCTCATGCCTTCCTTTCACTTCAGGGGACAGCCATCAGGCTGGCAGTAATTACTCATCAGCAAAGCACCACAAAGTTTACACATTTTAGAGAAGAAAACCAAAGTCTTAGTCAATCTATAGATCATTACTGTAATGTCACCAGCGTAATTTTAAAATCATTTTATTTAAAAAAATCATTATTTAGGGCATTCTTTAGAATATAATACATAATATCATGAACAGAAAGTAGAGAAAATCTGAATAAGAATTAAAGGTATGTCAAACCTTTTTGCTGGGATAAAGCACCATCTCTAGTAATATAATTTGTTATCTAAAGACTTTCAGAGTTCTGGTAAATCAATCATTTTCAGATATGAATACTATACAACTACTTTTTCTTGTTCATTATTAGTATCAATGACTTAAAGTTCTCAGGCCTAGTTTCTCCTCCTCTGGCGAACAGACTTCTATAGTGTCCTTCTAGTCTTTTGGTAAAAATGCTACCTTGACCAGCATTTTTACACTAGAGGCCACAGTCATCCTCAGGCACCAAGTACCACATTTTAGGCCACCCGAGGACCCCCTCTGCTTGCTCCCGGCAAGGGAGTCCAGTCCACCTGGTACGAAAGGAGCTGGGGTCATCAGCAAGTGCTAAAAAGGCCTGAGGTGCTTATGGAGACAATCTATTATACTTTTCTACTCTTTTTTTTTTTTTCCTACTTAAAATTTGCCCTCAGTCTCCCATTTAAACTGGTTTCCTTATAAGTATAAAAACTTATGAAATGGGGGCACATGTCTTATATATGTGTTTTCTGATCCTTCTGTACACCTGCATCCAGATCCAGACCTGCAGACACCTGTATCCCAACCTCCAACGTGGCATGTCTCCACTGGTGGATGGCTGTGCCCCAATGAATGCAGGATCTCCTGGACGTCTGTCTAGCCAGCTAACCTATCATGTTCATTTTCTGACCCTTAGTGAAAAATGCTCTGTCATCTGAGTGTTCAAAGCATATAGGATTTCTCTGTAAAGATAGTTTTGCCAGGACTAAGTCATTTGTTCCCTTTCCATTGTTCTTCAGTAGGGTCCTGGTGTATCATCCTACTAGGAGCAACATTCATTCCAGTATGAAATACACCAAAACTTTAACTTCATGAGTCAATTTTTAGGGTACATATATCTCTCTGTGAAGTAAATAAAATGCATAGCTTTTATGTTTCATCACACCTGGTACAAGCCTTTTCTAAGGCTTTAATAAATTCCAGGGGCCTTTATATTTAGCCTTGCTCCGATTTTTTTATTTTGATGTTATTTCCTTCTAACATTTCTCCAAAGGAAATAACTGTCAGACATGTATTTTAGAGAAATAGTGATTCAGTAATTAATCATCAAGAATTGTCAGATCATCTTTAAACTAGCCAGAAGCATTATAAGCAATATCCCTCCTAAAAAATCAATTTCTCTACTTCAGAGAAATCATTCTATTTTAAGCTTTCTTACGGAAACCTACCTTTGAACACTCAAGCATGTGTGACCGAGTTCCTTGCCCTCTGTATAAGGTGTATAATGCATCATGCTCAGTGATATAAAGAAAAACCTCAAGATATATGAAATGTAGAAGGGGAGACAAGCATAACTTCATGGGAAGTTCAATTAGATTCAAGAAATAGTGACTATAAATACACAGTCTACCTAAGAGGGTCGAGGAATCGTCTTTCCCACAGTCGCAAATGAATGGGTAGCATTTGACTGAAAAGTAAGGAGGAAAGCATTCTGAGGCCAAAGACTCCGTTTATTAATTCCTCCAAATCTTCCAAAAAAAACCAAAAAAAAAAAATCCTTCTTATTTTTTTGATGTGAGCTAATATAGTATTAAATCCAAAACCTGAAACTATTTAGTTATTTAAGATAACTTTAAGAAATATGAAATTAGTGATAAATCTGACAAAAAAATTAGTTTTTAAACTAAAAACTAGACGCCATTGCTGAGAAAAATTAAATAAGGCCTAAAGAAATGGAGAGATACCCTGTGTTCTTAGACCAGAAGATTCAATATTGTTAAAAAGATCGAAGTTAGAGGATTTATAGCATCTGATTCCGAGACTTATTATAAAGCTTCAGAAACCTAAACATTGTGGTAGTAGATTATAGATAGATCAGTGGAACAGAGTGTAAAGACCAGAAACAGATCCACACATATGAATAATTAATTTCAACAAAGAGTTCAAGGCAATTCACTGGGGAAAGGAAAACATCTCCTACAACTGGTGTTGGAACCATAGGATAGCCATTTGGAAAAATATAAACATCAAGGCTTAAACTCATCATTTACCGAAATTAATTTGACATGGATCATGGATTTAAATGTAAGAGCAAACACTAAGAAACTTACAGAAGAAAACACAGGAGAATATTTTAGTGACCTTGGGTTAGAAAGATTTCTTAAATAAAGCATAAAAAGCATGAATTATAAAAACGTGAAAAGATCAATAAATTGGACTCCATTAAAACTTTTGCTCTTCAAAAGAGACTTAAGAAATCAAAAAGTAGCTGCACACTGGGAAAAATATTTGCAAAACATATGTCAAAAAGAAGACTTGTATCTAGAATATATAAAGAACTCATACAATTCGCTAATATCAAGAGACTCTCTCGGGCACTGAAAGATATTTAGCAGCCTCCCAATCTCTACCCAACGGATGCCAACAGGATCCATATTAGTGACAACCAACAATGTCTCAAGACATTGCTAATGATCCCATGGGAAGCAAAATTGCCCCAGACGAGAACCATTGATTTGAATAACACTTTACCAAAGAAGACACATGATGACAAATAAACCTATATAATCTATGAATGCCAACTAAAAACTACTGAAAACAATCGGAGTGTCTGATAAAGTTACATACTATACAAATATGAACAAGACAGAAAATATGAAAACACAATGAAAGATTTTACACTAACTGCAACAAAAATATTGTAGACATGAGTTCAAGAAGAAATTTACTAAACTTGTATGAAGGAAGCTGTAAAATGTTACGGAAGGGGCATGAAAGAAGATGTGAATAAATGAATACGTGTCTGAAGAACAAATCGAAACTATAAAAAATTCCCCTAATTTAAGTTATAAATTCAGTGAAAGTGCAATAAAAATAAGATTTTCTTTTAGGAACATGATAAAACAATTCTGAATCACACTGAAAGCATAAACAGAATACCAAGGAAAATATGTGGGGAGAATAATAATATAAACTTAAGCTATACTGGTTACAAACAGTATAGGGATAGGAAAAATGCATAGAAAAAACCAAATGAATTGATCATATGTATCTGGATATTGCATGTTTGACAAAGGCAGTGTTTTCAATCAATAAGCACATGATGAATTGATGAATGAACTATAAGCAAACCATCCAGCAATTTGGGGGAGAAAACTGGCTTGATTCCCTTTTTCTCCCCCCAGCGTTAAAGTATATAAATCAGTGACTCTTAGTGCTGTGCATTCTCGATGTTGTGCAGCCACCAGATGGTTGGTGCTTATCCTCAAATAAATATCAAATGATGCACATCAAAATGTTAAATGTGAACAAACAAAAAGAGAAAGAGAATAAAATAATTGGACAATTTTATCGTTTTGACAGGAGGAAAGTCAAGACATAAAAAACTATTAAATCTGAGTGCCTAAAAATTAACACTGTTAGCTGAATTTGTACATATCTACATGGATAAGTTTCAAAAACAAAATGCTCACTAGTAAAAGGAAGTCCCAATCTTATACTATAAAATTTGCTCTTATTAACAAAAGGAACTTAAAATACAGAAAGTAATATAACATATTGTTTATAGAAGCATATGCAGGCATTCAAAACTACACACAAGTTTTAGAAGACTGTAAAACGAACTTTGTCACTCAGGAAGATAAACGAGGTCTGAGGTGTTGGTCTGGAAGACTGGCTTTTCTTTTAATGCATTAAATGTTTTATTTCTTTAGTTTTAAAAAAAAGGCTGGAAACAAAAACCAAAAAATGCTAATTCTGGATGGCAGAAATGTAAGAATTATATTTTTCTATATTACGCATTTCAAAAAATTTTTCAAAATAATTCAAAATGTTTTGAAGTAAAATAAATGGGCACTTTTATGTATAACGCCAGAAGACAAACTACAAGTAAATGTACTATACATGTAAGTCCCCTAACTCTCATAGAAAAGAATGTGTTCACACAGCCTAGATGAACAATCCAACAGAAAAGACGAGTAGACAATTCAAAACTAACCCTTACAAATCCTGTAACTGTAAGAAAAGGTGCTCTATTTCCCTAATTATTAAGTAATCATTTCCCTAATAATTAAAATGACAAATTTCCCCATTAGACTGGTGGGAATATTCATTTTGGCAAATGTGTAAATATATATAGCCCATGATACAACCATCTCTCCTCTGGACACTGGGTCCTCTTGACTATTCACACATGTACATGTACAAGGGTTTGGGCTGCAACACTGTCATTTAAAAAAACATATAATCCTCATGTACATAAAATTGGAACTGATTTAATAAGTCATGGTAGCTCTATACAACATGATGCTACAAATGCATTAACCAAATTATTTGGATCTGTATTTATAAAGTAAGGCAATATATTTAATAATACATAAAATATGTTTTTAAGTGAAAAAAGCAAATATAGAAGAGTATGCTTATTAACTTTTCTTTTTGTTAAAAATATACATAGTGAGAGTAAAAAGGCATACGATTCTAGGAAAATAAATATCAAACTTTTAAAAGCAGTTACCTATGGCAGCTAGATTGTGATGGGACTTCTATTTCTTATGTTTCATAGGTCTGCACTGTTTCATTACTTGGGCAAAACAATTTTTGCAAAGAATAATGTTTTTTAATGTTGATTTAAAATTTTATTTTTGTAGGAGCTCATAATCAAAGATATGGACTGTAAGTGGCAAGGGGAACCTGAATCAAATTTCTGAAGATTTTATGTAAAAGGAGGAAGAAAGTAATAGAGTAGTTGTGCTATGATATTTTATTCCAGATGTAGATACTTTGTGATAATTACTAATAGTGGAAATAAAAGCAGTGTTGCCTTAAGTTCCAGACTGCCTTCCTAAGTACAAGTAACTGTACGGAAATTCTTAACAATTCCATGCCTTTCTACCTGAATACAGTATTTCAACTATTTATATATATGCAAAGTAGGTCATATTTCATCCAAGTTGTCATCATCTAGTCCTTGGCATGATATATAATTTTTAATGATGTGCAAAATATTCTGTAAGTATTCTATTCAAAGTCGCCGAAGTATTAATAAGACCAAAAGTGATAATGACACACTAAACATAACCAAATCTGAGGGTGATATCCCCCCCTCTTCTGTCACAAAATAGATAACTTTTGCTCTCAGAAACACAGTATAGGCAACAAGGATTTTCTGACATCTCTTGATAAGAGGTACCACTGCCAACCTCAACAAATTCCCAAGACAGTGTAGTTACCAGCTCCGAAATAAATCATTTTATTCATGCAAAGGCTTAGTCAGTCTTCGATACATAGTAGAAAGTTTGTCTCCTTTCTCTCTGTGTCGTGAGAGATTGAAGTATCTGTCATCTCAACTAAAACAGCTGCTAAATCCAAGATCAGAATCATCCCTGATGTCTGTCATCTCTCGTGGAGTTTCCAGAGTGGTCTTTTGGTCCATTCTACTTACGGTTAATTCAATAAAGGATGAGGGAATTATTCCACTAATTAGGATCTGTTCATTTACTAAGAAATGCACTGTACTTCCCACAAAATATACAAACTGAGTTTATACTGCAGATTTCTTATATGACTACCTTCCTATGAGGATAAAGACCGTTGTCATAGTTGGTATTTAAGAGGTAACAACTCAAGAAGAGTATGCATTCAACTGAGGACGTGGTTCATTTTAGGTGGCCTTTGAAGGAATAATTTCACACCATCTACAATTTTATAACGATAGGGAGAGTGTACTTTGTTCTTTGAGTGGGAGAAAGTCTGCAGAACTGTTAAAAAATTTGGACTCATATACAGGAGACACCTTATTTTGTTCTGCATTTCTATTAGGCAAACAGTATTTTGGAAAGGCTGGAGAATAAGAAAAATTACCCATAATCTTATTACTCTAATTAAATATATGTCCTCACTTTGTCTTTATGTATGTATGTGATTATTTTGTTTTGCACAGTTCAGTCACAGCATATGCATTTTTATATTCAGTTTTTAGATTTATTTTCCAAATGAAAAACTGTTTCTCAATAGCAACTTTCTTCTTCATCGGGAGAAAAGTAGCCATTTTCAAGAGGGATGGGAAAGAAAATTTTCAGAATCTAATCGGGGTTATAAATGCAGTTTTCTACTCTTTTGAGGATATTCTGGAATCTCAGCAGAGGGGTAGATCTTCTCCACTTCCTTCCCGATTCTGCTATCATTACGTGACTCTGAGTCTACTCCATGGTGCCATATTCCTGCTGGAATGCTTATAGCCTCAAATATATTTGGTAGATACTTACATATTACTTTTATCATTCATTTCATCTTTACTGTAACTGTGGTGATTTGCCCTTTTACAATTCTAAGTTTACTTGTCCTGTGCTTTCTCCTTTTTGTTTTTGACGGTCCACTGTCTAGTGGTTTCTTGCTTTCTATTTTTAAGAACCGGTTTTTTGGACTGCTTAACAATTTTGTGATTTTTTAATTTCTCTTTTGATCATTTTTATTTTCTTCATTTGAATTCCTTAGGCATACTCTATTGTTCCATTTGTAGCTTCTTGAGTTAAAACCAGATTCATTTCTTTTTTCTTTTTCAGAATGCAAGTATTAAAAGCTACATATTTTCCTGAGCAAACTTTATTCTAGGATATACAGGGATTTTTTTAATTCTTAAAATGCATTATGAATTCCTTTTGATTCAGGAGTTGCTTAAGAGTAAAATTTTACTTTCCAGAATGTGTTCTTATCAATCTGTGAATTATTATAATTTTTAGTTTTACTGCACTGGGTCAGAATGTGGAATTTTAATTTTACAGTAGACATTTAATTTTTTTGGGTCACTTAACAGTCAATTTTGTATATTTCTAAGGTGATCTGAAAATTGTTGTTATATAATTTTATTCATGTGCATATATTTGTAGTGTATTTCATATATACACCACATAAATATATATATTTATGTATGCAAATGCTTATCTGTAATGTAAATCTTACTAATTATAATTCAGATATTTCACCTCTTTTTGTTTGTTTTCTCGATCTGTCATGGGCTGATTGAGGTTAATTAAAGGCTATAATCACTATTGTGTTTCTGTCAGTTTCTCCTTTCATTTTCCTATAATTTATGCTTTATGGATTTTGATGCAATAGTGTTTGGGTATGTACTTATTGCCTCACTGTTCCCTTTAATATTATAACTTCCTCATTCATATCTCTGTTGACATAGTTTACCTTGAATCCAGCTTTGTCTAATAAAAATCTCAATAGCAGCTTTATGCTTGTTAGTACTTTTAACTTTGTTTACATTTAACTTTTCTGGGTCACTTTGCTTTAAATGGATCTCTTGTAGTTATTTGGCATGTAGATTTTTTAAAATTCAATCTTCCTTTTTTTAAAAATTAGTTTTTCTTACTCATATGTTTGGTTTCCGTTCTTATTTTTGGCTTGAAGTTAGAAATCATACAACATACATTCTTACACACAAAAACGTCTGTCCAGCCTCTAGATTGAAAATTCCTGGACAGTCCACATTTATTAACTTCTGAATCCTTTACAAGTCCCAGAGCTGTGTATAAGGATTGGATCCAAAATATATTTGTTAACTGACTTGAACTGAAATGTCAGAATGAGTGAATCTCCAGTGGTAGAGTTTGGAAAGCCATGGACGATCCAGTGGTGCTCACTCTGGGACAGGTGTCTTGCTGGCCTCCCTCAAAGCACAGCACCTCCATCACTACCTCCCTCAACAGAACGTACCTGCTGTTTCTGTAGTCGGCAGAGACTAATCAGACGGACACACCTTTGGTCAGTAAGAAATCAAGCACACAGCCCCTTCCTCTTCAGCCACTTTGCCATTGCTACCAATCAATCTAGAGGCAGTTCCAAGCTGGAATGAGATTTTTAACTAACTGCCCCTCTTGCTTCCCCTCGATCAATGTGATAGCTGCAAACAGCAATCAAAGAATAATTCAAACAAGTTTAAAATTCAAAGGAACACAGACATTGCTCAGGCCTGGAAAAGAACTGCATCAAAGTAACTGCAGTCCTTCCTTCTCTTGTTCCATTTAAGCCTCTGTTATCCCTGCATCCCTCCCACAGCATTCTTCGTTTACTTTAAATTTTAAGTTGGTCTTCCTAAACATCCTCGGAGAGACATATTTCTGAAGTCTTTAAAGCAGACTTTGAAAGAATGGGATTGCAGTCATTGGACTGTTATTCCTAAACTAGGCTCGAGTAGAGACTTGAAAACACTTTTTAAAGTGACCCTAAGGGTCTGTTGGCTCACCTGTTCCACTCAGAGTAAAAAGAGGGTCAAGAGGATCCTGCAGGGGATGGAGATGTGGGGGGAAATGTGAGTACGTTTGCTTTGTAGGAAAATAATTATATTTTTAAAAAGACATGTATGCTTAGAAGCTATTTTATTAAGTAATATATTATGGTTCTAGATACAAGCAGGAAAAACAATCTCAGCTAGATACAAACCCAAATGCTAAGACAGGGACACTGTGTGCTGGATGAACACTGAATAGGTAACCAGAATAGAGCTAAAAGAATGAAAATTCGGGCTTCCCCGTTGGCGCAGTGGTTGAGAGTCCGCCTGCCGATGCAGGGGACGCGGGTTCGTGCCCCGGTCCGCGAGGATCCCACGTGCCGCGGAGCGTCTGGGACCGTGAGCCATGGCCGCTGAGTCTGCGCGTCCGGAGCCTGTGCTCCGCAACGGGAGAGGCCACAACAGTGAGAGGCCCGCGTACCGCAGAAAAAGAAAAAAAAAAAAAAAAAAAGAATTAAAATTCGTGGTCCTTGGTATTCGGGAATATTTTTGCAAATTTCAGGAAGAGAGCCCATTGGCCTAGGGAAGTGAAATTCCCGTCCTCTCTGCTTCCTTTGCTACTGCGGAGGACTAACTTTGCGGTACGCGGGCCTCTCACTGCTGTGGCCTCTCCCGTTGCGGAGCACAGGCTCCGGACGCGCAGGCTCAGCGGCCACGGCTCACGGGCCCAGCTGCTCTGCGGCACGTGGGATCTTCCCGGACCGGGGCACGAACCCGTGTCTCCTGCATCGGCAGGCGGACTCTCAACCTCTGCGCCACCAGGGAAGCCCTGAAGGACTAACTCTGAAGGGGCATTAAAGGTGGTCTCCATGAACACTGGTCACCATCTTAACTAGTTTTCAAGATTCTTATGGGTAATTTCTTCACAACAGATTAAATTACATTGTTTTCTGAAATACATATCAAATCAATCAAGGTTTGCATGCTCTTCTATGAAGTTAATAAGCTAAAACAAAAATTAAATGAAAAGAATGGTAGTGGCAGGGGAAAGATGTATCAGGTGTCTGAGAACAACAGACACATGCAGAGGTATCTTTCACTCCACGTTCTGAGTGGTTTTACTAACAACACGTTGAGAAGAAGATAGAAAATGTCCTTTATTTCTAGAACCTAGTTAGGGTATGAAGTTTGCTCTAATAGCTATGAAACAAAGACTGAAAAGAAATAGAGCAAAATGGAACTCCAGTATGCCATACATATATATGGGATGGAAACAAAAGAAATTCAAACCCAGATAAATGAACATTTTTTCTTAGTCAGTGTCAAAACAAAATAGCATTTGGTTTCCAATTTATTTGTATACTTTGGGTTTCTATATTCTTTATCATTCTTCCCAAGTTAAATTTCCAAACTTTGCAAAGTAACTGTCAGGTCATTCACTGTAGATGACGGATGGGTGAAGAGAGCCTCAGTACCCGAGAACCCCTGTACCTATATTGAAACTGCTGATCAAGCTGCAGTCTCATTTGTCAAAGTTGTCACATTCTGACAGAACTGACATTCTGATTCAAGAGATAAGAGAAACGTACCTCCCCCCACCCCGTCTTTTCTTCATACTTCAAGTTAAAGGGGAAAAAAAAGCAAACAAGCTTAAAAAAAGCATGAGTAGACATCTGACAAAGATTCAAGTCTTTGAGTAATAAGTGGGTGATTTAAAATACCCACTCAGATTATTAGGCTGTTGATGTCAATCGGCTCAATTTCCTCCTTCTTACCTTTACTTGTATAAAACATACTGAAAGCCATGAATCGAATGCAAGTCTGTAGGGCTTTACCTGGCTTTCAGGGCTTGGAGACTCATCACTTTTATACTTCAGTCCTACCTACATACATAGTGACCCTGCATGGAACGCCCCACCCCACCTTAATTACCAATGTTCCTAAGCAAACTTCCTTTTATTCTGTGGTGGAAGACCTGGAAGAGAATACAAACCCCAGGGTTGTGGATCTGGGCTGCCACCAGTCTGACCAAAACCAGCTATCTGGTGGTGAGTTACACACGCTGTGTGAATTCCATCGGAGTTTACATTAGGGGATGGATTCAGAAATCAATGGCTCAAGTGGCATAATGAAAATTGTGACTGGTAGGAAGATGTGCTGAACAAATTTGTAGGTTCAACTGAGCAACTACTCAACAGTATTCCACGTTTTTGACCCAAGTCCATAAATCCTGGGGGATCTGATGTTAAAACGAAACAAAACAAAAACAGTACCATCTCTTCTCCATGTCATTTGCAGTCTGGACAGAAACTGCTTATTATCCCCTGATATCCATTTTTTCCTTCATCTAGAATAACAAAACCACTGATTTTTACCCGGGTACATAGCTCCCGAGAATAGAGAGAACATTTCTTAGTCTCCCTTGCAGCTAAGTACGTCCATGAGGCAAAGTTCTGGCTAAAAAGATACTTGCTGAGGTTTTATAGCAACTTAAGGGAATTTAGCTGATGCTTTTGTTCCTTGATTTCTATGCAGCTACCTGGAACACTAACACGGTAGAGCGCTAGCTGCCTCCTGTGACCAGGAGAATGAAAGCCCCAGCCAGGGACAGTAGACTGGCAAAAGGTGCAGGACGCCAGTGTCTCGGACAACTGTGTGAAACGTAACCAGCAGATCCTGTACTGAGAGTAAAGAATTAATCTTATACCCCAAGTCCACCTAAGATTTCTTCTTATTATCAATGATATTTAAAAATGAATTGAGAAGTTTGCAACCCAACTCTTCAACTGCTGGATGATGTGCATCTTAAAAAGGGTGAGGTTTAGAACAAAACTCAGCATTTTTCTGCATCTTATTAATGCCCCCCACCAATATATCCACCTGGGGATACTTGTGTTCTCGGTCAGTTAGAATCTTCCCAAGATTCCCTGGGACCCAACGTAAGACGTCCTGACTAGCCTCATAGCAAGAGACTACCTAGTCTCCCACTAGTCCCTTGCATCTCAAAAGAGTAAGCTATGGCTTGTAAAAAATATAATGATTTTTTTTCAATAATTCAACAAGTCTAAATGCAGCAGAGGCCTGCCACATTGGCACTTGATGACTTGTAGTCTTTTTACAATATGGCAGCCAGAGTGTTTCTTGAGAAGTATGTTCCTTTGCTGAAAACCCTCTAATGCAACTCTTTCTGAACTGGAAAAGCAACAACTCTTCTTCGATCCCCAAGAGAAGTGAGACCAGAGGGCAAACTGCTGCCCCTGAACCAGAGAGACCAACAGGTGAATACAGAGAAAGTAAATAACCTCAGGCCTGGCTGAGGACAGTGGTTGAACTGCGTGTGGGTCTGACCTCAGAGGTAAGCTGGAGGGAAGCCTTGTAGGACTTGGCAGATGTGCGTGTTCTGTTCTCAGAGCAATGCGGAACCATCTAAAGGTTTAACCAGGGAGTGATATATGATTTACACTCAAAAAAGGGTACTGAGACAGAGGTGTAATTGTACCTCCAAAATCCTTCCTGAATATTCCCTCATCTCCAATTTTAACTCCTGCCCATTGAGTCTCTCACCTCATTCCACCTACTTATCAGTCTCCCTGCCTTCGGTTCTATGCCTTCAAATATGTCCTTTACAAAACTGCCAGACTGAACTATTCAAACTAGCCTGTCACTCTTCTTAAATGTCTGATGGACACCCATTATGGGAGATGAAGTCCAAGCTCACTAACCAGCTTATCAGGGTCCTTTATGGCATGGCCTCGATGGGTTTAATACCCATTCCTCACTATTTTGTGTCTGGCACTTTTTTGTTTTAGTGATAGCAAACTGCCATTAGATCCCTGCACCTCCCCGCTTCCGGTTCCCACCTCCGCGTCTGTATTCCTGGGTGTCGATCTGCTAGAAGGTCCTCCCTCTTTCAGGCCAACTCCTCATTGAAAAATTTGTTTTTAAAAAGCCTTTTTCCCTGTGCTTTCATCACCACCGCCACAATCCAGAATTCACTGGGCCATGTTTCTAGTTAACGCCCTTATCTGTTGATGAATTTCCCTGAAGATACTCAGAGAAAGGTGCCTAGCAGCCATGAGGCGTTCGGTAATGTTGGATGGAGATTCTGGATGAAGACAGCTGTGTGAATTATAACGTGGATCAAGAGCTGAGCCAGCAACAGGGCACCATCTTTAGCAGACGGTGAGGCTAACCAGGGCCATCATTCATGTGCATTCTCCTTCCTCTCCCACCTTCTCCCCCGTCTGGTAGCAAACTCCTGTTCCTTCTGTCATGTGCACACACTTTGCACTGGACACACTCTGCTGGTAGGCCTTGGAAACAGACGAAAAAATCCTGTATCTGTCTCCAGGAGACTTGGAATCTAGTAGAGGAGATGGAGCAGATTTAGAAAAGAATATGCAACTATACAAATGTGTAGGATGAAGTGATAAATGAGATTATGGATAGGAAGAGCTGAAGTCTTGAACTGAAAAGAAAGTCTCACCTCATTTATCTCTAGGAACACAAGGCTGGAGAAAAATTTTGCATTAGTAAGCCTTCATTACTTTTCCAAAATATCCTGCAGCACAATTACTAACGTATTATGAAATTCTCATGAATAAGTCACTCTAATGTCACATCTCAAAATATGTGAACAAAGGGTATTTTTCAAGTTCTTCTGCGCACCTCACTTGGTATGTGACCTCTAAGAGATGACAGATACCTAGTTAGCTACATTTATAGGTTTGATGTACCATAAGTCTTATTACTCTTTTCAGTAATCTTGCCTAACTGTTAATATATAAACCCATTTTTTTATTACTTAAATTATGTTTAAGTGGATTCTAATATCATGACGTATCTATGTTCAAAGCATTTTAAAGTTTGAAAACATGATTTTTATGGACATTATTTTAGAAATGTACAACAGTAAAATCCATTCAAATTGGATCTCACACATAAGACAACGGACATAGGAGAGCTATCCTAATAGCTTTATCATTACCTGTTTCAGTACTTAGTTTTCCAGAAATCTAAAAATATCCAATTTATAAGCACTTAAGACCGAAGAGATTGTTTTCCCTCCCAAATAATTTTTAAAAAATCCAAGTTCTAAGAAACATTAATTTAAATATCGTTCATTTCTATAAGCCTAACTAGACAAGTGATGATGTATGACTGATCTCTAGACACCACAGTCACTTGGAAGAGACATGATCTTGTACATACATGACGAACGCAGTATGTAGAGTAAGAGTCTATGTTATGTATTCCAGAAAATATGCAGGAAGAAGTACATATAGGAGAAATCACTTTCCTGCTCTGGGAAGGCCTCACAACTCAGGCTGAGTTGAGCTGAGCCTTAAAAAGTTGGGTAAGGAGGTAAAAAAGGGAAAGAAAGAGGGAGGTAAGAAAGAGAGAAAATGAGCATTCCTGGCAGGAGGAAGAATATATAAATATATGTAAAAGCAAGAATGCGCTTGCTGGCAACAGAGGAACCTACCTTCTCCTTCGCTTAAAATATTCTGGAACCTATCATATTATTCAGGATAAAGATAGGCCTGTCACAGACACCAATGAAGGCAATTTTTATGCTGCCTCATATATAAAAGTACTGAGGAGTGGAGATTCCAGCATCCCTTGTAGGTAGGAACTGATTTGAGTGTGGGACTGGGAAAGGGGGGGAGATATTGACCTGAAAATAGGACTTTTCAGCCTGGACCAAGTTTTCAAGCTACCTGAGGATGCAAAGAACAACGAATCCTTTTAGCTGAAGAACAAAAGAAATTGAGTTGAATCCATTCAGGATGGCTTGACAGTTAGTACATTTGGTGCCCCCTCTCACCCTGCACGCAGACCTCATTCCTCAATTTAGTGGGTTTAGTTAAAATTATAAAATTGCAAGGGCTCAATATCAATGTATTGCCCACAAAGTTTTTATACGTCCATTAACACAGTCCAACAGCCAGGCTGCCAATAGGCGACCTAGGCTTCCTTTGACGAGAGATACTTTGCTTGCTTTCCCTGGTCTTTATTCCTGGTTACACTGATGTATGCAATGCAAGCCTCCTCGCTCGAATTTTATCCTTTAGTAACGAAACCATTTTGCTATCACCTAGGTGTTAACGTTATTTGAATATTTCTTTTCAAACTAAAATAGTGTTATATATAACAGGAGAGAGTTTAAGAGCTTAAGGTCCTTAAATTATGTTATGCACAGTAGAAAGTATATAAGCACGTTAATGACGTGACAAGAAATGGGCAGAAGTCAATTCAGTATCTGTCCAGTGAGGTACGATTCTGAGTCAACACACACACACACACACACACACGCATGCACACACATGCACACATACACACACACACGCACACTCACACACGACTGTGATAGGAGAGGCATGAGAGATTTTCAAACAGAGGAAGAAAGGTCATTCATTTCCTGTCACTGGCCATCTTCAGTGCTTTTAGTGTTGTTTATGATGATTCTAAAAAGACGTCCTGGATAAAGTGCGTACATAGCTGCTTCAAGTCTAATTGTAATCATGAAAAGAACCTGATGTAGAAACCACAAAGATGAAGCCTGGTGCCGAAAACAAACAGATGAAGGAAACCACGAACAGAGTAAAGGAAGGTGGCTGGGGAGGGGTGTAAGCAGGAGGAAGATGAATGGAAGTGCAGAGCAGCTTTGCATAAGTATGCATTTTGCGTGGTTCCAGAAATAAAAAGAGAATATGCTTAGAACCACAATCCCAGGAATTTGCAGCCCAAAGGATACGTTTCTTTGCTGATCTGAAGAAATGTGGCATGTGACTGCCCCCATATGCTCTCTGCCTTACAATATTCTATGCTCTCCCACCCCTCCTTAAACATGTGATATGGGGGAGAGAGAACGTTTGTTGTTCATTTTAAGGAAAGAGGAACAGGGGCAGGAATATATTTTTGATAGTGTTAGAGAATTTGTGGGTGATTATGTTATAATCACCCTCAGTGTTTCTGTGTTAATCTGATTTTGAACTGTTCATGGGTGGTGGTTGCTGTACTCTGTGATTAGATAAATGGATGCAGATAGCAACTGCAGCTGATGAATGATTGATGACAGCATTCTGCATGTGTCACTGTGCCCCCTGGGAAGCAGCCTCTGGCCTCCCAGAAATGTCACTGTAACCAGAGGATGATGCTTAGTCTAAAATGTGGGCTCAAGTTTCTTTTCTTGGAGGTTCTGGGGGTGGTAGTGGGGGGCATATGGTACATCCTGGGAAGATGGGACAGTTTTCTCTGGCCTCTGTCTTTCCCACGCTTCATAACTCTTTGTGTCAGATCATTGCTAATAAGAGGGCCAGAGAAGGTGTGTAGGATCCCAGCATGGGATTCTGGAAAATACAGCAAGTACTGCATTGCTGATTTCTCAGTTAAAAATGCCTGGTACTAGAAAGCTAGACAGCCCTGGGGGAGGATGTGCAGCCTATACCTCTGGATATGCAGCCTTAAGATTCACTGGCTTACAGCAGAAAAGAATATTTTAGTGGTACTGCATTTCCTAAAGTTTGGAACAGATTAAATAAATTACCTAATGCTATTCAAGTAAAATGGTAATACTTGGCAGCATTCCAAAGGCAGATGTGTGCGTGTGTGCGTGCGTGTGTGTGTTGGGGAGGCCAGAGAGCATGTTTATTGAGTATATTTGATTCCTGAAGCAAAGACATGAGCGATATCTATCTATCTATCTGTTTATCTGTCTTAAGGTAGAAAAAACAGAAGCATGAATAGGAAAAAAAAAGGCTTCTAACATGCAAACTGTACATCACAAGTTTCATAAACAGTACGTGAGACTTTCTCTTTTTCCTTTCTGAATCCAAAGAACTTATTTAATCCGATGTATTTGGCCCATTCTTTTGAACTTTAGTCCTACCCCAAAGATTCCAGCTGAAGTGAGGTTGTCAAGAAGACAAACATGAAACTGATGAAAAACCATTTCAAATTTAGAATGCTGAGAAACTGATTTATGAAATGAGGCTTACTGGGGCCTTACTGCACACTTAGCACTGTGTTCTCTGCTGGTTCCTGGTGTTTGGGCAGGAGAAGGAAGGAGATAGGAGTTGGGAGGGTCAGCATGATAGAGCAGAATGGAGCTGGAATCAGAGGACCTGGTTCTACTCACATCTCCTGCCTGATCAAATGATATGACCTTGAAGAACCCTGTATGTCTTGATTTTCTATTGTTTTATGTAACATTTATATCCTACTTTGTGAAATATATGTAAAATTCTCTAAAATTAAGTAACATTCATGTATTCAGGAATCTTTATTTACATATATCTAGACCCTTTTGGTCTAAATTTTTGTAAAAGTTAGGTAGTGCTCTAAACCATAAGCTAAATAATAATAAATCAACTAAAATGTTCTGTATTTTCCTTATGACAAAGAATACATCCTATCAGAAACAACTTTATATCAGGAAATAACTGACAGGGGCAATAGTAAAAGAGTAACTTTTCATTTGCGGTTCAATTCAATTTCAACCTCTTCTTTATACCTGAAGTTCTGAAATTTTAGTGTGCTTCAGGATCCTCTAAATTTTTTTTTATAAAATAAAGATTTCCAGACCCCAACCTATATGGTCTTTTAAAAGTACCTCAGGATTGGACTTCCCTGGGGGCACAGTGGTTAAGAATCCGCCTTCCAGTACAGAGGACATGGATTCGAGCCCTGGTCCGGGAAGATCCCACATGTCGCGGAGCGACTAGGCCCGTGTGCCACAACTACTGAGCCTGCGCTCTAGAGCCTGTGAGCCACAACTACTGAGCCCGCGTGCCACAACTACTGAAGCCCGCACACCTAGAGCCCATGCTCGGCAACAAGAGAAGCCACCGCAATGAGAAGCCCGCGCACCGCAACGAACAGTAGCCCCTGCTTGCCGCGACTGGAGAAAGGCCTCGCGGAGCAACGAAGACCCAACGCAGCCAAAAATAAATAAATAAATAAATAAATAAATAAATAAATAAATAAATAAATTTAAAAAGAACATGCCACACTTTAATTTAAAAAAAAAAAAGTACCTCAGAAAATTATGGGAGGGGGGCGAAAAAGAGGGTCTTACGTTTCCTACATTTCTTGAGTTCTACCAAAACTAAAAAATGGTATTTGGGAAAAATGTCTAAATTTTATAGTGCCTCACAGTTCACAGTACTTCACCATCCACTATCTCATTTAATTTTCACAACAACAGAAAGATAGGAAGAAGGTATTGGCACCCTCCTATTAAAAAAGCAAGACCCTAAGCTTCCAGGAGAGTAACTGACTTTCCATATTTGTTCCTCTTACTAGCAAAACATAGTGATATTTACTCATTACATACAAATATGTGAGCACCTACTTTTGTGTATGCACTGTTCTAGGTTCTTAGGAAAAATCAGTAAATAAATAAAAATCTCTTCCTCCTGGTGATTATGTTCTGGCAGAGAGAGACAGATATAAGCCATAGACATGATAAATAAGTAAATCATGATCTAATATTAAGTGCAATGAAATCTATTCAAAGTAACCAGAAACTCTGATACTACATCTTACAAAGATTATCAGATGGATTTTTGAAACAAATGAATGGGGCTTTCCAATTCAATAAAAAACAAAACACAACACTACATTACCTTAGGAGTCTAACTAATAGAGGCTTAAGTACTGTAACAGCATTTTTCAAACATACCACTATTTTTTTTTTAATGTAGCAACAAAGTCTTGTTGTGTGGACACAGTGAACTTGAAACACATAGCACATCTTAATTCCCCTGTGACTACATTACTCGAAGCACAATCGCCATTACTCTTTGTATCCTGTAGATGGCACTGTAGGCCCGACAATGATCCTTTGCTCCTCGCCTTGCTGTCACCGTCAGGCAGAACTAAGTATCACCTTGGGTGCCATGAAAGCCACATTCACTCTAAAAGCAGAACTCACTTTGCAATGGCAGGACACAACTCTAATTTGTAATTTCATTAAAACTTCCTTATAAAGTAATAAGTCCCACAGAGGATGAACTGCTGAAATAATTCTGTTTATGCTGCTGTATCTTTCTTTAGTTTATTGCCGGGTATAATGGCAACCAACTAAAAAAGTCTATTCCTGAAGTGGACAAATGATTCATTGATAAACCGACACATAATAAATCATTCCTGTGACTCAACCCAAATAATGCTTATTTTGGCATTTGAATTTCACTTCCTAACCCCGGAAGTTAAGTAATTTTCTGCAGGGAGGTAGAATTAATGTCCGCTGAAGGTAGAGGAGGAAGGGTTAAAGACAGAGACACAGAGAGAAGCATCATACAGCAGTCAGACCATGCTGTCCAGGAGGGCGAGTCTGTTATCTCGAGCTGAAGCAAGGAATTGCTGCTGTCAGTTCAAGTATTTAAGAAGTAGAAAGGTCAAGGCTTCTGGTCCTGAAACTCAAGACTTTTATTTTGCTTCATATTGACTGACTGACTAAGCTTTTAGCCAGGGTCACTAATGGCTAAAGCGATAGAACTGTAGAAGGAGCAGCAAAATAGTTGAGACTATGCCGTAGGATCAGACTACTATCTTTTCCTGTGTGCTTGAATTACACTTGGGTTTTCCGGCTCAAGTACTAGGCTAGAGAACAAGTCACAGTTGATCAGATGTTCAACAAGCATGTTTCACTAGACTGGCCTTTTCTTTACAGGTATATCCTAAAACGTGGGAGGATGGCAAGTTTGGCAGTTAATCATCAGGGCTGTTCAAGTGTCAAGATACAGTTTCTCGATGGAGGAGATTCTGTCTTCACTTAGACTGCTAAAGAGACACAGCTCCCCTGTGGTCCCTAGCGTCTTGGCTGGTTATGCTCTGTACTAGACGAGATACCTGGCTGAGCTCTCCTGGTTGCCGAGTACTAGGTCACCTCTGCCATCGAAGGCAGGCGATCTCCCTTGCCCTCTGTCTGAGCCAGTTACTTTACGGAGCTGACAGGGCAGACATGAGGTGCTCTCTTTTTATCCCTTCCTTGGAGCTTGTTGCTTCAAGCAGTCACTCACCCTTCCTGTCCATGGGGTCAACTGAACCTTAGTGACAGAAATAAAGAGTGAGGAATAATAGAGACAGATGTTTCAGGTCCAGAAGCAGTGAGGGCGCTAGAATGATGAGAAAGCACAATGACAATCTAGACACAGAGAGAGAGGATGTCATCTATCAGCCCAGATCCGCAATTCCTCAAGCGGACCGCAATGATTTTATTTTTCAATTTTCTGGGAGTTGAGGTATTGAAAGGAATCCAACAAGGACCCCAGGGCTCTCAGAATCCCGGCGGGGCAACAGCCTGGATCAGAAAACCAACAAATAACCTGTCAAAGCAATGACATTACTCTTCTTCCCTATATCCTAGGCTTTACTGAACAGCTAAGAGGTTTCTTTTAAAGAATTCCCCAATTTTGCTATAAGGCCAGTGTATCATTTGACATGATAATTTCAATTACTCTAATATCGCACGTGACATATTTTAATTGACAAAAATTTTTAAGTACAACTTTTTAGTGATTCCTTGATTCAACACCTATTATTATTCTGTGCATTCGCAGCTAGCATTACAGTGGGGGGAGCCGTGCAAGAGAGAATTCTGCCCTCCAGCTAAAAAGAGCACTGCAGGCTACTGATCCAAATAAACTGAGACCTCAAGCATATGGGTTATTTTTTCCTCCATCCCTGTCTTTCCTAGGCAAACGTTTGTCTTCATGCTTAAGGGATTCTGTTGATCCAAGTTGTGACAAAATTCTCAGAAAAAAGAAAACTTAACTATAGGATATATAAAGTTATGTGGAAAAAACTAGAATCTGAATGAGAAAAGGGAAAAAAGTAAAGTAAATCGCCATATAGATTCTAATTTAAAAAGGAACATCCTTAACATGACAGTATAGTGAACTTTCTGGAACTAAATATTCATGATTTAAAAAGTCACAGCACACCAAAATTGAGGGCAGGGGATAAAGGAATGTATGGACGTTTTTGGAGGTGGAGTTTTACCACTAAACAAGTTGTTTTTTGAAATGAGAATCACCTGATGGCACATAATCTACTTTTAGTCGTTTCCAAGAAAACAAATGAATATGTTCAGTTACTCTAGATGGAGGCATAATTGCCCGCACATGCAGTCACAGAGAAGAACTAATCTACTTGCCCAAATAATAATTTAGTGATAGGCATGTAAGTCAATCTTTTCCTTCCTTCCTCTTTCTGTCCTTTTCTTCTCCCTTTCCCTTTCTTTCCTACTCCCTCCCTTCCTTCCTTCTTTCCCCCACCTCTACGTATGTACACATGTATATGTATGTACACATGTATACATGTGTACACATGTATATGTATGTACACGTGTATATATGCATGTGTTCTAGGGCTGGGAGTCCCTCCCCAGACACTAATCATTTTGTTCTGTTATGGCGATAAGGAAGGCGTTACATGTGACAGGCCCTCTAGCTAAAAGCAGTTGTCTGGGCTACTAAACTAGTAACTGCTCCATATGAGGAATAGGTTTTTAACCACTATTACTAATGATCATAAACAGACGTTCCCTTTCTACAGACTCTTCCCATTTTCAGTCCTGTGTTCTAAATATTATCCAAAATAATGCTTTTCCAAGCTTGAGGTTTTGTCGCTTTTCATATCACAAGGTGTAAAGCTAGGCATTAGAAAACTTACGTACAATGGACAGGACCACCTAGACTGGTTTTCAATGACCCACTGAGAATTCTTAGGGAATTATTCCGTGTGTGTGTGTGTGTGTGTGTGTGTGTGTGTGTGTGTGTGTGTGTGTGTGTTTTGTAGAATAATATAAAGAACAATCATTTAAAGACTCCCAGCAGGGACTCCCGGCACGGCACGTGGAACTTCCCTATGCAGGGATCAAACCCGCGCCCCTGCAGTGCAAGTCTGAGGCATGCCCTATTTTTAAGCTCCTGAGGTCTCCTGGTCAACGTAGCTATCCCAGACCCCACATCCGCAAACCCCCTCCATCCCAAGCCCTGACCTCACCCTCTGGACCCTCCTGTCTGGCATCTCTGTGAGCTGTGCCTCCATCTCTGCCCTGAAGCGGGGGGCCCCTTGCTGGACCCCCGACTCTAGCCCCCAGGCATGCACAAGTGCAGGTGGAACACTGTGGCCTCATATGAATCTTACTCCCCAGCTTCTGGTTTGCAGGGAGACATTTTATCCTCTCAGGGCCTCAGTTTGCTCATCTGGAAAAGGGGGCTGCCCTTGGTAATGGTACCCATGGCGGTTATTACTCTGGGCTAGCTGCTTTATTCACTCGACCTTGTGTCTGACGCTCACAACTGCACTGCAAAGTAGGGGATGAGAACCTGCAGTGAACCAGACAGAACTGCCTCCAGGCTTCTGCACTGGGCTCCCTTCTGCCTGGCACACCCCCCTGCCCCTAGCCATCTCCCTGAGGAGATGTGATCCAGGTCTCAGCTCAAATGTCACCTCCTCCCATCTCCTGGCTTAAGTAGCCCCCTGTCATTCTCTGTCTCCTGCCCCTGCTGGATTTTTCTTCCTAGCACTTGACTGTCCTTGGAAAATAAATAAATAAATGAATGAATGAATGAATGAATGAATGAATGATTGAATGACTCAGTATTAATAAGTGGTCCTATTAACTTAGAGTGACTTTATTTCAGCCACCCATCCCACTCTGTTAGTTATATGCATCTCACGTATACCCTATGTGGGCAACGGTATAAACACGGCAGAAAGGCAGCTTAGTTTTAAATACAGCCCTTCTTAACCTTGACTGCACAGAAAACATCCAGGAAGCTTGGGGAAAAAAAAAAAGGGTATCCAGGCCACACATGAGCTCAATTAAATCAGGCCCTTCAAGTGTGGGACAAAAGCACAGGCACTAGTACATTTTATACCACCCTTCCCCCACCCGCCAAGGTTATTCCAGTGTGCAGTCAAGGCTGACACCAGCATTTGCTTCAGAAAAGTTCAAGAGGCAGCAAAGAGGTAATAATAAAACCAAATCCCTGGCCTGTGGGCTAATTTTTCAGAAAGCCATAAAGGCAACTAATTCTCTGCAAAATTCTCAAGTATGTCTGACGAAAATCCCTCTATGGCAGCCCAGTGCATTCAGAGATCCTGGTGCAAGATTATTTTTATTTTAGGTAGGAGGGTAGGAGGTGATCTATGCGGGGTCAGTACCTGGGCTCTGGAGTCAGTCATCCAGAGAACACTCCCAGCTCTATGCTCAAACACTTCGTGACCCCGGGGCGGCAAAGTTGCTACCTCTGTACCTCAGTCTCCCCACCTGCAAAATGGTACTTGACACTTGGATTATGTGAGACAACTCAAAGAAAGCACTCAAAAGAGTTTCTGACATATAAAGGAGCACTCAGTATTCACATGGTATTATTAGCTATTATTTCTTGTAGAAAAAATAAAGCAGAGGCCTCAGTAAAGTTAGAAATATATACACAGTGTTATGAATATATTTTTAGTAACTTAAAAAAACTGTATGTGGTAAATCACTACATGTGATAGCATTTGTATTATACATAAATAAAAACAGTTGCTTACCTAGCTTTATGGTTTAAGGTTCTAGGTAAAACTTTGGTTTAGCAAAGGGTTCTACAGTTTAAGAAAATATTTCAAATCCTGTGTTAACATAATTTATCCTTATTGCACATATTTAAAACAAATCATTAGAAATATTTAGGGGCAGTGGAATTTTCTCATCTGAGGCCTCTCTGATTAGTATGTGAATTTGATGGATTCCTACTATAAATAAGGATAAAGCTATATGGCTAAGATACTGGCATTCAAGTGGTTTACAAAGCATTTTGCTTGGTACTGTACTTGGGATACTTTGCTGATAGTGATAATGACACTGATAAGACTGTTTTTGGTCACAGACTTTAACTGAATTAAAACCACTGGGAACATGACAGGACTCTACTAGCACAATGCTAAACCTGACCTTGAATCTTCAGAAACTTCACAAGTGTTGGATGTTCAGGAAAAAAACTGATATTCAGTTCTGGTGGAAATATCCCATTTCAGCTGCCCATTAGGATCTCAAAGAACACAGAGTATAATTTGTTATTGTTATTACATTGGCCGGTCGTTGGAAACACGTTAACAACGTACAAACTGGAGCCTCTAATTCTAAAATAATTATCAGCCAATTTCAGAGCTGTTAACAAGATTAAAGTTATGAATGTTACCTGACTCACCCTCACAAATCAAATTACAGGTACATCGTTCACATTTCTTAAAAGGCTTTTTAAAAAGTACAAAAACGTTGATAAAAGTTTTCAATCATGTATGCAGAGCTAGGGAGAGGGAGTAAAAGATTGATGGCTTTTTCCTTACGATGCTTATTAAAGGTCCTGACTTGGTTGGACTCCAACTGTTTGGGCTCAGAATTAGGAATTCTAGTTTTGATGATGGCTTATGTGCACTGATTAGAAAAACATCTCACAGAGCTACTAAAACAAGCTAATCACCAGAAACATAGTAGTGATGGAACAGTAGTTCATACTTGCAAGTGCTTGAAGAGTCTAACTTTCAATTTATGATAAGACATATGCTCTTAAAGAAGCATCAATGGACAGTTAGTACCTATACATAAATACATATCAAAATATATTCATTATCTGTGGGCAATATTTGATAGTATAATCCATCTAGCAACAGCAGCGCATGGTGTGAAACACAGTACGGTGGGTGTGGGGTTGTGGATATGTAACTGTGATGATTTTCTAATGTCTCAAGAGCTTCATTTGCAGTACATGTGGCCCTTTAAGCTGCATCACTTTGTTTTAAACAAATGAATAGTAGGTTACCTGGTTGAGCCAGAACAACAGGGCAGAATAAATTATAGAAACGGACATGTGTCACATTTCACAAGGAGAAGAGACGCTCCGAATTTTGTGTTCGTTGTAAAGAACCAAGTGATCCCACAAACCCTGTCACTGAAGAAGAGAATTTCCTCTTTCATAAGCAGACGTGAAGTTGAATTTGGAATTTTCAAGGTCAAGGGTACCTATTGAAAAAGGTAGTACAGTTGACCTTGAACAGCCTGGGGGTTAATCCACCTATGATTGATAGTCGGTCCTCTGCATCACTGGTTCTTGCTCACCCTTGGATTCAAGCGACCACAGAGTGTACAGTACTGTGGCGTTCACTACTGAAAAATACATGTATGTAAGTGGATCTGGGCAGTTCAAACCTGCGTTGTTCGAGGGTCAATTGTAATATATTTAATATAGGCATCTTTTTCTAAAAAAAGTCACTCAAAAGATCTTATCCCTTTAGAATGAGTGACAAATGCTTCTTTTGAGTGTTTATTCAAATAATGAACATAAGGTCCTAGTTTCATATGTGGTCTGATTTTTTTTAAGTTATTTACTGTATCTTTCTGTAATCCAGTCCATACGATTCCATGAATTGTTGTTAAACACAAAAGTGATCATTTTCCTCCTCTGTTTAAATTCTTTCCCACTTATTTACAACACAGAAATAGAGTCATAGATGTAGAAAACAAACTTATGGTTGCCAAGGGGGAAAGGTGGGGGGGAAGGGATGAACTGGGAGATTGGGATTGACATATACACACTACTATATATACAATAGATAACTAATAAGGATCTACTGTATAGCACAGGGACCTCTACTCAATACTCTGTAATGACCTATATGGGAAAAGAATCTAAAAAAGAGAGCAGATATATATATATATGTATATATGTGTGTGTATATCTATGAATATGTATATATGTATGTATACCTGATTCACACTGCTGTACAGCCAAAACTAAGAGGACACTGTAAATCAACTATATTCCAATAAAAATTTTTTTTAATAAAATAAAATCTTCCCCTACTGCCTACAGAATAAATCCAGAGTTCCTCTCCTAGTACACAATCTGATCCCACCTAAATTTCTAACATCATTTCTCATTTTTCCACCGCCTCTATGCACACTTCAGCTACATAAAATACCTCCTGACCTATCATGACAAAGCCTTGCAAATGCTGTACCACCGTCCTGGAATGTACTGGTTTTTTTTAATTGTTGCTCCAAAAGATTTCAAAGATTATTTGCAATTGTAACATATCAGAGCTTCCCAAGAGAACAGATTAGCATACAAATAATGAGCCTTTGGCATCAAAGGAAATATTCAACTACAGGGATATATGCACTTATTCATAAGTTACACATTATTTAAACCCTGGGTTAAGAAGTATGTGTTTTTCCAAACTTAAAAAATAAACAATAACAAAGTATCTGACTTTATCCTATTTATAGTCCCAGGGCAAAATAGAAATTACTATAACAGAAACTCACAGAAATACATAGGCATCCTAACAGACTTAGAATAGATTTAATATTTTTCCATGTTCAAAAAATCAGGTTGATGTATTTCATATCCCTACTCTCCTGGTTTTACGGTTCTCGGCAATTCCTTTGATTATTTTTGTTCTCAGGCAGGGCTGCCAAATCCTTTGCTAGGCTTCATCCATTCCACAGCCAGGTGTCCTCAGTTTGAGCCCCTGCTCTGCTGCCAAGCTCTCCCTCACCGCCTTGGCATCAAAAATGAACCGCTGCCATACAAGAAAGCTACCCTGAAACCAGCGTGTGCAGGGCACGTAGTAATTTCCTTAAATCCTTCTCCTTTAAAACATCAGATGGAACACGTCAACGAACATTACAGTCCTTTAGTTGACAGTTTGCTTCCGCTTCTGACATCTCTGCCTCCTCTTTCTGGCCCCTTTTCCTTTATTTATTCAGTTATACAACCGTAAAGTTTAAGTATGCAAGCACATAAAATGCTGGGATTTTTGTGTCTGTGGTTCCCAGAATGAAAATTAAAACATCTGATGAGACCTGGAAATAACTGAGTAATAATTCTGATAAATATACAAAATCTACCCTATAGTCTACAAATGAGTATATTGATTCTTAGAACTTCAATTGCCATGCCACACAGTATCAGACAGGTTGATAAAATCTTTGCATATATTTTAGCAGAAAGGTAGGCAAGTTTCAAACTTTTAAGAAGTTTCTGCAAAATTATGTCAGCCTCTCCAAAGCTCTTTTCTAACGATTTAATCATAATCACTTTTCATTCCCTCCAGGATCCATCTATCCTTTGATAAACTTGCTATCCACTTTTCCAAATCAATGAAACCAATCTGTACTTTGACTGGAATTTGCTGTTTTATAATCTAAATTACTTTGAAGACAATTTAATAAGGCAAACGATTCTGGGATCTGTTCTCATCAAAGGTAAAAGGCACAAAACAAGGCATTATTAATACTTCAGAACACACATAACTAAGGAAATCATTCAGCACCATTTCAGGTTATTCCCCCCCTCAGGAGATTCATGCATGTTTAAATGAATTAATTTATTTTCTGCAATTTGCTCTTTGAGACCTCAAGTGGCCATTTGCTATTGCTTATTTCAGAATTCTGTGCCCTTGTTCTCTGAGTCACCAACTTATAGCTTGAGTGCTCCAGGTGTATTTATGCTTCCAAAGTATTTTAAATAACCCATTAGGAAATCCAGTTTCCTATTTATAAGACTCAGAAGTGATTTTCCACTGTTAACTTTTTTCTTGATTAAGGATATAGACCTATATTCACAGTTGAATTTTTGGGACTATATTTATTATTGGCCCTATGACAGTCAATATTTTAGAATGTCATTAATATTAGAATCAAAGATAGTCACTTAAGATAGGTCATTCTTAGGTTCTCCTGGGGTTGACATTTGGGGAACCCATAAAATCCATCACCATAATAACACCACTACTTAATACACTCTGTGCCAAGCACTGTATACGCTATCTCGCTTAATTCTTTTGACAGTCCTATGATGTGGTTTTTATTTTCTCTATCATTAACTCAGTTTTAGAGATGAGAAAGTGTCGGCTTACAGAAGTAAATCACAAGGTCACACACCTAGTAAACAGCAGAATTTCTTTCAAGTTTCACACTGATTCATGAATGTCTAAGGCATGGGATTGTGTTTTAGAGGGCATAGGAATGATTAGGACTCAGTTTCTGCCTCTATTTCTGATCTAGGTAGGGGAAGGAACCTAAGACAATTATACAAATCTTACAATCCAAGCCTGAAGTGCCTTAAAGAGACACTCCCAAATGCTTTGAAGATTCAGAGAAATGAAAGATAGCATCTGGTTGGAGGTATACATCTTCAAAAGGCAACAGCTGCTTTAAAGGAGCCTAGAAAATAAGGAGGGATTCAGAAAATGGAAGCTGTGGATTTCAGAGCATCAATAAATGGCCCATTCTAGGGCACTGGCCTTGAACTATGAGCGACTGACAATAATGAGCCTAAGAATATGAAGCATTTGGTTTTTCCTGCGGATTGAGAGCCGACCACCCAGCGGTGGACTCCAGATTTTGGACACAGCCGAATTGGATCACAGTGATAAACAGGGTTCCTTTAAGACTTCTGTTTTATGGGATATCTCAAACACCTCAGCTAGACGGACTGTCAAACAGAAAGATCTCCCTTGGCAAATATTACCATTTCTGATTCATCTCAAATACTGTCTCTGGTTCCATCCTAGTGCTGCCTCTTCTACATCCTCTATGCTTTGGTCCAAAATAGTTTGGGACCAGGCAGCAGGGCACTGTACCCATCTCCACCCAAACCTCCTGCTCTACTTTAGTGGCCGCTGTCCCTAATTCTTTCTAAGAGAATTAACTGTAGCCACTCTTAATGATGCAGATGGAACGCGAGGTTCAGAGGCTCAATGAGGCTAATCCTTCTTTCCCGATTTAATTCTGGCACTACCACGGGACGCCATCCTGTAGAGAGTTTACATTCAGCAACTAGTTGCTCAGCACTCACTCTATGCAGGAACCATTCTAAGTACTCAAGATAAAGCAAAGAATTAGACAGACAATGTCCTTGCTCTCGTGAAGCTTAACTTTACTGAGGGGAAGAGAGCTCTCAATAATTTAAAAAGAGTCGAACGGTAATGACTGCGATGAAGAAGGTAAAACAGGGCAATGTGCTTTGTTGGGAGGGGAGGGCGTGGGTACTGTTTCAGATCTGCTTATGAGAAACCATCTCCATGAAGAAGTAACATCTTAGCTGAGACTCAAATGATACAATGTGGGAGATCCATCGGAAGATAGGAACACATGAAGAACAGCATTCTGGGCAGAGAGAAGAACAAGCCCAAAGAGCCGAAGGCAGGAACCCAAAGGGCAGTTAACTACAGCCAGGGAGTGAGGGGAGAGTGGTACCAGTGGCTGGAGAGGCAGGAGGAGGCCAGATCCTAGAGCAGGACCTCGGCACAGACAGGAACGTGGCTTTTATTTGAAATATGAAGGAAAGTCATCAAAGGGTTCCAAATGCTGGGAGACGTAGTTTTATTTTGGCTTTATAACGATTGCTCTGGTCATGTTGTGAAGGATGATTTAATGAGGTGATGGAGCAGGAGCCCACTGCAGATTCCAGGAGAGATAAGAAGACGGCCTGCCAAAAATGGGCAGAAGACCTAACTAGACATTTCTCCAAAGAAGGTACACAGATTGCCAACAAACACATGAAAGGATGCTCAACATCACTAATCATTAGAGAAATGCAGATCAAAACTACAACGAGGTATCACCTCACACCAGTCAGAATGGCCATCATCAAAAAACCTACAAACAACAAATGCTGGAGAGGGTGTGGAGAAAAGGGAACCCTCTTGCACTGTTGGTGGGAATGTAAATTGATACAGCCACTATGGAGAACAGTATGGCGGTTCCTTAAAAATCTACAAATAGAACTACCATACGACCCAGCAATCCCACTACTGGGCATATACCCTGAGAAAACCATAACTCAAAAAGAGTCATGCGGGCTTCCCTGGTGGCGCAGTGGTTCAGAGTCCACATGCCGACGCAGCGGACACGGGTTTGTGCCCCGGTCCCGGAGGATCCCACATGCCGCGGAGTGGCTGGGCCCGTGAGCCATGGCCGCTGAGCCTGCGCATCCCGAGCCTGTGCTCCGCAACGGGAGAGGCCACAACACTGAGAGGCCTGCGTACCACACACACACAAAAAAGAGTCATGTACCACAGTGTTTATTGCAGCTCTATTTACAATAGCCAGGACATGGAAGCAACCTAAGTGTCCACTGACAGATGAATGGATAAAGAAGATGTGGCACATATATACAATGGAATATTACTCAGCTATAAAAAGAAATGAAATTGAGTTATTTGTAGTGAGGTGGATGGACCTAGAGTCTGTCATACAGAGTGAAGTAAGTCAGAAAGAGAAAAACATACCGTATGCTAACACATATATATGGAATCTAAAAAAAGAAATGGTTCTGAAGAACCTAGGGCCAGGACAGGAATAAAGATGCAGACGTAGAGAATGGACTTGAGGACATGGGGAGGGGGAAGGGTAAGCTGAGACGAAGTGAGAGAGTGGCATGGACATCTGTACACTACCAAATGTAAAATAGATACGTAGTGGGAAGCAGCTGCGTAGCACAGGGAGATCAGCTCGGTGCTTTGTGTCCACCTAGAGGGGTGGGATAGGGAGATGCAAGAGGGAGGGGATATGGGGATATATGTATACATAAAGCTGATTCACTTTGTTATAAAGCAGAAACTAACATGCCATTGTAAAACAGTTATACTCTAATAAAGATGCTAAAAAAAAAAGAAGATGGCCTGGACATGGATCATGAAAGAGTAGACGGGGAGAAAGGAAGAAGTCATCTAAGGTTCTTGGTTTGTGCAACTGTGTCTGTGTTGGTTTACTGACATGGGGAAAACAGAACATTTGGAGCAAAACCCAAGCATTTTGTCGTGGTCACGTTATCTTAGATAAGGTTCTTAGACACTCATTTGACAAAGGTTTACTCAACAACGCCTCTGCACCAGACACTCTTCTCTGCAGGAGGGACAACTTCTAAACAAAAGACATGAAGTTTCTATGCTCTAGAGCAGCTTATGTGCCCAGAATTCCAGGGCAAGTGAAGAAAATCAGAGAGGTAAGGGGTGGAGCTATACATGAGAGAAGCAACGGCATGTAGATGTATTTAAAGTTATTGGCCGTGATAAGATCATTTAGGGACAGTTTATAGAGAGAAGGGGCTCAGGACCAGACGGAGCAAAGGACAAGCATTTTCTTAATGAGAAATGAAGAGAGCAAAATCACGTCCGGCTAACAATTTGTCATCAATTTGTTTGGCTTTATTGACACACATAGCAAAGTAACCTCGCCACCACTGCCCACTGAATTCTTAGACTATTTAGGGGCAAGTGCAATAAGGTTATTGATGTACTACTCTCATTTTCTTCTTCTTTTCCTACCTTCTTTATTAAAATTGTAATCATGGGTAAAGTTAAACAGAAAACACAGTTAACTATAAAGTTTCAACTACAAAACTCTGAATAATTTGTGATTGCCCCAACAATTAGCCATGAGGCACCAACAGGTAAGGGTGAAGGGACAATTTCCATAACCCTGACTCTAAACCACAGGTTGCTTTTCAGTCCAAGGGAACGCACGGAACTGCCAGTGAGAGATAGTATTTTAAGAGTGACCTTAAATCTGCTTTAATGAATTTTTAAAAAAAATCACCCCAAAACTATGAGTACTCATACTTAGTTACAGGTTGCTTGTGGCATCATTTATAGCTGACGGAGACCGCGTGGCACTTGAGAATTACTGCCGCAGGCAACTTGCCAGTAAGCAGTGGTCCCGATCCTCTCTGTCCACTATTCCCCACCAACATTCTTCTAGGGAAATGTTCAGAAGTGAAGACTCCTTTATGTTCAACAGTTGGTCCTTGCTGTGGTCTAAAGCTTATTCAAAAGCTATTATTATTATTTTTTTAGCACACTCACTCCCGTCGATAGGTATTTCACACTTTCTAAATCCCAATTTTTTTTTTTTTTTTTTTTTGCGGTACGCAGGCCTCTCACTGCTGTGGCCTCTCCCGTTGCGGAGCACAGGCTCCGGACGCGCAGGCTCAGCGGCCACGGCTCACGGGCTTAGTTGCTCCGCGGCACGTGGGATCTTCCCGGACCAGGGCACGAACCCGTGTCCCCTGCATCGGCAGGCGGACTCCCAACCGCTGCGCCACCAGGGAAGCCCTCTAAATCCCAACTTTATCCTTGCGTCTTATCCACCGATGCTGCGCCTGACTTATTGATAAAGATCCATGCCACCCATGATCAGTGAGTGCCTTCATCCATAAGCATCTTCACCTTAAAACCTAACTCAACGTATCTCTCATTTCTAGTTTCGAAGGTGGAGCTAAGCATAGTCCCTCGAAAGCCTCCCACTGCTGCGGCCCTTCCCCTCTTCAGCCAGCATTTCCCCATTTCTCCCACCTCTCCTGGGTCTCGAGTTTCTTGCCTCCTTTTGACGTTCAACATAAATAGACTTCTTTTTACACCCTGGACGTAAGGGTCTCCTGGATAACTAAACTCCATACCTATATTGATTCTTGTATCACTGATCAACGTCTTTTAAAAAGCTTAATAAAGCTGCTGCCATTGTGCTCTCAACATGCATCTAACTCTTCTCTAACCACCTTGAAAAACAGAAATCTGGCCCTGCCTGACTATGCTACTACTTTTCTGCATTTTCAAGAGTGACCGAAACATTTCCTCAGTGAAATCCACCCATTTTAACTCTGTTTTGCACATGATCCTACTCACTGGATAAACTACGTCATCCTTTCCTCTTCCTGCCTTGCCCACTCTTTCCTGTCATTTTTTTTCAGGATCCACTATTTCCTACCAACATGTAAATACAACTATTTCCCAAGGCTAAGTAACCACTTCCTTATCCACTTCTCACTGATAACAGTGGAAGAATGTATATAATATGGATATGAAAACGAAGGACCAATTTGATAAGGAATCCTGTTATTTATCAAGTCATTTGAACACCTAGTGTTAAAACTGTTACTAAATAGGATGGGATGGAAAACTTAAAGGGCTCATAAACTAGAGAAATTAATAATCTAGTTAAGTGGATAAAGTAAAGATACAAAATGAATGGAACAAACAAACCCAATTTTTACATTTATATAATGCCGTAAGAGTGTCCTCTAGGACACAGGAGAATAAACCAAACTAGGATTTTTCTGTTTTTCTTCTTTTTGCACAGCAAATATTAGAAGTTTCATGAATTAAGACACAGTAAGAGAACCAATTCCGTTTTCTTTTCTTTTTATAATGACACTTGCCCTCCCATTATAGTTTTCCACCATCTTCAACATCTGTAAGAGGGGAATCTAAAAATGAAATGCTTTAGACCTTGCCTCATGTTAAGAGCAGTAAACAAATGGGTCAGAGAAAAGCATCTAGGGGAGCAATGAATTCACTGAACACTCCAAATCCTCCACATGGTGACATTTCTACAGATTCACTCCTGCACTGCCCACTCCCTAGATAGGCACCTCTCTCTCTCTCTCTCTCTCTCTCTCTCACACACACACACACACACACACACACACACACACACACACACACTCACTCATACTAAAAAGCCATCTTTGGTAACATTCATATTCTAAATGGCATCACTTTAAACCATATCAACTTTTGGCAGGGTTTTTACAACTATTTTCACCCTTAAAATTGAACTTAGCCCTCATTATTCTAATTGTTTTAAAGGTTTACAATATAGAACTCTTGCTTCGGCATCTTTTACTATAATGCAATTGACTCTGTGTCCCATTACAGAATTCATGGGGGTAAAATGCACTTGCTCATTTAAAAAAGGTTGCTAACTACACAAAACACGCAAGGCTCTATCCCAGAGGACTAAGAGGAAACACAGATGTCAGCACCAAATCCTTGAGGCGAATGCATTCTAATAAAAGGAATAAAAAATTTGCACAGAGAATGATACTAACAGTAAACACACTGAAGAGGTGCACAGCACACTTTAGGAATTCAAAGTTAAGAAAGAAAAATCACATTTAGTTAGGAAAGCTTTGTGAAGGATGTGATTTGAAATGGCCCTTGAAGATGAGTGAAGATTATAGTGGGGGGGTAAGGGAGAGGAAGATATTCAAGGGAGAACATATTCTGGGAATACTAGGGGTTGGGGACATGTTAGGGGGAAACGGCATGTGTGTTGGACCTCAAGTGCTTTTCACAGATATTCAGGAGGAGAGAACAAAATAGTCTAATTCTGCTATTGAGAATAAAGAAGAAAGACTTAATGAAAAAGATTGAGATCATTTAGTTCAAAGTCACACATTTTAAAGGAAAGAGAATGAAACCTCAGGGCAGGTGAGAGCAGCACTCCTAATTACATCACAATTGCAGCAGCAATGGGTCAGGATGAGAAGGAGGCCGGCACCTCTGCCTTTCTTCACTTTGTCCAACAAGCACAAGCCAGATACCCACCGACCTCAGTAATGTATCCTAGAACGGGGGAGCCTTCTTTATTTAATTTGCCTGTTAGTTAGTAATGTACCATGCAAGGTATAGGAAATAAAACTTTATTTACTTTATCTGTAGAATATCAGCCTTTGGTGGGATTCAGGTCAACTGAAAACACCTCAGGTTTGAACATGTATTTTTCTTAATTATATGTCAGATTTAAATTGCCCAGAACCTGTTTCTCTCTCCTGGCAGACTTAACATTGATATACTGCAAATAAATATTTTTTTTCGATGGTTAAAAATAAAAATTGGTTATCAATTGTAGCTGGTAAAATCAGAAAGCCTTCTTGCTTTGATAATGTTTTCTAAGCACGTTCTTAAGACAGACAGACAGACAGACAGACAGACAGACACACACACACACACACACACACACACACACACACACACACACACACACAAGAAAAGCCAGACTTAGGAACAGTTGAGAGACAAGTTGTTAATTTGCAATTAAATGTGGTCTAGAAAACAGATGAGTGAAAAAGGCCGATATGATTTCTCCAAAGTGAAACCCTGCAAATAAATTGAGAGGCGGCCAAAGTATGACATTGGCACTGGGGCAAGCAGGAGATCACAGCAGTACTAATAAATCATTATCAGAAAACGTTGTATCGCTGCAGCCAGAGCATCCATTCTTTCTCAGAGTAAATGAGGAATAATCATCATCATCTCCCATTTTTAGCCTCACTGTGAACTTCTGAAGAGTGAGAACCTTAGCAAGAGATGATGAACTGTAACGATGACACAGTACGTCCTCCTTTGCAACATTCAAAGCCACTTCCATACAGTGAACTACATCGCACGAAATCCATGAGGAAAGGGGCTGCACGTCAACCCGACACAGCAACCCCAGACAAACGTCTCCTGAGTCTGGCCCTCTTGCGGCTTCCCATGGGGACTTTAATTGCCATCACATAGGGAATTAAGGAGGAGAGAGCTGTCTCCTTGAAAACTAAGCTCCTGGCATTTATGATCTGGACCCGCTTATTTCTCTGTGGCTTCAGAAGCCACAGTTCCACACTGAAGAAAACCTCTGACACCATCTAGCAACCCTCTTTGTATAGATTAAGGATCCACATGACGTCCTGGGGCCATATAATTCATTCGTCTCACCGTCAGAGCTTGAACCCTACTGTCATCTTTCCTCCACATTATTAACTGAAGTAAATAGCTGCATAAATGTTTTTTGCTACGTTTCAAGGGAAATTCAAGGTACAAATTACACAGAGAGAGGAAGGTAAGTTATATGTTATATAGTAATCTCCAGAGAGTTACTTTGTCAAATGGTTTAAAGCATTGATTTGTTTCCTTTTTTGGCTGTTCTTCTGTGTTTTTTTGTGCGTTTTTTTGCGGTACGCAGGCCTCTACTGTTGCGGAGCACAGGCTCTGGAAGCGCAGGCTCAGTGGCCGTGGCTCACGGGCCCAGCCGCTCCGCGGCATGTGGGATCTTCCCGGACCGGGGCACAAACCCGTGTCCCCTTAATCGGCAGGTGGACCCCCAACCACTGTGCCACCAGGGAAGCCCCTTCCGGCTGTTTTATAATCTCAAAACGGAAGAAGACCTCTATCCTCTCTTGCTACTTCCCAAATACACCTCTTAAGCTTGAGAATTTACTTTCTATGAAATCTGTACCTTGAGTTTCCCTTGCACTGTAACAAAAACACATTATGCAAATATTTCTTCACTACAAACTTTATTTGGGGTCCACAGACATATGTCAAAGCGCCTTTATGCAGATGCTTCTAATTTAGTCTGCATTTTGGGCATTTCCCCAGTGTGATCTGCCCTTCTTTGAATTTAAGCCTAGTGTTCTCTAAATATTTTCAGCTTTTTCACAATCTGGCCTCCAAACAATCTACAGGACACAGGAGCAGCTCACAGCTGAGAAACCTGCCTGCCATCTAAATCTCCTGCAGCCAAACCATCTTGCCCTTTTATCACTGTTCTTTCCTTTGCATCAAAAATCCTGCTTTAACCATTTATCCCCCTTTGTGAATGCTAAGTACATATCTTTTTTTTTTTCCCTTGAGTCCTTACCACGAATACTTGAGAACCGTGATGAATGACATTTGGTTTATAATCACACATCACGGTGAGAATAAGTTACACTTAAATTACACACTCTTCAAATCTGCACGGGTTCTGATTTGTGGCTCACAGAGTGGAAAGGAATGTCTTAGGTAGGGCCCATATCATGAGTTTAATTGCCAAGGTGTTAATTCTCTGTCTCCTTTGTCTTAGAACCTGCCCAATGTCGGGGAAAATTCTATTTTCATTTAGAAAAAGGATGTTGAGATAGGTTACTTCACCAAGTGGAAAGCTTTTAAAAATAGATATGTAAATAACCAGTGACGGATCCACTTCCTGTGCATGGAGAAATAAGTTAGGAAACACGAACTTGGACAATTCATTCAACATTCTGGGTCTCAGTTTCCTCATCTATAAAATGAGGATAATACTACTCTGCATTCATAAAAGAGTTGATGTTATACCTGAATAAGAATGAGTGTAGAGAAAAGATAGGTAGAAGAAAGTATATTCAAGACACACGATATGATTATTTGGACCCAGAAGAAAATTATGCCCAGTGAGCTGTTCCCATAGTAAAAGTTTATTCATCTGAACCCCTTGATTCTTTCTCTACAATTCGTGTAATAAGCAAAAGTTATTGCTTTCTTGTCTCAATATATTAGCTGGATGGTTGAATGCACAGAGCTCACATCTGAATCAGCACAAAAGTGAAACCTGGAGGAGGGGAAATAGAAAGGGACTCGAGCTTGTACCGAAGTCATTCTCATCAGTCAACCTGCCCACATAAATACTAGGAAATCAACTCATTTAAACAACTTGGGAGGCATGCCTGAGTTCTAACAGTGTTCTTGAATGCAGGTCCATGAAAAAGTGGTCTGCTCACAAATTCCCATTTGTCATATTCCCTACAAATGCATGTTAATTGTTTTCATATTAAATGCCTAGACTCAACCATAACAAATGTGCGCCGTCAGGTTGTTGGGAGTTTTCTAGAAACAAAACAGGATGATTATGGCATACAGTCAACTATTGTTGGTTTCTTGTGCTCTCAGCAGAGTCACAAAAGAGTAAGGACTTACGAAAAGTCATTCATATCTGCTTCAAATCCTATAACATAGAAAACAGAATTGGAGCTGAGTTAACCAAATATACAGAATTTAATACAAATTTGTTGTAGGCTGTATGTCATTAGTCTTATATGTCTGGAAATGTAATATTTGCTTACCAGGATAATTTTTGAAAATCCTGCAGAATAACATAGTCTAAAAAAACCCATCTTGTTCCTCTTTGTATTTTTCTCCCCAGAGAAATAACATCTACTGCTTATCAAGCTCCCCCTTACCCAACTTTGCCTTTTTCATAAAAGTTGGGTCCTCAAGTTCCCCATGATTGTCATTTTGTGCAATTATTCCTCAGTTTTAATATTCAGAACTTATCAAAAGTGGCAGTTCTGTGTTCTATGACCCCAGACTGATCAAATCTATGTATATAATAAAAAAACCCAAATTTGTACCATATTGTAGTGCAAGTATATGTGTGCGGCGTTGGTGTTTGTGTGTGTGGAAGGGGCGGGTATAAAAGTGAGAGCAAGGCTTCCCCGGTGGCGCAGTGGTTGAGAGTCCGCCTGCCGATGCAGGGCACGCGGGTTCGTGCCCCGGTCCGGGAGATTCCCACATGCCGCGGAGCAGCTGGGCCCGTGAGCCGTGGCCGCTGAGCCTGAGCGTCCGGAGCCTGTGCTCCGTGACAGGAGAGGCCACAAAAGTGAGAGGCCCGTGTACCGAAAAAAAAAAGAAAAAAAAAAAAAAAAGTGAGAGCAGATAAGCAGTCAATCGGTAGTTTGCAGGTGTATGCGTGCTCAGCAAATTAATGATACACATCTGATTGACTGTTAAGGACCCGTAGAGTCCTGAGACTCTAATAATATGTAACTAAGAAAGCAATATAAAAAGAGTCAAATTTTCTGCCTTTTGTTTTTCACCATCTTAATCACACATCAGATTGCTGTCTGTTATTGGTAGAAATTATCAGTTTCTCATTAACATGCAGCCTCAAAGGCTAAAAAAGAGAAGGAATCAGAAAAGGATAGAAAGAAGGAATATGTCTAATAAAAGCCCAATTACAAACTCACGGCTGACCAGATGCAAACCCTCTGACTTCCTTCATGGCTCCCAGGGATCAGAATATACGCTGGACGAAACTTGACCACAACCCTTGGAGAACAGAAACCAGAGTGAAAGGAAATTGCCACTCTCACCCCTTTGTGGACACCAAATAAATCATGCTCACACAATATTTTGTGTCTATTTTGTCTTGAGTCTTTACCACACGTTATCTGAGGCCAAGATTAATAACACTGAGATTCAGTTTCTCAAGGACATATAAACAGTCTTCATACATTACTTTTCAGAGTAACTGTAAAGATTCAGTGATGTAATAACTGTATTCAATATGCATTATTCCAGGAAATTATTGAACTTATTGATTACAGACTTAAATGACAGCCTCAATAATGGCCCCCCCAAAATGTCTACACTGTGATCCTCAGAACCTGTAAATAAGTTACTTGCATGGCAGGAGGGATTTTTTCAGATGTGATTAAATGAAAAAGCACGAGCTAGGATTATCCTGGATTACCCAGTGCAGTCACAACTTCCTTAAAAGAGGGTGGCTCAGAGTCTGAGTCAGAGAAAGAGAGGTGACAATAGAAGCAGAGGTCAGAGAAAGAGAGATCTGATGATGCTACACTGATGGCCTTGACAATGAAGGAAGGAATCATGAGTCAAGAAATGTGAGCAGCCTCTGGAGGATGAAATGGTAAGAAAAGGATTCTCCACTCTAGCCTCCAGAAGGACTGCAGCTCTGTCAATACCTGGATTTTAGTCTCATAAGACCCACTTGGGACTTCAATCTCCGGAACTGGAGATGATGAGCTTGTTGTTTTAGGCCTCTAGTTTGTGGTAATTTGTTATAGCAGCAATTTGGAACTGATACAGCTGAAAACTTATATCATGAAAATTTTAACAAATATGGTTATATTTTTCAATCTACCTATCAAACATCACACATTTTACATTTATCTATCTTTATATATATTTGAATCTATTATCAAATATCAAAGTTTTCTACACTGCTAGTAGTGAAGGAACCTAGGAGGAAAAAGCCCTGTGTTGGGATAGAGACAACTGTGTTCCAGGCCAGCTCTGGCCCTACAAGACCATGTGATTTGTGGAAGTCACTTTTTTTTTTTTTAATTTTTTTTATTATTATTATTTTTTGTGGTACGCGGGCCTCTCACTGTTGTGGCTTCTCCCGTTGCGGGACACAGGCTCCGGATGCGCAGGCTCAGCGGCCATGGCTCACGGGCCCAGCTACTCCGCGGCATGTGGGATCTTCCTGGACCGGGGCATGAACCCATATCCCCTGCATCGGCAGGTGGATTCTCAACCACTGCGACACCAGGGAAGCCCGGAAGTCACTTTTAGTTCTTCATTATTTCATTTGAAAATCATAGGTCAAGACAAATGATGATGTGCCTTCTGATACTATCAATATAATTATCCTAGATTCTAAGTAAAGGAAATAACATTCATATAGTCTGGACTATACATCATAGAAATTGTCACTTGCTGGCACTTACCATCAAGGATCTTAATTAAAAAATCAAGATGTGGTATCAACAATAAAGGTTTCTTTTTAAATATATTCCATTAATCAAGAATGTAATACTCTGTTATTTCCATAACATAGTCGAAAATACAAGAAATCACTAAAAATAGAACTACCATATGATCCAGCAATCCCACTCCTGGGCATATATCTGAAGAAAATCATAATTCGAAAGGATACATGCACCCCAATGTTCATTGCAGCACTATTTACAATAGCCAGGACATGGAAGCAACCTAAATGTCCATCGATGGAGGAATGGATAAAGAAGATGTGGTACATATATATAATGGAATATTACTCAGCCATAAAAAAGAACTAAATAATGCCATTTTCGGCGACATGGATGGACCTAGAGATTGTCATACCAAGTGAAGTCAGACAAAGACAAATATCATATAATATCACTTATACGTGGAATCTAAAAAAATGGTACAAATGAACCTATTTACAAAACAGAAATTGAGTCACAGGTGTAGAAAACGAACTTATGGTTACTGAGGGCGAAGGGGGGAGGGATAAATTGGGAGATTGGGACTGACATATACACACTACTATATATAAAATACATAACTAATAAGAACCTACTGTATAGCACAGGGAACTCTATTCAATACTCTGTAATGACCTATATGGGAACAGAATCTAAAAAAGAGTGGATATATGTATATGTATAACTGACTCACTTCGCTGTACAGCAGAAACTAATACAACATTATAAATCAACTATACTCCAATAAAAAAAAAAACACTTAATACAGCCTAGAGCAATGAACTCAGTATGCACTGTTACACTTTAAATCTTACCAAATATTTGAAAATATTCAGAGCCCTACAAATAGAAATGTAAGGCTTCCTTGAGAAACCTTTATGAAAATATTTACCTGTAATTATCATCCTAATTTATTTATACATATATAAATAAATGTAATATTCTAGGTACAGCTATTATGAAAAATAAATCTTTCACACATTTAAATTTACATAAATTTGTGAGGGAACTTATTATTCCTAAGGTTTGAAAGATCCTTAGTAAAAAGTTATTATTGGAGAAAAATCAATATTGGAATTTATAGCTAGCACTTTCTATTTATAAATAAAAATGACCTATGGAAACATTAATGACTTTTCTAAATTAATAATATAAAGCAGTGAAGATGCAAAGCCATTGATGGCCAATTAAACACAGAAGGGGGAAAGGCTGCTCCTTTTCTTTATCCGTGTGTGGAGATCATTGCTTTTTAAAGGAACACTTAGAGATTATTCGATATAACTTCCTGTAAATGAAACTGCTTCCCCAGCAGGTTGGCCTTGTTTAAATGTTCAGTGACCTAAACTTCCTCCTTAGAAGGGCCAGCCAGCCCCTGTTATTTACTCATTAGATACAAGCTGGCCCTATAGGTCTCATTCTCTCCTCTCTCCCATCTCTAGCAGCAAGCACACAAATAAAAGAGGGCAAGATACAAGGTGCCACCTATCTTTGGATCAGAACACACTTCACGTGTCTCCTGCAACCAGAGTTTCCTCTATGCTACGTCCTCCCTAAATCTGCATCCTGTCTGCTAGACCTACTTCAGTGGTGTTTCACTCTTGCTGCCTTGGTTGACTTCCCTGGAGGTTCCCTCCTGAATGCCTGGACTTTAAGAGAAGGTGTCAGTACCACCCTGATTATAAAACCAAAGACATCACAAGAAAAAAACTCTGCAAAGCGATGTACCTTAGGAATGTGGATGCAAAAATCCTCAAAAATATACTAGGAAACTGAATCCAGCAATACAGAGACAGAATTATACATCATGACCAAGTGGAACTTATCCGAGGGACTGAAGTTTGATTTAATATCGGAAATCCAATTAATGTAATATATTATTATATCAACAGGATTTTTTTTAAAAAAATCCCATGATCATCTCCATAGACCAAAAAAAACGCAAAGTCCAAAACCCTTCCATGGTAAAACCACTCAACAAACTAGGAATAGAATAGAATTTCCTCATTCTGATCAAGGATATCTATGAAAAACCAACAGCTAACATCATAGTTCATGGTAAAAACACTGGATGCTTTCTTTCTGTGATCAAGAACAGAACAATTTTATAATACGTGAATTATATTTCAATAACACTGCTTAAAAAATGTCATTTCCTTCCAGCTTAGTTTACTAGTACTAGAATCAACTTTTGCTTTCTAGAAGAGCGTACTGGTCTGATTTCTTTTGCTTAAAAGGTTCAGTCATGGCCATGATCCTTTGCAGATATAGAGTGCACAGTTTAAGTACAGCCCTTTGGGAGACCTTTTCCGGGATACAAATATGGAAGTGACATCATTAAACCTTTGTCCCAGAGCTCCCTCTGACCTACTGCATACAACCGGAAGTGGTATTTTGCAATAACACTTCACACTGTTTTTTTTTTTAAAGACTGCAACAGCTTGTGATTCTTTAAATATCATAGGTGATTACAATTTTTTTTTAATTTTTAAAGGGTAAAATAATGACTCAAAGAAATATAAAATTAACACATCAAAGGTTTCAATTAAGTCATTAATTAATGAGAAAACTATTATGATGTAAAAAACTGGTTCAAAGGAGACTACAGAGGACAGACCTATTTAGACAACAAGGAATACTGAAATGGATTTGCTAATAGATGGAAAATTGACCATTTATATAGGGTGATAATCCATGGAGTTTTCACAGAACAAAAGTTCAACTGACTTATATGAACAGGAATCATATACAGTATGATCTGCCCTTTATCAGTTAACCTCTAATTCCACACATTGCAAAATAATCAAAGACAACTGCCGCCAGCTGCGGCGGGTCCTCAAAGTGTAGCAACAATCGAAGTGTAGCAACAATCGACGAGAGGGGGTAGGGAACTGAACGCACCAAGGTAGGGGATCAGAAGGGCACAAGCAACTGATGGTTGCAAGGCAAGTTTAATAACAAAGCACAGCCATATATATACCCCTAAAGCAGGGAATTTGCTTAGTCACGCCTTATCGGCATCAGCTGGTTGATTGGCTTCTCGGCTTCTCCCTCAAAGGCACCAATTTCCCCTCCAGGGTTGCTTTTCCTAGCTTTAAAAGGGAACAACCACGGACTCCCAGTAACTGAGCAAGTCCCTGGAGCGATTTGGCCAAAGGCCATCTCCTTTTTTACGTTCGTACCATAAAGTCCAGGATGCATACCAAGGAGGGTACAATCGGACCCTGAGGCTTATGAGGGTCTTAATGGCGCCTTCCTCAGAGGGCAATGCTCGCCACAGACGATGAAAAGCTAGGTATCCTGTAGAATCATATAACCTTTCAAGGGCCTCTAAACCAGACCAAACAATCCACTGAAAAATACGCAGGTTATCTTTTTGCCCATTTCAAAGCCTTTTGCAATTTACAGGTTTAAGAGTGGTATGTCTATGCATATAGTTTGATTCGTAAATTTCTATTCTATTTGATCTACCATATTTTATCAGTTTTAACATGTATTTTCCCCACATCTCTGCAATTATCATTAGTAGCATTTTTTTCTCAGTGTACATAAAATAATAATGCATCTTACAACTGATGACATCTTGGCTATGATGAAATACAGTCATTTCACCAAACTGTAAACTCGAGAAAATGGTCTTGGGGAGGGAAACTTAAAATTGAGCTAACATCTTCCTTGGGGCAAAAAGAAAATAATAATTTTTTAAAAGCCATTCTTATTATCATCAACTTTGATTCTTGAAGCATGTGTTTTATGTAAAAATTGTAACAATCTCTTCAACTCAAAGCGGTCACTGATTATCAAAAGAATGAAGACACAAAAGATACTGTCCTCGAATCAAAGAAGAAATGTTGACCTCACAGTTTCAGAATGCTTTTTTTCAAGCACTGGACTAGAAAAGCAATAATTAAAATAATAATAAAGACATTTAGAAACATGAAACATCTCACACATTAGTGGCGTGAGCTCACAAAGGTTATACACCTTAAGTGTGTAGAGCTATTGTTGAACCATGACAACTGACTAGAATCACCTTGTGAGGCATAATGGAGAGTTTCTCACTGAAACTGCATTAATAGCAACTGTAGTTGTTACTGTTGTTGTTTTTTAATAGATGCTTGAACTGTTCCCTGGTTAGGCTGGCACTTAAAAACCCTCACAGTGGTGGATGGACCTAGAGTCCGTCATACAGAGTGAAGTAAGTCAGGAAGAGAAAAACAAATACCGTATGCTAACACATATACATGGAATCTAAAAACCAAACAAAAAAATGGTCATGAAGAACCTAGGGGCAGGACAGGAATAAAGACACAGACGTAGAGCACGGACTTGAGGACACGGGGAGGGGGAAGGGTAAGCTGGGACGAAGTGAGAGAGTGGCAGGGACATATATACAGTACCAAACGTAAAATAGATGGCTAGTGGGAAGCAGCCGCATAGCACAGGGAGATCAGCTCGGTGCTTTGTGACCACCTAGAGGGGTGGGATAGGGAGGGTGGGAGGGAGATGCAAGGGCGAGGAGATATGGGGATATATATGTATATGTATAGCTGACTCACTTTGTTATAAAGCAGAAACTAACACACCACTGTAAAGCAGTTATACTCCAATAAAGATGTATAAATAGATAGATCGATAGATAGGAAAAAAAAAACTCACAGAGAACTCCTGCAGAAAATCTTGGTACCTGTACACACTTATTACAAAGCATTTCCATAGAGATGAAAAATCTTTTCAAACTGTTTTCTCAGAATTTTTTTTCTTTCAAAACGCTTTCATTTGGGCTAGATTTGAGTCTCTTTCAGGCAATGCTACAAAATTATTTCACTGTCATTTATATCTATACTTCTTTGAAAAAACACAGAAAAAGGAACAATGAAGAACAAGGAATGCATAATTTCAAACTCAATCTGAGCATTATAAAGCGGAGGCCTTGGCAAATGGAGGGCAACACCATTTAATATTTTTCTTAGGCAACAATGTAGAGAAGTTAAAAGTTCTGTCCCTCAGGATTTTTATTTTTCATGCAAATTACTTTTAATTTCCTACCATTATTGTCCTCTTTCCTATCTGCTTTGCTTTCTTTCCCCTGTCTACAGTTAACTTCCTCTTGTATTTTTCTCTTTATCCCAAATTCATTTTAGTGATTTTTTATATGGAAGGTCTTTCATTTACTAGTTAGAAACAGAAAAAACAGCATTGAAGACCTGAATGCAAATTTTGAGTGTATCAATCCCTTAATGATATGAATTTGGGCAAATCACTAACTAGGGCTTTGAACTACCATGCCCTTGTCTGAAAAATGGGGATATCTGAAAAATTTTCAGAATCAATGGACACCAATTGTCAGAGCTAAGGAAAACCAACCAGAACGAGAGAGAAGTTACACTTAAACATATTGTATTAAATCTGTAGAACATCGAAGAAAAACATAAGGTCTAAAGAGTAGATAGAGTTAAAGACAGATTATAAACAAATAAGAATTAGTCTGATTGTGGATTCATCGACAGCAACAACAGAAATCCAGAAGAGTATGGCTGGAAGAAAGTTAAAATAAGTTTTTATTATATATGTGGCTAAACTGTTCATCAAGATGGAGGACAAAGAAAAGGCATTTTTTGATAGAAGAGCAGACTCCTACTCATTCTTTATTTCCTCACTGACAGGACCTCGGTTTTATTTGGGGTGAGACTATGTCCTTAGATTAAAAAATTTCATGTCCCATACTCCTTTGCTGCTAGGGTGGTATTTGATAGTTCTAGCCACTGAGGCACAAGATTAGATGCAGGAAGGATTTCTGGAGATGTTGGGAATCCCCGATGCCTTGTTTTCCTGCGATATGTGCTGCCCTACTTCCTCTCTTCCGTTTTTTCCCACTCGATGCTGAACTGCTGAACGGGGAACATAGTGGCTGGAGTTGTAACAGAGACATCTTATGTTTTGAGGCAAAGGCTGAGGAAACCATAGAAACCTTGCCCTGTAACTACTTAACTCTATACTTTGTTACATGAAGGGGGAAAGGGGGGCAGTTTTTAAAGCTGCTATTTCAGTTACTCATAGCTGAACACAATCCTATTTGTTACAGACGAAGAAGAAAGAAAACTTGATTACTAACAAAAATGTGGCTCTATAGAAAACCAAGTCACTTTTTTAGAAACAATGAAAGTATTCAGCAATATATTAATATACTAAAGTCAGCTGTATGTGTATATAGCACCAATGAACTCAGAAAATATCATTTTTATTTATTTATTTATTTTTTGGCCACACCATGCAGAATGTGGGATCTTAGTTCCCTGACCAGGGATTGAACCCACGCCCCCTGCATTGGAAGCACAGAGGCTTAACCACTGGACCACCAGGGAAGTCCCGTAATTTGTAAAGGTGTAGTTACAATAGCAGTACAAAATACAAGGTTTCTACAGACGAATCTTATATAAGAAGTACAGAATCTTTTAGACAAAATTTTTTAATTACCAAAAGCAATTATAAAGTTCTAATTAAATGGAGAGATACATTATGTTTATGGACGGGAAGACTCAGTTTCATGCAGGAATTCTCTTCCCCATTTGTTCTGGTCTCCCCCAAATAATCTGTAAATTAAATGTAATCCCAATAAAAATTACGATGCCATTGTGTGTGTGACACTTGTCACGTTAACGCTAAAGTTTACAAAGAAGAGAAAAAAGCCAGGAATAGCCATGAAAATGTCGAAGAACAAGCTTGGTAGACTCGACACGTTTCAATATTTATTATAAAGCTGTGTTAATGAAGGCAGTGTGGTATCAGTACAGGAAGAAGAATGTAAGTCAAAGGAAGAGACTAGAGATCAAAGAAACATACCCATGAATATGAAAACTTACGGTATATCACAAATCACTGGAAAAAGGATGATAAATGATGCTAGGGCAGTTCGTTATCAGTAAGGAAAAAAATCAGATCCCTAACTCATATCATACACAAAAACCAATTTCAGGTGAAAGGAGAAACCTAAAAAAAAAAATCCCCCTCGGCACTAAACTGTGAGAACATCTTTGCAACCACAGGGAATAGAAAGATGATTTATGACACAGAAATTAAAAATCTGAAAGAAAAAGACTGATAAAGTTGACTACCTTTAACTTAATAACCTCTCTGTGTACAAAAATGGCAGAAACAAATGGCAAAGGCAATGTATAGCCAGGAGGAAGATCATTAGGGTCTGAAGAGCTTCTAAGAATTAGTAAGGAAGAAACAAACAGTCCAAGGGCTAACAGGGCAGAAGAAAGTAGCAATTCACAGAAGAGGAAACCCACATGGCTAATAACTACAAAAAGATGCTTTCGCTCACCAGCAATCAGAGACCACAATGAAGTATCATTGACACTCAGCAGACCGGCAAAAATGATTAAATCTGACAATACCAAGAACAGGGTAAGGACGTGAAGCATGGGAACTCGTGTGTACTCCTGAGACGAGTGTGCACTGGCATTTGCACTCTCAGAGCTATACGGCAGGTCTAGTAAAGATGAGGATGCCATTGCCTGTGATGCAGCTGTTTTAGTCCCAGGTGTACACAGCCTAGAGAAACTCTAGTGCCAGACACACACCACAGACTGTTCACAGTATACCGCTATGCATTAAAGTATTATAATAGAGGTAGTTTCGACAAAATTAGTAAAGATACACTTCTGGATGGTGGTACCACCACAGGCACTTGTTTTTTAACACAGACCATGATGGGAGATACCACAAATTGAAACAGGTGAATCAGACTACTTTCTGATTCTTATCAGAAAGTGGCATCATAGCTTAGTGTGGGTATAGACAGGGAGAATGCCAGCCTCCAGACCACCTGAGGAAGATTTTGATGCATTTCCTTACGAGGACTTGCTTATTCTCCTTGACCCAGGATGTGAGCAACTCCTGACTAAGTTACTGCATCTCCTTTCTCCTCCTCTGGGTCCAGCCCTGTCCTGCCACTTTGTAGGGGTGACAGACAAACTGACATCGAGCTCCGCTTTCACAATGACACTGAGTAAAGCAGGACCCTCTCTGTGAAAAAGATCTATCCACGTCTCTCCAAGCCAACATGGTGTCATTTCACAGTTATTTTTATGGCTTTTTAATGAGGCAATATTACCTATCAGAAAACCCCATTCATTAGCACTTTTACCGCATACCATTGACGAAACACTTGCGTCTCAACTCTGTTGCTTTTCATACCCTGTGAAGTTCCTATTTCTTATTTTCACAGAGTTGTAGAGAAAAAAGTATGTATTTCAAAAGTTGAAGCAATCTGTAAATATATAGGTAAGTAATAGTGTAGAGCATTTCGGCAGGACTGAAACATTATCACAAGACAAGAAGATTAACAGCTCCATCATGCCCAAGGCCCCTTCCTGGACTAAATTGTATTATTCAGATACTGTATGATATCACTTATATGTGGAATTAAAAAATACAACCAACTAGTCAATATAACAAAAAAGAAGCAGACTCGCAGATATGGAGAGCAAACGAGTGGTTAGCAGTGGGGGGCGGGCAATATAGGGGTAGGCGAGTGGGAGGTGCAAGCTACTGGGTGTACAATAGGGACGTACTGCACAACGTGGGAAATACAGCTAATGTTTTGTAATAACTGTAAATGGAGCAGAACCTTTAAAAATTGTATAAAACATTTTTATAAGTTTAAATTAGGAAAAAAAAAAAGAATTAGGATGTGCATTTTGGTGTGGAACACAGGGGCTCTGAGGATGTTCTAAAGAGCACAGAAGAATCTCTTGTATCCTCCAACTCTTGCCTGTTCCTGTAAGATAAAGGAAGCAACCCTCCTGTTCACTTTGCACAGTGTCCCAGCATGTCTTGGCGTCGGCCTTGGAAAGTGAGGTCACTACCAGATCCAGGAGGAAGCTCACCATTGTCTAGACTGGGTCCTTGGAAAGAATGGGAGCTCCAGACAGTAGAACAATTGTTTTAGGCTGGAAATGTTTTCAAATAAAGCTTCTGATGGGAGCGCATGTCAGTTTCAGCTAACCCCTTCAAAGCCTGTCACAGATTTCTATGCACTGGAGGAGATGGGTCTCACCCTCCTTTCAAATTCTGATAAGCTTGCCAGACGTTTGCTTCAAAATATCTCTACTTTTTTTTTTCCTAATTGTTTCAGCAATGGCTCATAGAAAGGCCTTTTAAAATATCTTTTAATCTTCAATGTATTTATTTCTTGAAATAGTTATTTCCTTGTAGGAACCTCAAAGTTTTACACGTTATAAAAGAATGATATGGATCCGTATTTTACTTTTTACAACTGTAGAGGTATTTTTGGTCAATCATGAAATAATCCCTTTGACATTCAGTCAAAGCCCTTTGATTAAATTACTGTTACTCTTAGAGACTAGGGATGATTCATTTCATAATGCCTGATGGTTTCTTTTGGAATTTATTTCACGAACAGATCCACCTCATTTTTTGTTCTTTTCAAACCAGACAGTTTTAGTATGACTAGTACCGAGGTACAGTACTGAATACAGTTCATAAGTACTGAAGAACATTTTAAAATTTAGTAAGAACAGTTAGTCTTATAAAATCTCAGGTGTTTGATTATAAAAATAACTATTTTCGTAAGAATAGCTACTTCTCTGGAAAAGTAAAGTAGGTTTCAGGCATACAGAGTCGAGAAGAAGGCTGGGCAAAGAGTGCTGAGATACGACACCAGAAGTATGATCCATAAAAGAAAAAAATTAGACTTCATCAAATTTAAATTAGATTAACTTAATGCACTTAATTAAATTTCAGAAAATAAAAAGATATGCCAAAGACTCTGAGAAAATATTTTCAAATCATATATCTGATAAACGACTTTTATCCAGAATACATAAGGGAATCTTACAACGCGACATAAAAAAAGAGATAACCCAATTAAAATATATGCAAAAGATCTAAAGGGACATTATTCCAAAGAAAATATACGAATGGCCCATAAGCACATGGAAATACGTTCAACATCATTTGTCATCAGGAAAAAGCAGATAAAAACCACAATGAGATAACAGTTCATACTCACTAGGATGGGAATAATAATAACAACAACAACAAGTGTTGGTGAGGATATGGAGAAACTGGAACCTTCATACATCACTGGTAGGAATATAAAATTGGTACAGCTGCTTTGGAAAACAGTCTGGCAGTTCCTTGAAAGGTTAAACATAGAGTTCCCATATGACCTAGCAATTCCACTTCTAATTATTTATCAAGAGAAATTTTTAAAAAAAGAAAGAAAGAAAACCTCCCTTTGTGCAAGGGTTTTACTTACTGACATTCCACTTTAGGCCTGTTGTCGTAACCTGATTGCACGGCTGTCCAACAGGAATAAGGCCACACCAATCACCTTCCATTCCGGTATCTACATGCAATTTGTGCTTTCCCTGAGGTAGAGAAGGAATGATCATTAAGATGGGGAAGAGAAAGAAGGCACATTAAGGCTCACTGAAGACCTGGTCATACGCACCAGGTACCATCCCAGGAACTTCACATGGTTTATCATACTTAATCCTAACAACATACTTATGTAGTATGTACTGAATTATCCTAGGAACTTTCACCTGACTTAATCCTAGCAACAGTTTTACAAGGTGGTTTATCGTTAATTATTCCCTTTATATATCAGAAAAGCGAAGTCTGCAGAGAGTAAATGTGTCCAGGACCACACAGGTAACAAGGGGCGGAATCAGAATTCCTACCTCTACCTGCCACTTCCAAGATTCCATGTGCTAAAGATATAGCACTAAGTGATACGGGATTCTAGGGTCTTAATCGAACACTTGCTTGAGTGTAGATACAACATTGCTTCCTCAGCAAACTCTCTGCTTTTTATCTGAGAACTGGGCTTCTAACCTTGAGAATTCAATGTAAATCCTACTAGTGGTTAACCTCTTTCCTATACCCACAGCTGCTCTAGGAGATGCTCAGTGGGGCATACCTCTACCAGGAAACAGAGTAGCTGCCCTGAGAAATGAGTATGCTGCTTCTATTCTGATGAGGAAAACTGATATAATCTACCAGGTTTTCAATTCTTCAGTTTACAAGAAGGTTAAAGTTCAATGTAATGCTCAATCAAGGCCACAAGCTTTGCTTTGAAATAAAATACTTGGAAATGCCTCTCCTACAAAGTAATGCTTTCCCATTCCTACCCTATTCATTATCCTCAGGGTATACAGTCTTTGTAGAAAGATACCTCAAGTTCTTCTGGGAAAATGTCAAGACATGCATGCATTCAATAATAGAGTAAAAAGGGTATTTTTCATAATTCAAATAACTCTGAAGGAATAAGCTCCAAAAGATATTCTTCATTTTAATAAAACATTGTTTTAAAGTGTATTTAATATATGACATATTACCAAACTAAGGTATCTAGGTCTGCTTGTACAGTCATTTTACTTTTATTGCAACTATGCCTTTTGTGCTGTATATTGTAAGTTTCTGAGAACTTATTCTACTGTATCCAGGTCTCAACATGCAAGCAGGATTTGTCTTTTGTCAAAAGATTGCTTTTATCCGGAAAACAATTCTCTAGATTATTATACATACGAATCCTTGTGTTTAACACAAGTTCATTCAGACATTTACTGCCTGTACACTTCATATACATATACTTCCACTTGAACATTCAATCAGAGGGCACAAATTCAATTAGAAGGGCTTAAATACATTCAAACACAAAGAAGATTTTTAAAGAAAATTTAAAATACATTTGAACTTGGTGTCCATCATTGGAAGAAAGGTAGGCAACACTTGTAGATACACACCAAGCAATGGATTAGATGCACACAGAGAAATGTGGATGGATAGAAAACACAGTGCATTGTGAAAACATATAACACATAGTAAGAAACAGAATCGTGATAAATGACAGAACCTATCTATGTAAATGAAAATAAATGCAAACACAATAAGGCACTTTTTCTACTAACAAAATTAAAAATATATATTCATATATACACACACACTAACATGTTTGCGTAATGGGAAATGATATAGGGACAAAAGGGAAGCAATGGATCCATCAACCAATGAGGATTCTTGTCTGGACCAGAGACGATAATGTGCTATGAACTAACGAGTACTACTGACCCAACACTGAAATCTCATAAAAATAAAATAACAAATAAATAACTTAGATATGAAGTGATACAAGATTTAGAAATTCTTAGACTCTTCTGAAGGAAAAAAATAGAGAAAATATTCTAATAATTCAGTAATTATTAGTAATTACTAATTACTAAAAACAGTAATTCAAGAAAGAGGAATAACTGGGAGACAGCCATGGGAAAAAGTCAGGAGCGAAATAAAAACTCATCTCATTCATGAATAATGATCTTTGGTGTTTTTCTTTGAGTGTAATTTAGAGCAAAGGCATATGAACCATATTATAATTACAGAAATTTTCTACATATTTCAGTGTAAAAGTAATGCTATAATTGTCAGAAGACACAAGTAAGGAAAAGAGTAGAAGGAAGTGCAGTGGTCTTTATTTTCTCATCATTTCACATCATATGGGAATCAGGAAATAGAGCCTAAAGTTGCAGGTTTTTTTAAAGGGGGATTTAAAAATTGCTCCTGTCCTGAGTTATTGGTAATGTGGGTAACACGCCTACGCGCCAGCAGCGGGACTGAGGAATGGGATCTGAAATAGCTCTGCTCTTCCTCCTGCCCTCTTACTCATTCACGAACCTCCAAGCCGGTGTCACAGACAAGTTATTCACCCAACCGTACACATGAAACCTGTGACCACTGCATGGAAGGCAAAGCACAGGGAAGGAGGAAAGAGGACAGATCAGAGATCCGACCCGGCATGGGGGGTGGAGGGAAGCGTGCAAGCAAGGGGCTCCCTGAGGAACGACGCTTGTGTGGGAACCAAAGGGTGAACAAGAGGCAACTCACGACGGGCGGGCAAAGAGGCTTGCAGGCCGAGGGCGCACCGCAAAAGCCACGAGGAGGGTCACTTGAGGCTTCGGGGCGGGGTGGGGAATGGGTGGAGCACGGGAGATTTTTAGGGCAGTAGAGCTAGTCTATGTGACACCGTGATGGTGAATACGTGACATGACGCATCTGTCAAAGCCGCAGACGCACCACACCAGGAGCGAACGCTAACGTCAATCAGGGACTTTCCTTAGTAATGTATCAACATCGGTGCACTGTTTGTAACAAAGGTAACACGCTAATGCAAGGTAACAGGGGAAACTGCCAGCAGGAGAGGGGGTGTATGGGAACCCTCCATCTCATCTGCTAAATTTTCTGTAAATGTAAAGCTGCTCTAAGCATAAACGGTATTGTTATTTTTTAAAAGTCTCTCAGTGACCTTCCACTTTCTCATCCCTTCCGTAGGACTAACAGCAACGTGCTGGTGTGTTTAAAACCGAGGCCAGCAGACGAGCGGTACCACACACGGAGAAACATGCAGCCACTTCTCAGCAGCCTTTACAACCTCGTTCTGCTTTTTTTTTCCCCCTAAAAAAAAGGTTGGTTTTTTTTTTTTTTAAGACATGAGCCACCTTTGTTTCTTTCTTTAGAATCTTTCCCCTAAGTTGATTTACACTGAGAGCTTGCCACATGAATTTTGAGTTTTATTTCTCCCTACTACCTTCCATTATAGAAACAATTCTCTCTGAAGGTACAGATGCTAATAAATACAATACAAATGATCATCCGGAGATGCCAAATGTAACAGACTTTAGTAACTTTGGAAAGCAGTTAACAACGCCTCTTTTCTCATCAAGGGGGTCCATGAGAGAGGGTATTGCAGAAATTCTGATTCCCTGAGAACTGCTTCGGCTTCAGCAGCGAAGGGACAGGGATGCTGGTGACTTTTCACAATGGCGGATCCCAGCCTGATGAGGGCTGTACCGCCAGGGTCCCCACCAGGACGCACAGCGTATCAGAGGAGGTGCAGGTGACCCGCAGTCTCCTGGGCTCTGGGTGGCAGAGGACACGGGACCAGGAAAGGCAGGATGCATTCCTGGGCCACACGGCTCTACCGCGGTCTCTGGTAATGGTGTCCTCTGACAATGAGACCTGTGACTTCTTCATTGCTTATCAAAGGGGACTCGTGTGTCCTCGGGTTGTCTTATATTTTCCATGTGTCACAGTTAATTCCTATCTTCTAATTGAAGACTTTCCTCCCTCTGTTTGTGGCCTGCTTAAAGGTTTGGTAGTGGTCAGCTGAACACATTACCACGTTTGGTGCTCTGGCTAACTGCAGTAAAGAATGATAAAGGAAATGAGGAATGACTTCTCAACTCGTGAATATTAACTCCCTAGGAAGATTCTTCAACTTATTTCATATAATGCAAAGGCAACAGCACAAACACATGTTAAGCTTTATTATCTCGGGGTGGGAGGGTGCTGTTAAAAACCCCACTGGTTTAAATGACACAATGGTAAGCTTTCTTTTCTAGCCTTGCTATGTATTTGTTGATTCAACAGACCTTGAAAATTTCAATCTGGGACCTAAAAAGTCCCAGATAGGTATCTGCCTACAATCAAACAATGAACAATGCTTCCTCTCATTCCAAAAAGGTGTTAAGCCACAAGTGAATGGTCTTTGTGTTTATAAATATACAAAATTTAGCTCTGTATGGTTAACAGAGTGCAATACTATGCTTTTCTCCCATATCCTCAAGTCTATGTGACATGTTTACAGTGGACAACAAAAGGAATTTTTGTTCATCCCTCAGATTTCTCAATTCATAATATATGCTAGCCTATATGGGATTTGACACAGACAGACACGCAGCCTCACAGTAAAGAACTTCCCTAAGGATTTATGCCATTATTGGAGACCACAGGCACGTGAACGAATCATTGACTTCCATCTACTCTCATGAATCTCTGCACAGCTTCCTATTCTGTCACCTGTTCTGAGCTAAGAGGACTCTTCGAAGTCGAAGGCAGTTCTATATGGTAGAGATGGAACAAAAATAAATCATCGACAGTTTGGTTTTCCAATCATGGTTATTTTTAACATATTGACAACCTCAATAAGGGATGAAATTGTAATTCAGTGAGAGGCAACAAAGATGGTGCTTTGCACCTGTGCTGGAAGTCATGCTTATGAGCAGGTAGAGGACAGGCAGCGTCACAGCCACCAGCCCTGGGCCGTCATGCTAAGCTAGAGCAAAACACACACAAGTGGTCACCTAATGAAGGTCTAAGAAGTCACCGTCCCTTTGATTGTATTCTACCTCCTCTTTGAAAGTGACAAGGACATGACCGGGAGAAATGATGAAGCTCACCCTAGATTTTGCTTCTGCAAAAATTCCAAGCATTGAGGCATCTGAATCCTGTTTACATCTCTAAATCTTTAAATCCAACAAAGATGCTAAGTTTTAGGCTAAGTTATCTTAGTGTGGCGCTCCCAAAATACAGAGAAATTTAACAAGATCATTCACAAAGCGACTGAACACAGGACGACCACAAATGTCCTGTCTACTTAGTGCAAAAGATTCATGGGGCAGATTTCGACACTAGTTTATAAAGCGGATAACCATTCATCAAATTGCTGTTAATGCTGCACTTACACCCCAGGGCTAATTGCAGCTAAAATTTCTGGCACACGGTTAGACCCAGTACGAATGGAATACTGCTGTACACTGATCAAATACAAGGTACCCACATGACTGAAAGTAGTAACAAGAGAAATGGTCTTTTCAGTGAATTTATGGTTGTAAAATCTCAGCGCTAGAGGACTCGTATATTGACTTTTATTCTGCTCCACAAACACAGAATTCAAAACTCAAGCGTGTTGGTTTAATATATATTTATCATTGATTGATTGATTGATTGCATTTCCTTTTGAAAAAGCATTAATCCCTTATCTATAGAGAGCTTTTAGAGTTTCCAATCATGTCAGAACCACACTTTCCAAAGTGCATCCCACAGAACAGTACTCGTGGGGACTGGTTAAGATCAGAACAATAGCTTCTTGGATTCCCCTCTTGGAAGTCACAACACACACCAGCAGCCTAATCCTAGGTGTTCTAGGTAGTCTTTTTCTTTCTTTTTTTTTTTTTAATTTATTTTGGGTTGCATTGGGTCTTCGTTGCTGCGTGCGGGCTTTCTCTAGTTGCATCGAGTGGGGGCTGCTCTTCGTTGCGGTGCGCGGGCTCTAGACACACAGGCTCCGTAGTTGTGGCTTGAGGGCTCTAGAGCGCAGGCTCGGTAGTTGTGGCGCACGGGCTTAGTTGCTCCGCGGCATGTGGGATCTTCCCGGACCAGGGCATCGAACTCATGTGCCCTGCATTGACAGGCGGATTCTTAACCAGTGCGCCACCAAGGAAGTCACTCTAGGTAGCCTTGAAGCAAAAAACTCTGTTTACCTGAGTGAGTGTTTCCCAAACTTACTTAACTACAGATCCTCCTCCTGCCCCTTAAAATAACGCCTCACAATTACCTGTGGAATTTGCATTTCATGAAATCAACCTAGGAAAATACTGATTTGGAACAGAGATTCTGCACACAGCACCTGACGCTATGATTTTTGGTTGAATATTTCCACAGCCAGAACATTTCAGTGATATGTTGTGAAATTAATAACCTCCATCTGATTTTTGTTTTGGAAATTATTTAGTCACCTGAGGCTGAAATCATGTGTATATTGACAAAACGTAGGCTTATTTTTCGATTAAAAGGTTAATGACAATACTGGGTGCATGTATATCCAAAAGAAACCCTTCTGAATGCCTGTTAAGCTAGTTTATTTAAAAGTCAAAGATATTTAAGAAATACCCACTATTGTTAGAGACAGTAAAATAGTATGATTGGCTAATTTCCTCCTTAACTCCCAACACTAAACTATTTCAAATTAAAATAGATGCAATCGATGTTTAGCCTTTCTACCCTAGCACCTCGGTATTGATGATTTCCTTACAATGTATCCTATCCTCTCTCTAAGCCTTCCTTTTATTCCAGCCAGAGAAAATCATCTGGTGAGTGCCCCCTCACACTAAATTGTCAGAAACCTCCTCTTTGCTCCTCCAAAACATATGGACATTTTAAACGATGCCTTCTAAAGACAATACTTATCCCAGAAGCAAGCATTTCTAACAGTGGAGACAGGTTACACGAAAGATATATTTTGAGTCAAAGAGTGATCACAGAGTTTTCAAATAACTTCAGATAAATGTTACTCTACTTAATGTGTGGTGTGATTAGGAGGCCCACAGCCCCTGTCTATTCTGAGGCTACTTCTCCATCCTTAACCAAGAGAAGCTTCAAAGCAAAGGTCAAATTCTACCTTCTTTTCAGAGCGCTCTCTCTCACTCCAGTTCACATAGATCACACTTGCTTCTAGCAGCTACAGGCTTGATTTACACCACAAAGTAGAGCATTTTGTTCCTGTCCTGTCCCTCTCAAATGGGTGCATGTTATATCCTTAAAAAGAATAAAATTTCTTTGAAGGCAAAACCCTGGCCTTTCACTTCTGTCGGATTTATAGCACAGGGGGAAGAACATACTAAGTGTCTAATAAATATCTGATTAATGGTTTAGAACAAAAGGAAAAAGTATCAATAAAAAGGTGTCAATAAGCTTAGAAAAATCTTTCTCAAAATTAAAGTAGATGAGAGAGGGCCCAGTTGAACTGAAAGGTCTCCATACAGGCACCAAGACAGACCTCTTTGTGTGGATAATGACTGCTTAATTGGACACTAGGATAAACCACACACAACCAACAATTAGGAAGACCTCGTCAACAGTATTCAAAATATACTTCAAGGTGTAGACAGAGTATGCATTTTACGTCTGTACGTAAAATGGGCATGACAGTACTACCTCACCGGGTTATTCTGAGGACTAAATGAGAACATGTATAAGGTACCACGAACAGGGCTTCGAACATTCCTATAATAAATGTTGATTTACTTACCCCTCTCCCTCTGTCAAGTCCTCCAAGTTTAACTTGAACACAAGTTTTCTGACCACTCTTCTCTGCTCTTTATCTTATAAAAGCCTAGTCACTTTGGCCCAGTAATTTTTAAAGAAAAAAAAAGTGATTAGGCCTCATAAGACTAATATGAAATATAGCAGGAAGGGAGAAAGAGATAAAAATTTATGTAAACATTTTTATGTTTAACCTTCATAAGACATTAAGATATTTTAAAGACAAGAATCATATCTCCATTTGCTATACAGAAGCTCTAGTTTTCAGTAAACTACTCTTTAAAAATGCTCCCCTATTCTGAAATGGTCCTTCTTTCTAGAAGCACACCTCCCCAACTTTGTTCACCGAGTTTAGAAAACGCCGAAGAACTCCTTCTAAGGTCTCATATCTGCTCACCATATCCAAAATGTAATGCTTCAAGTTCATTTCTGGAATTCTCGATTTGAACTGAGCCTAGTACTAAGGTAACCCAAGATTCTCTTTCTTCAATGCAAGCAAATAATTTAAATAAAATTCAGTTCAGACTCTAAAGCCACTGAACTTGTTTCTCAAATTTTCTCATAGCTGGTAAAGAGTTGATGGGAATGCCGGCACTGCAAGATGCATTTCAACTGTCCTCCTTGTATCCTTAAGCTACTTCAACTCTCCTTCTATAAAAGAGCTTTATGCAGAGTCTCCTACGACAGCCAGCCAGCTTCCCACAATGACTCCAAGTATTGTACATTCTCCTCCACTGGACCCCTCCCTTTTGTCAGATTCATCACCCCTCCCCGCCCCCATACTTCTAGATCTAGGCTGCAAGTCATTAAGACTGGTAGGGGAGTGAAGGGTAATTGTGAGGTGGTCTAACAGTGGATAGACATACTGGGTGATCCTATTCATTATCCTATTCAAATACACTCCAGGAAGCATGTCTGCTTGCTGAGATTGAGTATGGCTGATGTTCAGCGTGTTTAACTGAGCTATGTGTCTACTTCTGTTTTGTTTTGTTCTCCACTTATGCCCACAATGCTCATGGGATATTGTTAGTGCTCCTGAAGAAGGGGAAAGAAAAAGACAACTTTGCATTCATTTAATTATTTTAAACCCCAGCTCAACTATCAAACTTCATATCCTGGAAGAAATAATTGAAAAAGTTCCAGTTAAAGAAAAAGAGAGAGAAGTAAGGTAACAATTTTTGAATATCTGCTCTGACTTAATATTCTTCCGGGCACCATAATTCTCGTAACAACCCGGAGTGGGAGAGTTACTACTAAAATAGAGACTGTGGACTCAGTACAGTCATTAACTTGCCCAAGACCACTTAACTAGTAACTAGCAGACATGGGATCTAAACCCAAGTATGCTGTGATTTTAACATCTACTTCATTTTACTATATCATCATGTTTTTCTACGCTTCTATCTTCAAAGGCCACTCAGACCATTTCATTCCTTTGCTTTTCTTCCCATTCTTGCTCTTTGTTCCCTACACTCAATCAGCAAGTTAAGCTTTTGCAGGATCTTGTCCAAAGTTTACCCTAAATAATAAATACTTGTGCAGTAAATGAATTAAGTAAATGAACAACTATGTTCCTTGACCTCATCTACCTCTCTTCAACATTTCCCATTCTGCTTACATGTCCTCATTCATTTAATTGTCCTCTGCTAGTGACTGGCTATAAGGAGGGTGCTGACAAGGATGTGTGCGACACTCATTCCTGTTTTCAAAACATACTTTTTTTTTTTTTCAAAAATGCACTTATTGGGTCTTCAAGAAGTTCACAAAGAATGATTATAGCAAAATCAATGAGTGGGCTAAGATAAAGAAGATTAACACACAAAAGTTTTTTTCTTTTTTTTAAGATTTGAGTATTTTTAGTCAGGAACAGATAGGACAGTTTTGCTTCTCCCCCAGATCCTATAAAATATGAATTAGAAGCAGTATCACCTCATTGATGAAAGCACTTCTTCTCCAAAGCCATCCATGAACACACAGCCCGGGCTACTTGCATACCCTCAAGGAGAGAAACTACAGCTCATTAATTTTTTTATCTATAAAACGCTGAACAATCCTGGACACACAGCAGGAATACAACAAATATTTATCAAAAGGGGGGCACTAAGCTTAGCTCTTTTCATATAACTACTTTCAACCTCCAATTCATGTGCCAACTGCCACCTTGCTAACCCATTTCTTTGTTCCTCTTTACATTAAAACTCCTAGAAAGGGTTGTCTAAATTCACTGTTCCAACTCTCTTACATTCGTTCCAATTAAAAGCCTTTGCTTAATTAACCTCTTTTCCAAATCAGCTTTCACCAAGACAACCCATGACCTCCAAACTGCGAAACCCAATGGCCAATTGTTAGTTCTCCACCGGGCTTGACCTATCAGTAGAATTTGCAATGGGTTATTACTCACACCTCCTTGATATACTAGCTTTACTTTGCTTCCAGAACACCACAGTCTCTTGGTTTTCCTCTTCACCCACAATTTCCTTTGCTGGCTCCTCCTCTTTACTCCAATCCTAAAACGGAACTGCCTCAGGGCCCAGTCCCTTGGTCTCCGCTAGATCCTCCCCTCTAATCGACCTATATTTACGTCCTTTGTGAGCTCAGTCAGGTAGATCTTGGCAAATGCAAATTTGTATCTCTAGTCTAGACTTCCCTCTCTAACTCCGGTCCTGAACATACAACTGCCTATTTGATAACATCCTCAACTTTTATCTCAAACCCACCCCATACACAGCTTTTGATCTGAGCGGATATCTACTACATCCTTCCAGCTACTCAGGTGGAAAGTTTTTTTTCTTTTTTCATACCCCTGAGGAAATCCCATTTACTCCATCTTCTACATATATCCAGATCCCTATCACTTCTCACAATTTCTTTCACTACTACCTTATCCAAGTCACCATGACAAGATCTCCCCTTGTCTCACCAGAGTCAACTCAGCTGCCAAAGAGACCGTCGTACAGTGAAGTAGGTCAGAAAGAGAAAAACAAATATCGTATATTAACGCATATATGTGGGATCTAGAAAAATGGTACAGTCGAACCTATTCGCAAGGCAGAAATAGAGACACAGACGTAGAGAACAAATGTATGGACACCGAGGGGAGAAAGGCGGGGGGATGAACTGGGAGATTGGGATTCACATATATACACTAACTAATATGTATAAAGTAACTAAGGAGAACCTGCTGTATAGCACAGGGAACTCTGCTTCACTTCCCTGTACAGTGGAAACTAACACAACATTGTAAAACAACCTAAAATACCCTAAAAAAAAAAAAAACAAGTGAAGTCAGACCTACCCATCTCCTTACTGACTGCAGCCTCTCAAGAGAAATACTCCTAGCTTTCTGAAAGCTTTCCATTTCCCTCTTCTGGCCCCTGGGGACTCTGGCTAGACTTTAGATTCTGTCCATGGAGTGAGTCTGAGAGAAATGCTGCCATTATTAACGAGTCCTTGCTCTGAGTCAGCCTGGGGCAGTCTGTCCCGCGTACAGTGTTGTGGTTAAAGGCACAAGTGCTGAAGAAAGACTTCTGGATTTGAATCTTTTCACCATGTTTGTGCCTCGGTTTCCTCATCTATCAAACCAGAATAAACGGGCTTTGTGAGGACTAAATGACTTGATATGTGAGGTACTTAGAGCAGTGCCTGCCACAGAATAAATGCTCTACGAACATTCCCTACTCTTATTTTTATCATACAAAAGGACTGCAATGCGCAACAAAACAATGCCTGACTTTTTTTTTTTTGCAAGCTGTTCTTTATTCTCTGAACTTCAAACTGGCTTATTTTCATGCGATGCATTACTTTTAATTTTAGACAATTTACCTGTCTCTCATTTTTCATGTCGAGAAGGTTAGGATAATTTTGTCTTCTGAAAGCAATCTGAAAAGTACCCCATAATATGCTATGTATGATGTATTGGCACAATGTTGAAATAAATACACCTTTCAAGTTATACAGATCACAATCTTAATGGCCACAGTAGTCTTATATTGGTACCTCTTACATATGAAGTTAAGAGTCTTTAACATCAGAAAAGTAAAAGTACTGATTTGGGGAGGGGTAGTTTTTGATGTCTGGAGGTAAAATTATGGTAAGACTTCTGAGAGAAACACCATGCCTTAATGCAGCTTAGCTTTACAGCTCTGTGCTGTAAAGGAGACTATTATCACGGAGCCACAATTAAGCAACTAGATGTGATGCACTGGGTTTGGAGTAACAAGTGATACGACAGCAGTCTATGTTTGTCACAAATCAAGTGTGTTGCAGGATGATCAGGGTCACATTCACCTCACCGCTGAACCACCTAGTCTTTTACCCTCTCATCTTGCTACAAGTATATGGGCTCATGTGAGTCTAATGCTCTTTTACCGTATTTCTCTGTGGTGGTCAGACTCCGAGATGTCACCCAATGAACCTTGCCTCCTGGAATTTCGGTCCTCGCCTAGGGACTCCCCACGCTGAATAGGACTAACCTATGTGTACCAGGCAGCCCTTACGGAGAGGAATGGAGCTGCTCCCTGCCCCCCACCAGGGCCGCTGTCACCATTACCACCACCCATGAGCCACCTGGGAACCATATGACAGATGCTGGGACAACTGAACTTCATGACACTCCAAGCTTGAAGCATCCAGAAAAGTCCAAATTCCGGATCTGCAGAGAAATTCTGAGACACAATAAATGTTCATTGTTGTTTTGTGACACCAAGTTTTGTGGTGACTTGTTACACAGCCATAGGTGACTAACAATCTCCATCTCTTTCCAGATGCCTTTGTCTGCATTGCTGTACCTTTCTAGCCCCACTGCTTTTCTTCCTCCTTTCTTGTGCCCTTTCTGCTTCTTTAAGTGTCCCTAAAACAGACAACAGGTGTATATGTTTGTGTGCACATACATATATATATATGTACTATATATATATGTATGTATGTATGTATACATTCACTGTTGTTCAAAAGAATACATGGAACCCTCTTAAAAAGTGGAAGTATGAAAAGGTTTTTCTTTGTTTCTAAAGGAAAACAACCAGCTTTTCTTTGCCTCCTTCTCTGTGGGTTATCTGGACCAATTTTTCCCTCATCTCTGTTCTTTCCTGAATTGTCAGCTTGGGAAAGGTATGAGTGAAGTTAGAGGGAAAAGATTCTACGACAATCAATAAACTGCATCTTAATGGAATTAAGATACGTAACAAAATCATGAAAACACAGCATCTTATGCTTAACCATGCTACACATATCTAAATTCTGTATGTAATTATATACTGTATGTAGTTATTTTAAAAGACTATATTAAAGCAAGAATGAACCATATTTCATGATGATTTCGGCATAAGGGGAGGGAATCCATTAAAAATATTGTGCATTTAACTACCTCAATTCCTATCCCAAAGTCACTTATTTAATTTCATGTAAATATATGATAAAATGTGACCAAATAGTTATTTTTAACTTGGATACTAGAAAGTTTCCAAAACTGGATCCTCTAATTCTAGACATATTTCAGGAGTAACAACCAAGAGGCTGCTACCTGTGTTCTCTACCTCATATTTTCTCCTCTTCAGATTTTTTTTAATACAATAAAAAATTTTGTTTTAGTTCTGCTGGTACCAATTTATGGTATCCTAGAAACTCCACAATGATGGAAAAGAACAGGTACTCACAATAGAGCAGAATTACCAACATATTTATGGTCCTGTCATTTGACAGGGAAGGTCAAAGCTTCTCAGAATTTATTCATAACCCTGTACCAGCTTTCAATTCTTTGAAAATTGCTCCTTGATACCCAGCTTCCCTGAAATCGCAGAGAGTGGCAGCCAATCTCTTAAGGCATAAATCAGATTCTAAATAACTGATAGCACTTTTTTCCCTCTAGACTCGGACAAGAAAAGCACTGCATTTTCATTGTAGAACATGGACACTTAGAAAAAACAGTGCACCAAGGATGCGTTTAGGGTTTAATTTCTGAAGTCGTCTGTACGAAAGCAGTCTTCGGTATTATAAAAAACAAAGGTCCTGCTGTTGAATGTCACGGTCATTTTTATATGCTCTCCTCTTTCATTCTCCAAATCCAAATTCAATACTATCATGGACTTAGTGACTGTCTATCATGATTAATCCTGTCATGACTTTGTCGTTCTGTACTTAAAATGTGTGATTTTGGCATACTATAATAGAGGCCAGTGACACAATGACAAGTGAAATAAGTGTGTGTATATATATATATATGTATGTATGTGTGTGTGTGTGTGTGTGTATACACAGACACATACATGCAACTAGCTACTTAGAAAAATGAGTAAAATTAAAGGGAGATATATAACAACAAAAAAAGGCAGGACAAACTATTTCAAATTTTTTTCTATAAGATGTCAGTAATTTTTTTGTTGCAGGGAACCTTAGGAACCAGGCTGTGGGAAGCCTTTATTCTACTAATTAGTAACATTATTTTAAAAATATTTGGCATTTAACATCTCAGTCATGGTAGTTGTCCATTTCTTCTAAGATATATTGATATACCTGGTGAAGGGTCCCCCCCCAAAAAAAACACACACCGTGCCATGTGAAAAACAGTCGAAAACTCAGGATCTTCAATCAGCAGGCATGGTTTTCAATCGAAGAGTTATCTCTTTCTATGTATCAATGAAAATAACTGCTGCTTTTCCATTTAGTAGTTTATGTTAATAAAAATTAATATGATCCTATCAAGGGCCATTCAGATGACTGTCTTGTAAGAGAAGACAGGCATTCAATCCCAGTCGCTCTATTTTAGCTTGTACTTAGCATTGTGTTGGCAACAACAGTGCGAAGCGAGTCGGCAACTCACAGAGATTCTACTGTGGCGAGAATCAGCAGGGACTCTGTGGTCTGGCTACCTGGAATCGACAGCTGTCCGGCCACTTACTGGCCCTGTGACTTTGGACAATTTTATTCATCTCTCTACATCTCAACTTCCTCATTTGCAACAGAGGTAATGATATTATCTGACATCAGAGAGTTGCTGCCAAGGTGAAATTAAGTAGTACACATAAAGTGCTCGCTCAGATCTGAGTGCGTGGCACATGGCTTTTAATAAATCTTACCTATTCCATTCTCATTATTTTATCATGGCGAATGAAACTATGACCGAGGTAGGTTTAACGTGTGAATTTTGCATTTGTGTGAGGAAAGGGGTTCTGCTGTTCATCTTTAATTATTCTCTGATTTGCCGGATAAGCTAATGGAGAAAACAGAAGACACAAGACAGCTGACAACAGCCACACAGGGCTTTTCTATGAAATACATTCCTCTAACTTCACCACTGTCTACACTACCCCTGTTTAGCCCCAATCCCCATGCTAAGGCCAGTCTACACAGCAGTCTTATGTCACTTTCCCCATATCTCAAGGCTGCTGTGAAAACACAGACCAAATAAGTGGGTAGAGAGCCTACTGCATGAAAGAAAAGCCCATACAACCCAGTCATTCATTACATGTCTTTAAAAAAATGCCATAATTTTACTGCCTTCTTTTACATCCTAGCACTGCCATAAATTCTACAATTCAAAGTGCTGCTCTGTTTGGACAGATTATCCTAGTAGCAGTCAAAATCTGAACCCTTATCTTCTAACTCTAATTTGAACACCGAATCTGGTATAAGAAGCTATTGGAAAAATGTCATTTTATGGCAATTTTTAATTCTCAATGAATTTTAAAATATTACTAACATAAGTAACACTTTTATACCTGCTACTTCTTAGATACTGAAAAAGAAATATTTTTTAAAAACTTCCCAGTCCTTTCTCTCCTAACCTACTTATATACTCAAATAGAATACACTTTTAATAATCAGGACAATTCTGCTATATGAGAAGCCTGCATGATGTCACAGAAGGCAGTGTAGAGAGAGCACAAAATTAAGGTAAATACAATACTTATGACCTCAGAGAAATCTCATTCTGCAGGCCCACTTGAATATGATGAAGGTCTCCTCACCTGCCCTTTGTGACTGGATGCGTTAAGAAAGCACAACATGTCTGATACATTGTCTGGTGTTTCTCACTGAATAGGAAACTTTTAGATTAGTCCAGTTTTAAAATAAGGGGAGATGTAAAAGCTAACATCACTACAAAGTCAGTAGCGATGGGTGAAAAATGTGAAAGAAGTACGGCAAAACAGAACGTAAAGCTTCTGGACATCTGGGTGCTCAGAGTTCTAGCAGTGCCAGGACAAACTGCTAAAATTGAGACATGTCAAGATTTAACATTTCATGGCTTCCCAGGTGGCGCACTGGTTAACAATCCACCAGCCTATGCAGGGGACAGGGGTTTGAGCTCTGCTCCGGGAAGATCCGCACGCCATGGAGCAACTAAGCCCGTGTGCCACAACTACCGAGCCTGTGCTCTAGAGCCCTCGAGCCACAACTACTGAGCGCAGGTCCCACAACTACTGAAGCCACTGCAATGAAAAGCTCACTCGCTGAAACTGAAGAAAGCCCGTGCACAGCAACGAAGACCCAACACAGCCATAAATAAATAAACAAACAAATTAATTAATTAAATGTAAAAGAGACTTTAAAAAAAAGATTTACCATTTCAGGGCTAAAGTCGAGGTTATGGTAAGTCTTCTAAGCACTTAAAACTTAAATGAATATGGAGTGGATAGTGAGATTTTTTTTTTTCCCTCTAAAATGTAAGCCTGATGAATGATGCTTGAAAGTACCACCAGTCATTTTTATGAGTGCCCAGCATAGCAATATAGGAACTTCTTCTCTGTACTTAAAAGAAAGATTTTCTTTGTTTCGTCTTCTTAAGGATGGTCACATCCCTTGTTGGAAGAAATATCACCTCTATAAACTTAAATAGCTAAGATACTATCCTTTCTTCCTAAATAATAAAAGCCAACTACGAATATATTTTAAGATATAAAACCATGGATCTGATCCTTCTCAAACTCTTCCAAAATATAGCAGAGGGAGGAACACTCCCAAACTCATTCTACGAGGCCACCATCACCCTGATACCAAAACCAGACAAAGATATCACAAAGGAAGAAAACTACAGGCCAATATTAGTGATGAACTTAGATGCAAAAATCCTCAACAAAATGCTAGCAAACAGAATCCAACAGCACATTAAAAGGATCATACACCATGATCAAGTGCGGTTTATCCCAGGAATGCAAGGATTCTTCAATATATGCAAATCAATCAATGTGATACAGCATATTAACAAACTGAAGAATAAAAACCATATGATCATCTCAATAGATGCAGAAAAAGCTTCTGACAAAATTCAACACCGGTATATGATAAGAACCCTCCAGAAAGTAGGCATACAGGGAACTTCCCTCAATATAATAAAAGCCATATATGACAAACCCACAACCAACATCGTCCTCAATGTTGAAAAACTGAAACCATTTCCACTAAGATCAGGAACAAGACAAGGTTGCCCACTCTTACCACTATTATTCAACATTGTTTTGGAAGTTTTTTTTTTTTTTTTGTGGTACGCGGGCCTCTCACTGCTGTGGCCTATCCCATTGCGGAGCGCAGGCTCCGGACGCGCAGGCCCAGAGGCCATGGCTCACGGGCCCAGCCGCTCCGCGGCACGTGGGATCCTCCCAGACCGGGGCACGAACCCGCGCCCCCTGCATCGGCAGGCGGACTCTCAACCACTGCGCCACCAGGGAAGCCCTGTTTTGGAAGTTTTAGCCACAGCAATCAGAGAAGAAAAAGAAATAAAAGGAATCCAAATCAGGAAAGAATAAGTAAAGCTGACACTGTTTGCAGATGACATGATAATATACATAGAGAATCCTAAAGATGCTACCAGAAAACTACTAGAGCTAATCAATGAATTTGGTAAAGTAGCAGGATACAAAATTAATGCACAGAAATCTCTTGCATTCCTATACACTAATGATAAAACTCTGAAAGAGAAATTAAGTAAACACTCCCATTTACCACTGCAACAAAAAGAATAAACTACCTAGGAATAAACCTACCTAGGGCGACAAAAGACCTGTATGCAGAAAACTATAAGACACTGATGAAAGAAATTAAAGATGATACAAACAGATGGAGAGATAGACCATGTTCCTGGATTAGAAGAATCAACATTATGAAAATAAATGCCTGTACTACCCAAAGCAATCTACAGAGTCAATGCAATCCCTATCAAACTACCACTGGCATTTTTCACAGAACTAGAACAAAAAATTTCACAATTTGTATGGAAACATAAAAGACCCCGAATAGCCAAAGCAATCGTGAAAATGGAAAACGGAGCTGGAGGAATCAGGCTCCCTGACTTCAGATTATACTACAAAGCTACAGTAATCAGGAGAATATGGTATTGGCACAAAAACAGAAATATAGATCAATGGAACAGGATAGAAAGCCCAGAGATAAACCCATGCACCTATGGTCACCTTATTTTTGATAAAGGAAGCAAGAATATACAATGGAGAAAAGACAGCCTCTTCAATAAGAGGTGCTGGAAAAACTGAACAGCTACATGTGAAAGAATGAAATTAGAACACTCCCTAACACCATACACAAAAATAAACTCAAAATGAATTAAAGACCTAAATGTAAGGCTAGACACTATAAAACCCTTAGAGGAAAAGACAGGAAGAACACTCTGACATAAATCACAGCAAAATCCTTTTTGACCCACCTCCTAGAGAAATGGAAATAAAAACTAAAATAAACAAATGGGACCTAATGAAACTAAAAGCTTTTGCACAGCAAAGGAAACCATAAACAAGATGGAAAGACAAACCTCAGAATGGGAGAAAATATTTGCAAACGAAGCAACTGACAAAGGATTAATCTCCAAAATATATAAGCAGCTCATGCAGCTCAATATCAAAAACACAAACAACCCAATCCAAAAATGGGCAGAAGACCTAAGTAGACATTTCTCCAAAGAAGATATATAGATTTCCAACAAACATGTGAAAGAATGCTCAACATCACTAATCATCAGAGAAATGCAAATCAAAACTACAATGAGGTATCACCTCACACCAGTCAGAAAGACCATTGTCAAAAAATCTACAAACAATAAATGCGGGAGAAGGTGTGGAGAAAAGGGAACCCTCTTGCACTATTGCTGGGAATGTTAAATTGATACCGCCACTATGGAGAACAGTATGGAGGTTCCTTAAAAAACTAAAAATAGAACTACCATATGACCCAGCAATCCCACAACTGGGCATATACCTTGAGAAAACCATAATTCAAAAGAGTCATGTACCACAGTGTTCACTGCAGCACTATTTACAGTAGCCAGGACATGGAAGCAACCTAAGTGTCCATCGACAGATGAATGGATAAAGAAGATGTGGCACATATATACAATGGAATATTACTCAGCCATAAAAAGAAAGGAATTGAGTTATTTGTCGTGAGGTGGATGGACCTAGAGTCTGTCATACAGAGTGAAGTAAGTCAGAAAGAGAAAAACAAATACTGTATGTTAATACATATATATGGAATCTCAAAAAAATAAAAATAAAAAATGGTTCTGAAGGACCTGGGTGCAGGACAGGAATAAAGACACAGACATAGAGAATGGAATTGAGGAGAAGGCGAGGGGGAAGGGTAAGCCATGACAAAGTGAGAGAGTGGCATGGACATATATACACTACCAAATGTAAAATGGATTGCTAGTGGGAAGCAGCCGCATAGCACAGGGAGACCAGCTCGGTGCTGTGTGACCACCTAGAGGGGTGGGATAGGGAGGGTGGGAGGGAGACGCAAGAGGGAGGTGATATGGGGATATATGTATACATATAGCTGATTCACACTTATACAGCAGAAACTAACACAACACTGTAAAGCAATTATACTCCAATAAAGATGTTAAAAAAATAAAAGATTCACATTTGCATACCCATGGGCATTTCCTTCTTAAGGAAGATGGTCCTGAAACCATAATATTCAATACTTGATAACTGAATCCCATGAACATATAGATTTACATCAAAACTATCTATTTTCACTTTCAATTTAAACATGAGTCACCCTGAGTTATATTTTAGAATCTAAATGTGAAATGGAGAAATATTATCAGTTATAAGGTGAAAAGTAAATGTTCTATGAAATATGTTCAGAGTCCTTGAAACAAGTTAGAACAGAACTGCACATTTCCTTGGGTAACCATGACTCTGCAAAGATTCAGTATGTTGGATAAGAAAAAAATGAAATTATGATCAAAATTACATATGTAGCCAAAAAAACCCCACTATGATACAATTTAAAGTACCTTCAATTCTAGTAACTTTAAACAACAAAGCTCTAAGTTTTAAAATGTAAATTAAAAAAAAAGAAAAGAATCTCTTCAAGGAATGATAAAAACAATTTAGAATATTAACAAAATCTCATGTTTATTCCAGACTCAAATATCCAACTGCCTATTCAAGATTCCTTCTTGAAGGTTAAATGATCATCTCTAACTTAAGGCAACCAAGGCGAACTCCTATTCCTACCCCTAGTTTTCAGTCTATACTATTCCTCTCCCTGTTTTCTGCATGTCAGTAAATGGTACCAGTATCAACCGAGCCAAAAACTAAACTGATTCTTCTATTCAATAAAGGACATCATGAACAAAGCTAGCAGGCACATGATGTAATGAGAAAAGATGTATTGTAATGTTCAAAGCTGACAGGGGATTTATCTTTAAAATATAAAAGGAATACTTGCAAATCAGCAATAAAAATTTGACAGTATCCCCAACAGAAAAATGAGTAAAGCAAGCAAGTATATGAAGAGATGTTCAGATTTGTCAGTAATTATAGAAATACAAATGAACACGATGAGATATCACTTGATTCCTATATACTTTATACCCAGATTTGGATAATGTGAAATACTGGTGGGGACATGGGGATTAAAACGCGCACACGCAAACACACACACACACTCACACACACACTCACACACACACACACACACACTGCTGGTTTGATAAAACTGTTCTAGAGAGCAACCAGGCAATAGTTAAATAGGATAAACAAATATCCTATGATCTTGTAATTCTTTTCCTAGCTCTCTCTCTAAATATACATGTCAAAGAAAAGCTCACACAGTTCTGTAAGGGCATATATGTGAGGCTGTACACTGCAAAATAATTTGTGGTGATGTAGCTTGGTAGGGGTGCAGGGAGATGCAGGGTTTAGAAGCAATTTGGTGTCCAGCACTCAGAGTGGATTGGCAAATATACTAGATATACAGCACTTAGTGCTATGCAAAGGAAAAGAATCGATGTACACACAGCAACAGTGTATTGAGAGTGTATACACTCTCAACAGTGGTTGAGAGTCCGCCTGCCGATGCAGGGGACACGGGTTCGTGCCCCGGTCCGGGAAGATCCCACGTGCAGCGGAGCGGCTGGGCCCGTGAGCCGTGACCGCTGAGCCTGCGCGTCCGGAGCCTGTGCTCCGCAACGGGAGAGGCCACAACAGTGAGAGGCCCGCGTACCGCAAAAAAAAAAAAAAAAAAAAATCCGAATCCCCTAACATGGCAGAGGAAGTGATCTTCAATTGCCTCTCCAACCTAGCTTCTCTCCTCTCATCCATCACCATGTCCTCCTTTTCTATCCCAGAAACATCAGGCTTTCTACTGTTCTCCCAAATAAACAGCTCGGTTTCTTTACTGTACAGCTTTGCTCACGTCCTCCATTCTCTGTCTTCTGACCCCTTCAACTTTTAGTGACCCTTACTCATCTGTCTACTTTTGAGACCGAGCTCAGACATGACCTTTCAGGAATTCTTCCCACACCTGTCTGTGGTACATTATGTGCTGCTTCTGTACGCTTTCATAATAGTCTGTATGTATTTGTAATATTGCACTTCTTTTATCTTATTGAAATAATGATCTAAATAGATTTCGCAAAGCTTTTCTGAGAATAACTTATTCATCTTCAATCTAGCAATATACCTGATACACATAAGACCTTGTTAATATGTTGGTTGAATGAATACATGAAAAAAACTGTCCAAGTCCCTTTATCTTTCTTGATGCTAGCTCTGTTCTTGGAAATATTTTATAGTGTGAAATATGCTCAGAAAAAAATATTAAGCTCTATTCATAGCTTTTCAATTACTATTATCAAAATTTCAAAGAGTGCCCACTTCTTAATAGGCTAGCTTCACCCAGGAGAAAATAAATCCTTTGCCACTATCCCTTGAGCAGCATTTCTGAACATTAAACTTGAGTGATAAAATAAGACCAATGTTCCATATTCTGTGCCTTTTACCTTGAGGGCTTCTGGTAGGAGTGAAATTGGCTTCCTATCATCAGACAATTGGAAAGGCCAATGTGTATGCAATTAATCAATTCTGAGGCTCCTCTATCAACATGACTTTTTCCAAAAAAGAAAGACTCTGGTTCATTATCATTACCATCTCAGCTATAATAGAATATTATTCTTCCTTGATAAGGAAAACTGATTATGTCCATTCATTTCTTTCTATTTAAAAACTTATCTACACTCTACAAAGGTGGCAGTGAAGCCTGATTCTCTGTTAGAGAAGAATTATGTGGTCTGTACATGTTATGCTTGCTTAATGAGTTTACCTCTTAAAATTGCTTCTTCTACACTGAATGACATCACACTAAGCTCATGAATCATGTAATGGGAAAGAGAATTATGGAAGAGAGAGACCTAAAGGGTCGTTAGACATGGATTTGGAATGTGGCTTTATTGTTAAATGGAAGAGTAACTCTTGACAAGTCGCTGCATATTTTTAAGATCCAGTTGGTTCGTCCTTAAAATTGGGTCCTACTGTCTCCAACTCGTAAGGTGTTATGAGAGCAAAGCAGTTCTCTCATCAGAAATTGCATAGAATCACCTGAGGAACATTTTCAAAACACACTGTAAGGCAGAACTCAAAGAACTACCTTGTCGGAATTTCCAACACGTTCTTCCAAAAAGCTACACATGGATAAATTATGGTACACTGAGATGCATACACACAATCAGTGTTCTAAACAGCCATAATAAAAGAAGGAAGATGATCTCTATTACTGACTATAGAGCAGTCTCCAAAATATATTATTACTTTATTTTTTTTTCTTTCAGAATCTTCCAGATTCTGAAAGAGGGTGGTGGTGGTGAAGAGGAGAGAAATGAAAGCAAGACCTCTCCTGACAATAACCTTTTATGAAGCTTTGCTTTTGAACAATGTCATTACTTTAAAATATTTTGGGCTTCCCTGGTGGCGCAGTGGTTGAGAGTCCGCCTGCCGATGCAGGCGACACGGGTTCGTGCCTCGGTCCGGGAGGATCCCACGTGCCGCGGAGCGGCTGGGCCCGTGAGCCGTGGCCGCTGAGCCTGTGCGTCCGGAGCCTGTGCTCCGCAACGGGAGAGGCCACAACGGTGAGAGGCCCGCGTACCGAAAAAAAAAAAAAAAAAAAATTAATATAGTAATTAAAAAATAAAGTCTTATAACTACAAATAAACTGTGACAAATGAACCTAAGAGTTAAATTGGTAGCATAACCACAGAAAGAACAAAATTTATTATTTCAAGTGACAAATTTTAGACACAATACTCCGACTGGGCTATAATTTAAAGACAGATGGAAAGACCTGCAAAGAAATTTTAAATTTCCTTTAGTAGTTTACTATCAGTGGTAATTTAAATATTTTAATTTTGAAACTAGTTACTATACACTATAGTCTAAAACAAGTATGTTATTTCAAACCAGGAATTTTGAGGGAGGCCAAAAGAAATAAAAAATATAAAATAAAAATAGGTTAAGTATAGAAAAACGGAATTCAAAATATCAATACAAACTTGTAATTTATGCATACACACAACTTTTTGTTTGTTTCTAAGTTCTGTTCATTGAAAAATGTCTAGAAGCAATGCCACCATAGTAGCAGTAAGCATATCTATTATCCCGATCTCAGTTTCTAAGTATCATTCCCCATGCTGAAGTATTTCAGATGTGATGAGACATCCGCAATTTAGTTTCAAAGGGTCACCTTCCCCCCAAATACATCTGTTCATAGATGGAGCATACATGATCAAATGCCTTAAAAAATTAGAAATGGGTGGAATGTGTTGCTCATTATATACGGTTCTTTCAAATTCTCTGTATATATGACAATTTTCACGATGAAAAAGTTGACTGGGGATAAAAAAAATGCTATGCAGATGATTTCAGCGCTGGCTCCTAAATGCACCACCCTCGGGACATGGAAGATAATTGAAACTGGTTACTTCTCCTTCATGCTTTTGGAGCCTCCATAAGGTGCAATGCCATTCAGAGAGGGAAGCGGGGATTCTGACAGCAGATACAAAGCATGGGTACAGGACTAGGTTTCAGAAAATCCCTAGACTGTTCATGGATTTTCCACGCACTCACAACACTGTTCTATGCATAGTTTCCTCATCTGAAAAACTGGAACAATGTACCTGTCTGCAGGCTTAACAGGGCTGCTGAGAATCAAGTGAGACAATGATGAATGTATGTCACAAACTCGCAGAGTGCTGTATCACTCTAAACATATTTTTGGTAATTTTCCAGGCTTTCTGTTACAAAGGTTTTTGTTTTTTTTCTCTTACAACTCATGCATGGCTCTCAAGAGACTTCAATGGTAGATTAATACTCAGTATGTCTTCGACATTTAGAACATACTATCTACTTGACATCTATCAGCAGTGTCTCAGTCCACAGACAACAGGACATTGGGACATCATTAGCGTCCTAGTCTCTGTCAAAGTTTAACTCTCTCTTTCGCTCTCTCTCCCCGTCTATTGATCATCTTGGTTATACTCTGCTTTGCTAACTTGGTCCCTGACTCTGACGTATTTTTATAAATGTTATTGTTAAACTATTTCATACGCATCTAAGTCGAATATCCTAATTCTGATCATGACAAAGTTATGAAGGACTAAGCGTAGCTTTTAAAAGACAACTATAGGGGGCTTCCCTGGTGGCGCAGTGGTTGAGAGTCCGCCTGCCGATGCAGGGGACACGGGTTCGTGCCCCGGTCCGGGAAGATCCCACATGCCGCGGAGCGGCTGGGCCCGTGAGCCATGGCCGCTGCGCCTGCGCGTCCGGAGCCTGTGCTCTGCAACGGGAGAGGCCACAACAGTGAGAGGCCCGCGTACCGCAAAAAAAAAAAAAAAAAAAAAAAAAGACAACTATATTAGGACAGTGGTTTTCGGGAAAAAAATCCTCCCCAAGAGACCTCCCTCTCAGTGAGATTGGGCTTGGAAGAGGTAAGGTTCTTGGGGGGTGGGGGAGGAGGTGTATGCACATGTATATTACATGTGTTGTGTATATGTGTGTGTATGTATGAGGGTGAGGTACCTTACGCCATTCCTTGGAAGAGCTTCAAAATGTGCAGCGTGAATGTATAGTTTGAAGAAGTACCCTCGAATCCCAGTCCTCCTAGCTTAACTTTATTTGGATAAGTGTTCCACTTTTTCTTCACTTTCAGTTTTGATTGCATCAGAACAAATAAGATCAAAATGCTCCCCAATTCAGGGGAAAAAAAAGAAATCGTAATCGGATGAGAAGTCATACAACCCAGCTGGGGCTGTATGAAGCTCTTTATATAGAAGCTTTCACCAGTGCCAATCTCCCGCCCAGAAGCTCATTTCATTTCCCTGCTGGTAACCCTCAAAAATCACTTCACAGTTCATTGATACCGCACTGGCAACCCTTTGTTTTCAATCAAAGGAAGAAGCTGAAGCAATGCTCAACTGAACTAAGTATACGTGACACAGTGTACTTGTGCCCTGGCCACAGAGGACTGTGGGGGGCGAGAAAGGGAAAGATGACGCTCAGCATCCGATATTCCATGACTTTACCCAGCATTGGATTATGATAAATTACGATGACAGGGCCGTGACAAACGCTGATGCCATCGCTTCTCTTGTTTTACCTGCGCACAGCGTTCTTTTGGATTGCATCCAGACTCCTCACTAACCCGATTCTCTGTCACTCATGGTTGAAAACGAAAAGGCCAGCGTCCAAATGAGTTTTTAAACGGTTTCCATTGAGACTGAATGTGATATTTCCTCCCTCGCTGCTTTGGAATCACTGAGGGGTCACCATAGGTTTTTGCTGATGGGCAGCTTTCTATAAATCTCCCTGAGTGAAAGACTTCCCTAAGGTCGAAGAACTTGTATGTTGCATGGGTGAGCGGCAGGTATCAGGGCTATCATTTCCGGCCTTTATCCCTGACGCTTCATTGTATCCAGGCTGCTTTAAAACCTACCACCCATGGGCTTCCCTGGTGGCGCAGTGGTTGAGAATCCGCCTGCCGATGCAGGGGACACGGGTTCGTGCCCTGGTCCGGGAAGATCCCACATGACGCGGAGCGGCTGGGCCCGTGAGCCGTGGCCGCTGAGCCTGCGCGTCTGGAGCCTGCGCTCCGCAATGGGAGAGGCCACAACAGTGAGAGGCCCATGTACCACAAAAAAACAAAAAAAAAAACAAAAAAAACCTACCACCCTGCCACCGTCCTCCTCATGTACCTGCTCAAGAGAACTAGCACCCCAGCAGCCACTAACAGAAGCTATCGCTCCTCCCCACGTGAGCTTCCAACAAACTAGGAAAAAAGCACGTGCTAAGTAGGAAATAAGTAGACAAAGTCCGAGCCTCTGACTCCCAACCTGGGATGCCCGGGCACCCTGTATTCTACAAGGGGAGGCACTAACGAACACTCTTGACAGTGGGAACAGTACATCGAGATCATCTAAAACTTCCTATTTATCTGGATTTGGCTACCACTGGATGAACTACCACTGGATGAAGTATGATCATTATTATTTCACCTTGGATTAAAAGTAGGCGACTGTATTCTTTTAAGGTTTAGAAAATGAGAGAAGTTATATACCCTAACGAATTTTCTTTTATGGATAAACTGCTTGAAGCCCACAGGAGAGAAAAGATTTTTAAAGATGATGAAAATAATCCAGATGAGGGAAGTTCAGAGAGGTTTATTTGGAAATTCTGGAGACAGAGAATTTGAGTAGAGCTTTTAAAAGAAGAGGGTGACTTCCACAAAACATATTTTTTGGCAGAGAAAGGAGTGATTGTGGTCAGCTTGGAAAACAGGAGACAGGTCAGTTTCCCTAGGTCATGTAACACTGAAAAGACGACAGACCAGAAAGAGGCAGATGAAAAGGTCTGACTCAAAGCTTCCTGCTCATCCCAGACCAAGGGTGCCCACGGAAAGGAGAGAAGGGCCCGTCAGGGTTGTGGAGCTGGGGGTGGTCCTTCTGCGTGTTTTCGAAGACAATATGGACTTAAAACACGTTGCAACCCACTTCACCAGCATATGTAGTGACATAGTCAGTGTCCGTCAATGTGCGACCCATCTTGAAAACGTGCAGCACGGCAGCTACACGTCTGGTCACCCTGGAGAAGAAATAAAGGCATGGGCCCAAACGTTCCTCTTCTGGTTCCGTTTTTAACTTGGAAAATGGTCTCACCAAAATAATTTTGTAAGCCAGCATTAGCTCCCAGGTTAGTCCAAAAAAAAAAAAAAAAAAATCAACTGCTTATGAGGGAACAATGCAAAAAGGCAAACGATAATAAAGAGAGATATAGGTCTACCTCCCTTCCCATTTAACACTCAACTCGGAATAGTCTGGTTCCTACCTATACTTTACCATGAAAACTGTACCTTGTCAAGCCTTCCTAGCTTCCCAACTCACGGTATCATTCGTCTTTGAAATTCTTGATACCCTTGTTGATCACTCCGTTGCCTCTTGAAACTCGAAACCACCTTGGTTTCAGCATCACTCTCTTTTAGTTCTATTTCTCCCACTTTAAGGTATCCCCTCGAGTTCCACCACCTGCCGTGGCTCTTTACACTCTACCCCGACCTTCCAGCGTGATGTGTCCAGTCCCAAGTTCCTAATTACCATGTATATATTGATGAATCTCAAGGTACACCACCAGGTCAGGCAGAATATGTAACCCTTTTAGGCAATTCTACTCAGTTCCCCAAACAGACCCGTCTCTTTATGTCCCAAATGCAGCTGATTATCTACCCGTTTTGTTCTGTTCTTGTCACATTCTTTATTTCAAAGAAAGACAACACCCAGTGGCCGAATCCCGAATCCTAGGCATTGCGCTGATTCCTCCCTCTGTGCTCCTGCAAAGACTTTTGAACCCACACCCCAACGAACTGCATCATCTCTTCTGCATGCGCATCTTTACTTAAGTTCACTTGCTCACCGTTCCCTTCTTGGATTTCTGAGGTTGCTGAATGGCTTCCATCTCTTCCCTGATCAATTTATCCTTCACATTGCTACCAAACTATCTAAAATGTTAATCTAACGTCATTCCCTGATAAAAGCACTTAATACCTGAACTTGGCCCTCAATATAAAGACCATCTCCCTGAGAATGCAAACAAGCCCCTCGTGATCTAGAACCTTCTTTCTTCTAGCTGCATCTCCGAGGGTCCCCAGGATCCAGCAATTTGGAGATTCCCCCAAAGGTGGCAAGTTCTCTAAGGCCCCCTTGCCTTTTCACATTAAATGTCTTTATTCCTTTCTTTGCCTAACTGCCCAGCAGCTAGGATCTCCCTCAGAGACTGTCCCCGTTCTCGCCACCAACCCTATGCCCAATCTGGGTTAAACGTTTTTTTCCACACCATCCTTACAGCGCCCAATGTTTCCTTATAAGGAGTGTAAATTTTGCTATTTATTCTTCCATCTTTTCCACTAAACTCTAAGTAGTAGAACAGAAGCAGTGCCTTTTACTTCTTCACACGCGCTGCCCACCACTGTCTATCACATAATTGGTGCTTAAAGAATGTTTTTTGCTGAAGTATTCTATGCTCTACAACAACAAAAACAGAATCAGCAGAACAGAAAACAAACCTACAAAGTAAACACTCCATGAATGTATGATTTTACTTCTTAGTTAAAGAAAGTTAGTTTCATTAAGCATGGATAAAACCACAGAGGGAAGGTTCCTACAGAGATCTAAAGGGGACACTGGGGTGCTTACAAAATGAGAGTTGTAGAGCTCTGGAATTTTGTGGTATTGTGGCACATTAAAATTTAACGCCTGACTACTAAGAAAGGCAAATCCACTGTTCCACAACAGGATAGGGTTTTGTTTTATATTTTTTAAATGCCATGTAGTGGAGGAGGAGGAAAAGCACCCGGAAGGGGACAGAAGAGGAGAGAAGGGGCATAGAAACATTTTCCTAGAAAGCCGGGCAAGGTCTGAAGCGAGGGAAAGAAGAAGGTACTTAGGGCAGATGTGTGTCTGTGTGCAGTCCTCATCGAGAAGAATCGGCTGCCCTGGCATACAGAGCAGACAAGCCAAAGAAAACGAGTGAGCGAAGCAAGGAGCCACTTTGAAGAGTGTTTAGGTTAGACATTGAGTGGCAGGACTTTCCCAGAGAAGCAAGCTTAGGTGGGTGTAGGACAGAGGAAGGAAGGAAGGGGGGATAGCAATTTGCCTCGTGGAAGGGGAAAGAGAGACTGAGAAGGCTCTGAGTGGCAGGCCATTTACAGACATGAAATGCCTAGCGGTCCTCTTTTAGGCATCGCTGCATGAAATCTACTTCATTTTCAGCATAAATTTTCTTTGAAGGAAAGGCTGCGCATAACCTCGGGGAAATCACTTCACCTTTAAGTGTCTGCAATTGCTCATCTATAAAATGATCTCTCAGACTTTACACTCTTTACACCAATATTGAATGGTTGTATGCTACTGTGTAATTTATAAAGAAAGATTCTAAGATGCCAAGCAACAACAAAAATTGAGAAGATACAGGGGGAGAATGAAATAATAATCCAAAGAAGGAATTATAATTGGATAATAAATAGTGAGAAGATCATCAGTGTTGTCTATAGAGTCCCCTCACTCTAACTCACTCTGAGAAGCACTTCTCTGGTGTTATCACCGATGAGATGGTGCTGGACGTATGGACAGACGGATCCAAACCCCCGGTCCTCTGCAGAAACCATCATGCAAGCCAAATTTACATCATGAATATTCAGCTTCTTTCTAGCCGACTATTAACATCTTGCTATCATATTCATTACCAGCATTTCAAATGCATAATGGAGAAAATGTCAGGACTTTATACAGTAAATAATTAATCTAGTGAGAGGATAAAAACAAGCAGTAGGAAACATGGCTAAGATCATGAGGAAGAAATATTCACAACGTATGTAGAAGTTTGTTCAACTGAGATAAAAACCAACAGTGTCGCTCTGTAACACCATTCTCTTACACATCACACACTGGAATCCTGAACAGGAATCACTGAGCGAGGTTTGGGATAACGCAAAAGGCATGCCTTATTAACTCTCGGACAGCTCGTTTTTTGGTCATAAATCCTATTAACTTGTATTACCAACTGCCATAAAACTTGGAGATAAAAGATAATTTATGCTCAGTGTACAGAAGCTAATGTTTCTGGACTCCTGAGAAGCACAGGACCAGAAAATGAGAAAGTATGTATGTGAAATCCGGAGCCATTCACACCCTGCATAGCTAGTGTGAGAAACACGCTCTGAGCACCTGGCTGTCTTCATGGGGAACACAGCCCAACCCGTCACTGACATCAGCGCAGTTTCATGGCTAAAATGTCTCTCACCATTTTCATAAAATCTCCTGCTCATAAAAGGGCATGATGTTTTATTAAGAACACATTTTTGGGGGGTAAAAGAAGGATGATGACTCTTTGGGGAGGGGCTATTAGGCATTCTTTTTTTTTTTTTTTGGTGTGTGTGTGTGTGTGTGTGTGTGTGTGTGTGTGTGTGTGTGTGTGGTACGCAGGCCTCTCACTGTTGTGGCCTCTCCCGTTGCGGAGCACAGGCTCCGGACGCGCAGGCTCAGCGGCCATGGCTCACGGGCCCAGCCGCTCCGCATGTGGGATCTTCCCGGACCGGGGCACGAACCCGTGTCCCCTGCAACGGCAGGCGGACTCTCAACCACTGCACCACCAGGGAAGCCCAGGCATTCTATTTTTAATTTGCTATTTTAAAATGGCAGTTTGAACATCCCTTCAAAGTAAACGCTACCTACTGAGGTTTTCACTCATAATGACATCTGACCCGCAGCAAGTGAAATATGCCAAAATACAATCGCAAAGACATTATCTTCTAAAAAGTCAACCAACTAAAAACTTCCAGTCTTCCAAATTTATATAGACCTGGAAGTACACTATTGCCTTTTTTTTTTTTTTAACATCTTTATTGGAGTATAATTGCTTTACAGTGTTGTGTTAGTTTCTGCTTTTTAACAAACTGAATCAGCTATTTGTAATTCACAAAAATGAGTCATAGGAAGTGGACTGAAAAGAGAATTAGATGAAAGATTTTAGGCTGCCAACAATCTACACAACTTTAACTGAATGGCTCTCGACATACAGGCCTGTCCCAAATGACTAACGTACCCTTAATGAATGAAGGATGATGGCTTATTTACACAACACGGTCTCACAAGAGTCTCGTAGGTAGAGAAAGAAACACAGAACATTACAGAAACATTAAGATGAATTGAGGGTTGGGAGGCTTTTTTTTAGAAAAATCAAGAGAAGCACATTTTAGTCCCATGGTCCAGGGCTATCCCAGTCACTGAACCGTCATAGAGCAAATACACACACTAAAACATTTATCAGCCAAACACACAGGTCCCATAAGACATCTCACACCTCCTGCTATTATCTTCAATTTCACACAACCTAGAATTATAGAACCAATTCTAGAAGACACTGTCCTCAAAAATAATACTCATAATAATTAACATTTATATTGAATTCAACTACTTTTGATGTATTTTAGCAAAGTTTGATGGCAATCTCATTTAATCTGTTCAAATGACAAAGATTCTTGTTGTAGGTAGATTTTTTTATAGTTGAGGAAAACGCAGAGTGTTATTTTTGTTTAATTTCAGGGTAAAGCCACAAGGTAGGATATATCCTTAAGGTGCATCCAAGATCAATCTTATTTGAAAAGAATATTGTAGAGAATTTATATGTGTGTGTGTGTGTGTGTGTGTGTATATGTGTGTGTGTGTGTATATATATATATATATATATGCATACACTATGGATAATGACCAGCCTGTGGACTGTGACTTGTTTTAAGAGTTTGTCATTTCCATCTCAGCCCATTAATCCCATGAAGAAGGAAACGTAGTGCAGTGGAAAAACTGCTGAGTCAAAACACTGCTGTGTGATTCTTATGATCTGTCCTGCTTGCCTCCCAGGACTGTTACGAAGCTCAAACGATATGCTTCTTGTACGTGTCTCCAAATTATCTCCTTTCTCAAGAATAGCTATTTGATGACTTTCGATTAAAAAGTACATTTAAAACATTTTGAAAGCATTCTTTATCTGTCACTGAAGCAAACCAGATTGATTTCCTTAGTCTAGCACCAAAATACTTGAAAATGGTTTCAATTTACGTTTACGGATGTCCATCCTGATTGTGAGTACAATAAGCCGTATGGAGAAGGAACGGCATCCTGTAGACATCCGTCCTGAATACGCACACTACCTAATACAGGTGCGTGCTTGACTACATATGCCACATATAACACAGAGATAAATGAAAACACATCTTACAGAATCATTTCGGCTCCCACGTTGTGTGTTCCATTTCTAGGATACGGGCTGCTTCTGTGCAGTAATCAGCTTTTTTTTTTTTTTTTTTTTTTTTTTTTTGCGGTACGCGGGCCTCTCTCCCGTGGCGGAGCACAGGCTCCGGACGCGCAGGCTCAGCGGCCGTGGCTCACGGGGCCCAGCCGCTCCGCGGCATGTGGGATCTTCCCGGACCGGGGCACGAACCCGTGTCCCCTGCATCGGCAGGCGGACTCTCAACCACTGCGCCACCAGGGAAGCCCAGCAATCAGCTTTTAATTGATCACTTTTCATAAGTGTACAATTAGAACTGCTCAAAAATATGGTAGAGTGGTGCAAGACTGATTCGTATCTTAAGCCCTCAAACATACTCGTTTTGGCTTTTGCAGTTGCCCTGGTTGCGGTCTAAGTACTCTCTCACTAAAAGTGACTGAGAGGCAGACACCTGGGATGTGTCCCCTGGGAAAGAGGAGCAGAGCCACCCCTCCCGAGCCCCCAGAGGAAAGTCTGTGCTAAACATCCTTACTCCCCTCATGCAACGGAGAGGGTATGGTCTTGCGTGAACTTTCTGCCTCACACTATGTAATACTTACTTGATAGGGTAAGGTGATTTTCTAGTTCTTTCAATAAGACAAAATCAAAGTGACCAGAGAGAGATTCTAGAGGACACGGTGTATGCAGGCACACTTACCATGATTACTATGTTTGGGGAACTGGGGATTCTCCTTCAACGATTAAAGTCTGACATATCATAAATGAAAAAAAAAAAAAGATTATTACGTTACAGAACATAATCTCTGCCTTTGACAGAGACGATGGTCTGTGCTCAGTCATCTTCCCGGCCCACAGCCCTCCTCCCTTAGACCACCTCATGCTGAGCTGCGGCAGTGTAACTGTGTTCCCACCAAAGGTGACACAAGCCACAGCCAGGCCTGGCCTTTAAAAACATGCAGCATTTGGGGCTTCCCTGGTGGCGCAGTGGTTGAGAGTCCGCCTGCCGATGCAGGGGACACGGGTTCGTGCCCCGGTCCGGGAAGATCCCATGTGCCGCGGAGCGGCTGGGCGCGTGAGCCATGGCCGCTGAGCTTGCGCGTCCGGAGCCTGTGCTCCGCAACGGGAGAGGCCACGACAGTGAGAGGCCCGCGTACCACAAAACAAAACAAAACAAAACAAAACAAAAAAACATGCAGCACCACTTTTTACAGTAACCTTTTTTCCCCTGCTGGCTCAACATGTTCCCAATTGGCTCGGATATAAAATGGAGGATACTGCCCACACCACACCAGATTTTCCATGAATGAGAAAAAAAATTAAGCTTAATCTCAGTTAAGCCTCTGAGATTTGGGGGTTCATTATCACCGCAACATACACAGGGTAGATTAGTACCCTGGCCAACTGCCAACAACAAAAAAAGCTAGAAAAAAATTAAAGGGCATCTTTCAAAATGCATCAGACAGCTTTTTCTTTTTTTTTTTAAAAGAATATTCAAAAGCCAAAAACTAAGTTTTGATTGAAAAAGAACACCAATCTACCTTTCACCTTACAGGCATTTGATTTTTACCAAGTCAGGTGAACTTGAGTTTCAGATGCTTAGGCCTCCGAGTATGGAAGGTCATCAGGAAAGCAAGCCTGAGCAACATCGCAGTGTTAAAGGAGAATGCACCACTTCAGCGGAGATTCTCAGAGAAAAGACGCATATAAAGGACACTCCCACGTGAATGCTGGGAAAGCTGTCCAGCCAAACCTTGGTTAAGAAGAAGAGCAAGGCTTCCCTGGGCATCTGTAATTGGAAGTCAAACTCCCAGCAGAATTAGCTTCAAAATACATACCACCGAGATGGCCCCCAAAAGTCTCAAACAAAAGGTCCTAAGTTATCAGCGCCTATAAATAACTGGGTTGGAAGTCCACTCTAAATTCTCCCTGGACTCACTTTTAACTCCTTCTGTAGGTAATTCCCACAGGTAAAGTTCCCAGAAATGTGAAGTCATGGTTAAAAATCACAAAATATGGAATGAATCAAGGTTACAAAATAGAAAAGCAGAAGAGAACATAAAAGATAGATGACTTATAAAGACTGCAGATATCAGAAGTTTTCTAGACTATAAAGGAAGTAGGCCAATTACGTTTTAAGAGTGTGTAAAATATGAGTAAAGGGAAAGCTTGTAAGAGAGATGAATCATGGCAGGAATATCGCCTTTGCCACTGAAAGGATGAGTTTAGTAGCAAAATAGAACAGCTAAAGCAGAAGAGTGAAGAGGATTTCAGAGGTGATGAGGAACTTCAGAATGCAGCCCAGAGAGATTAAGACAGAAAATACAAGAGACAAGTTCTGGGGCTTCCCTGGTGGCGCAGTGGTTGAGAGTCCGCCTGCCGGTGCAGGGGACGCGGGTTCGTGACCCGGTCCGGGAGGATCCCGCGTGCCGCGGAGCGGCTGGGCCCGTGAGCCGTGGCCGCTGAGCCTGCGCGTCCGGAGCCTGTGCTCCGCAACGGGAGAGGCCACAACAGTGAGAGACCCGCGTACCACACACACACACAAAAGAGACAAGTTCTGAGATAGATATATATATGATACAATTAGAGGATCACATATATACTTAATTGGAGTTGTAGAAGAAGGGAGAAAGAAAATGGGGGATGAGACAATATTTGAAAACATAATGGTTGAGAGTTTTCCAAACTGAGGACAGAGAGCAATCTATAGATGGAGGAATTCCAAGAAATCCCAAGCTGAATACATTTTAGGAAGTCTACAATTATACAGTGAGGATATAGAATACCACAGATAATGAAAAGATCTTAAGAGCAGAAGTCATTTTTAGATGTGGTTTTTGCTATCAGTTAATCTTCCATTTTTACTTGGCAAAAATCATTGTACTCCATCTAGGTATCTCTTAGCCAGAGTATTTACATAGAGACAAGTTACAGTTGACTATTTTAGCATCTGCAGCATCATAAGATCATTATAAAACAATAAAGCTCAATGCTTCACAACTGTAGAGAGTTTCACGCTTCAGAACCTGTTGGGAAAGTACAGGTATTTAAAAACCATCTAATTAGAAATCTAAGAAGCGTATCTGTGCATGTCAGACTGCTAACTGAAATCTTCTAATGACTTCCCATAGCTTATGGCAAACAAGTTCATACTGTAGCATGTAGAGTTCAGGGCTCTCCAGAGGCAGGATCCAAAGTAGTCTTCTGAGTCTGATCTTTCAATATTTTCCATATGGCTGCTCAGAATTACCTGTAGATGCCACAACATGCCCTTCAGCTCTATCTTTCTTTAGTGGCTCCTTCTAACTGGAATGACTTTCCCATCATCTTCAACAGCAGACATCCACTCATCCTTCGAGATTCTGCTGAAATGTAAGCTCAACACAATCTATGTTCCATGAAAGGAAGGGGTTTTTTTGTTGTCGTTGTTGCTTGCTGCTGTATCCCCAGAAAAGTACCTGACATATAGCAGGTACTCAAGAAATATTTGTTGGGAATTCCCTGGTGGTCCAGTAGTTAGGACTCCAGGCTTTCATTGTCGAGGGCTGGGGTTCAATCCCTGGTCAGGGAACTAGGATCCCACAAGCCGTACAGCAGCCAAAAAAGAAAAAAAAAAATTTGCTGAACTAATTAAGTAAATAAAATGTGAGTGCCTCTGTGAAGCATTTCCTTACACACCCATGACCAGATTATATAATCTTTCATCATCTTTATGTACTAACCTTTTGACCCTGCTTTTTCTTTTTTTTTGCGGTACGGGGGCCTCTCACTGTTGCGGACTCTCCCATTGCGGAGCACAGGCTCCGGACGCGCAGGCTCAGCGGTCATGGCTCACGGGCCCACCCGCTCCACGGCACGTGGGAGCCTCCCGGACCGGGACACGAACCCGCGTCCCCTGCATCGGCAGGCGGACTCTCAACCACTGCGCCACCAGGGAAGCCCCTGACCTTGCTTTATGTCTGTGTTTTATAAATGTCTTCTTCACTAGACATATACTAGAGAGTAAAGAACATGTGTTACTATTTCTGTTTAATCTTCAATTGCCCAGCAGTGCAACAGGTAGGTAGCAGGCACCCTGTAACTGTTTGTTGACCGAATAAATAGACACTATGGAGTTTGAAAACCGAATTCTTCAGCTCCCTTTTTGCATCTCATGGGAAGTATTCCAGAAAGCAACAAAGCCAGGCAATGCAAAGAGCCAGAAAAAAATGCACAACGGGCTGAACGATGGTAAGCATGCATTATACTTGCCATATTAACCAAACAACAGTTTTTCGGTAATGACAAGCTACAGATGATGAAGAGCAGGTAGACGGAAAGCAAAGCTGTAAGTAGCACAGCACAGTGACAGGCAAAAAAGAAAAAACCCAACTGTCCACTGTCTTTAAAAAATGTTGCCAAACAATCATTTTTCAAACTGAAATACACTCATCAACCTCATAAAACATGTTTATATAATAAGAATTCTGTTCTAAGCACGACACCGATAGAAAATTTCCTTGATGTTTATCATTGGAAATGAACGACGTCATCATGAAAGTGAAATTAACAAGCAAGCAACTTACGAACAGTAAAAGCTCAAGACTTTAAGTGCTTAACAAAATCAAATACAGTTTCCAATTATAACGACAACACTGAAAATATACAAGAATTCCATCTGAAATGCTTGCCACGTTTTGCGCTTTCTCTGCTGAGATTCTTCTCAAGCGGCCCTCACACTCAGCTGCTCAAAATGCAAAAATGCTAAATTTAATTCTTAGTCAATTTAATTTAAAAACTTTCCTTTTTTGGTTTGTTTCGTTTTTCTGAGTACAATGAGGCTTCTCCTCCACCTGTTTCCCATTCAGACACAAGTAATCAAACACGTCAACTTCACTCACAGCTCAGACACATACACGGGGCAGATGTTTTCTCCTTGTGTACGGAAATGTTACAGGTTTTGTGGAAGCAAAGCGCCGGCATTGTATTCAATCCTCACTTACCGGTTGGAGCAGGTAGATGAGAGACTCCTCTTGGATTATGATAATTGGCAAAGGAGTGATTCGAGTCGCTTGGAACAAAGTGCTCACTGATGCCATAATCTGGTCGAAACGCCCAGCAAGTCCTCCCAAGGTCACAATCATGTCTACCTAAGAAAGCAAAGGAAAACCAGCAGTCACATATTTAAGGACTTCCAAAATAAAAAATAAATAAAAAAAGTAAACATCAAACACGAACATCAAACACTTGCATAGAGCTTCCAGTACCCTATTTTATTAGATAAGCCATGAAGAAATGGCAGACGTCATTTGTGTTGTTCAGATGAAGGAATTAAGTCACAAGATTGGTGAGTGGCAGTCAGGTTTCAATAGGTTTTCCCACCTGCCTGTTCACCTGGAAAACTAGCCAAGTCTTCCTTTAGAACTCTGTTCCATGTCCCTTCCACGTGGAAGTCTTCCCGACTGCACAACTGGTGTCTCTCCCATCCACTCCTCACGGCATCCCTGTGCGCACTTTGATCACCCAACGGCGAGGGAGACCCCCCTAGAACCCAGGTACCTTAAGGAGTCGTACTGGCTTTTCACTGAACCTACTAAGTTGCCTCAACTCTCTGTACCTCATTTTTATGTTTAGATGTAAAAACCAGATAATAATTACCAATTGAGAGGGTTGTTGGGGGGATTAAATGAGGTAACTAAATGGGTTAATAAGTACAAAGCATTTAAAACATGTTCACAACACAGTGATTGTTTTAAAAGTGTTAGCTACTCATCTATTGTAATATTTTCAGTGTATTCCATTTATATTACTATTTTTATTATCGTTACGTGTCGTTTGGTATGGTGTTAGGAACTGTTCTAATTTCATTCTTTTACATGTAGGTGTCCAGTTTTCCCAGCACCACTTATTGAAGTGGCGGTATGTTCTTTCTTTTCATTTAACACTTTAAGCAAAGCATTGCCTATGACTACAGTATAGTTTATTTAAATGTTCCCCTGTTGTTGAAAATACATTTCCATGATATTTGTATATAAAATTACTGTGATGCTTTCCTAACATAAAAGACAATGGTTAAAGAACGGCTGCAGGGCAGTGGAAGGGGGCAAGGTAACAGTCTCCTCCTGCATAAGGCAGTTGGCCGAAGGTCTTAAGGAGAATGAAAAAGAGGCACTGCCTGGTCTCTTTTCTTCTGCGGGTCAGCCTGATCTTGTGATGTATCAGCAGAGTCAAAGCTGGTTTACTGATCATGAAAAAGGCAAGACAGAAGAGCTTAATTAAATTATTATAAGGAAACCTTACATACAATAAAAAGTGACAGTTATAATCACTCTACCTGGAATAAAATAGAAATTATTTACAGATAGGAAGTATTTGGCTTTTAGTTTTAAAACAGTACACTTTAAAAGCTCAGATAACATTTAGTCTGAAGAAGGCACGATTTTAGAAGAGTAACATTTCACCCAAGCACTGGTATAAGCTGTTCAGTCTCTAGAGGAACAGTAAGTGGCTTAAGCTCCATAAAGCCAAAGGCTGTGCTCCTCTGTCCCACAGGCTGTGGCCCTGGTCCTCTGCATGGCGCCTAACATGTACAAGACCTCAAATGTTTGACGAATGAATAAGTGAAGACACTGCAAGAAAGAACTAGTCAGCCTAAGGCAGAAAGAGATTAATTGCCATACTACAGGAATATATACATCAGAATGGGATTCCATAAAAACATAAAAAAGTAAACTACACAGAAAAATTAAGAAATTGGGAATGAGTTTCCTATTTTTGACCTTTTCAGAGTATGGGGAGAATAGGAATTTTTATTTTGAATAAGATGCTTCAGGTCAAAGCTAGAATGTTTTAAGACAAGTATACCACACATCTAGAGGATCTAGTATTTTCTTTGGCGATCTTTCTAGAACTCCGAGAATTAGACTTGAGGCAGAGAAAGGCCATGCACTCTAGGAAGCACGTATTACTCCCAATACACAGGTGAAGACTGGGACATCTTAGTCTTCAGAAGAAACTTACAAACCTTTGTTTGGGGTATCAAGTCCAGTAATCGCTCCTGGTTGTGTTTAGGAAACCTTATTAGTAAAGCCACTCCAGACTGGAGGGGAAAAGGCCCAGAAATTATATAGGACCTCAGAAGAACTAATGAGAATTTGCTTTAAACTGAAGAGAAAGACACTAAAAGAAGTTATACATGAAATATAAAGTAGAGAAAGTTCTAAGGTTCTAGTAAAAAGCACATGGCATAGTCCTATCTACATAATCCTAAATTCATATCAGAACCAAGGCCTGATGATAAAATAGTTTATTCACTATGCAGATTCTGGAATCCTTTTTTTAGGTTCTCAATTTTTCATTACTATACTCCAAGCCTTGAGGGATCCCATAACCTTTAAGGCTGAAACTTAATCCACATCTTCCACACTGGGATATCACGATGAATCAGCAGTATCTGTACACCAGTCACTGAATTTTTCAGAATAAAGAAGCGGCAAGATTACTTCTCATCACCACTCATTTTCCCTACAGGAAGTATTTATATCCAGACTGATTAAAAACATTAGAGGATCAATGCAAGCTGCAGCGGGGGCAGGAGGGGCCAGCCCAGGGCTGTTTCTGTAGTTCTTTAGCTCTGGTTAGAAGTAGGACATCTGATATTCACAGAGATAGAAGACAGACACCAACCCTGTATATTTACATAGGCTTTATAAGCCTAGATTTATGCCTTTAGGACAGCAATGCCACTGGGAAAGAGTGTTCAATTGAAAGCAGGCTATTTACAGACTGCCAGGATACCTCTTCTATCTGGATCCAAAGCCCTGTGCATTTACTTCTTACATCACCCAGTGTACTGTAAATTTTTAAAACATGGTATTTTCTGGATGCCTCAGCACCCCCACAAACAGGCTGTAAGCACCTGGCACAGAGGACCAGGTGCACCGGGGTGATAGTATGGTCTCTGTCACAAGTTCCCCTTTGTGCACTCCCCTGGCTGACCTGGTGACATTCAAACACACCAGTGACAGCCTCTCAAGCTTTTGCTTGTGTCCCCACCCAGACCCCCCAAAAGGCACTTGCTCACGGGCCCTCGTTCTCTCTCTGCTGGTTCCCCACCTGCTTGGTTAAGCTCACACCCTGTGCCCTCCTCCCATGAGGCCCCTGCACGGCCCACCGCGTGCCTTCCTCTCTCGGATCTGTGAGCATTACAGCCCTTCAATTCCATACGCCTCTCCTTGGTGCCAACTCCGCATCTGCATGTGTCTGCACCAGGTTGATCAACAAAACCCACCAATTATTCCTTACAGCACACCCAGTTACACTGTTACGACTGCTAATGTACTTGTATATCTCTCCATCTCGAGGAGGCCTATGAATCACAGATGCCAGCCGCAGCGTGTGTGACATGGCAGACAGCAAGCATTTACTGAGCTTCCCCGAAGCGTAGAATATCAGGGAAAATTGAATAAATAACCAGAGAGGCAAGAAGCTGATTATTAGGCTGAGTTAACGTCATCTAAATCCTACAAAACAGTACTTCCCTACTTGGCAAGGATTCTAACAGTTAGTAGCTTTTGAAAAGAATAACTTATTTCACATGTGTTACCCTGAGGAGTATTTATTGATTATTTACCATGTGTTAGCTACTGTTCTGAACACTCAGGATAGATCAGTAAACAAGACAAAAACTCCTGCCTTCATGGAACTGATATTCAAATGGAGGACAATATATGTAGAACTGAATCACTTTGCTGTACGCCTGAAACGAACGCAACATCGTTAATCAACTACACGCCAATACAAAATAAAAATAAATTAATTTAAAAAACAGATGGAGGCCAATACGCAATTAATAAAACTAGAAAATAAGTATATTCGTTGGGATGTGAAAAGATGGAGAGTCCTACAGGGGAATAAGAGAGTAGGAAAAGAGAGATGAAAAATGCTAGGCTGGGAAGAGCTTCCACTTCAAACAAGATAGCCAGGGCAGGCTCCATCAGAAAGGTAAGAGAGCAGCAAAGACCTGAAGGAGGTGAGGGAGCCAGTCAGGCACAGACACCTGGAGCCAGACCCGCAGGAAAACAGACGGTAGTGAGGTCCTGAAGCAGGGACATGGCCCCAGGCATTTTCAAAGAACGTCAGGACGCTAGTCGCGAGAACTGAATGAGAAATTAGGAGGAATCATTAAAATCTAAATGCTAGATCTGTATAGAGCCTTGGTAAGCCATTGTGAAGTCCTGACTTTTATTAGCATTAAGTGGAGAGCCATTTTGAGCAGAGTGGCGACACGATGTATATAGTTTTAAAAGTCACCATGCTGGGTGTCTGGAGAACAAACTGTGTGAAGGCAAAGAAGAAAACCGGGAGATCGTTAAGAGACCAGCACCGTAATACAGACCAGAGACAACTTTGCTAGCCCCATCACGTCATCAAAAACTATCACCACTGACATCCTATTGCAAAACCCAGTGGTCAGTTCTCAGTTCTGACATTCTTCGATCTATCAGCAACACCTGACAAATTTATTCTTACATCCTCCTGGATGAAGTCTCTTCCAGAAAGATGGGCTTCCGGCAAACCATACTGCCTTGATCTCACTGGCTGTGTCTTCTCAGGAACCAACTTAACATCTTTGGAGTGGTCCAGAGCAAGGTCCTTAACTCTATTCGGTCATTACATCCCCTCCCTTGGTGTTCTCAGGCAGCCTCGCAGCTTTAAATACCATCAACGTCAGCACTTCCTAACTGTGTATCGTCAGTCCAGACCCCTCTCCTCAATTCCAGCTTCATATATTCAATTGCTTACTTGACATCTGCATCTGGAATCCAGTAGAGATCTCCAAGGTTCCATGATCTATCCCTCAATCACGATCTCCCACTGCCTTCCCCACGTCGGGTGCTCCAGCCAAAACTCTCAGAGTCGTTCTTGACTCCTTTCTCACGCCCCTTATTTATTCTCTCAGGAAATTCTACTGGTTCTAAGTTCAGTATGTATCCAAAATTCTCCCCTCCTCACTACCTACAAACTCATCACAACCATGGCCACCAAAATCCATCAGAGGGTGTGAGCCAACGTTCTATCTCATGGGAAACACTGCAATAGCCTCCAACAGATGTCTGCTTCTGCCCTTATTTCTCCACAGTCTAGTCTCAATAGAGTATCAAAAACAATCCTGTTGAAATGTAAAGCAGATTATGACACTCTTCTGTTCAAAATCCTCCAGTGGTTTTCTAATGATTTTTCTTAATAAGACATCAAAGCCTGCAATATTGGATATCCAGGTGTCTCTCTGGTCTCACCTATTTCCGTTCTCTTCCTCCTCTTGGCTCCAATTATAATTCCTTCCTCCGTTCTATTGAAGACACAAGAGTCCTTTCTATCTCTTGAAGACACAAGAGTCCCTCCTACTTCAAGGACTTTGCATTTGCTGTTCTTTCTTCCTAGAATGCATTATCCTCAGATATTCACATGGCTAGCTTCTTATTTCATTGACCATCTATCAAAAACTTTCCCCTCTTCCATGCCAACAGATCATATCCCCATTCCCTGATTTAAATTTTCTCCTTAGTATCTCTCATTATCTAACCCCATGCTAAATAGTTTATTTATTTAGCTTGTCTTATTATGTGTCACTCTAATTAGACTAAAATTAAACGATGGCAGAGATTTTTCTGTCTCTAGTGTTTAGAATGCAGCATGGCACATTATTATGTACCTGTTGGTGTCTCAAATATTTGTTGAATAAATGGAGAAATAAAACAAGGGCTGAAGGATAGTAAAAGAGCATGGTCAATGGATCAGAGAGTACTGCTGGAGTCGAAGAATTGCTGATGTCAGGGACAGGAGGGTGAGTCAAATGGATAAAGAAGAGATTATGGAGGGTTTACAAATCTTGGTATAGACAAGGTCTAGGTATATTCATACAATTAACTGAGGTAAACAGGCAAACAATATAACTAGAGGGGATAAGTTTAAGGAAACAAGAGATCAGTGTACTGGAAGGTTCATTCAAGTGTGTATGGAATTTACCATGAATTAAAACAGTATTGTTGAAAATAATTATTGGTGACCTAGATGTTAACTTCATCAAGACAAGCAGGAAAATGACCAGGATTATAACAAATGAAGACTACAGCAATGAACAATAAGGATGATAAAATCTGATGACATGAGATTCAGAGCCTGAGTTTTTAGGGGAAAAGAAGAATCAAAGAATCAAATAGAACAGCACTGTCCAATGGGAATACAATAGGAGACACATATCCAATTTAAAATTTTCTAGTGGCTACATTTAAAAAAGTAAAAAGAGGTAAAATTTTTAAAATGTATATTGTTTAATGTACTATATCTAAAATATTTTAACACGTAACCTGTATTAAAAATACTGAGGTGTGGGGAAAACTAGATAATTATATACAGAAGAATAGATCTGAACCCCTATCTCATACCACCCACAAAATTAATGTGGAATGGATTAAAGACTTAAACATAAAACCTGAAACCATAAAATTCTTAGAAAAAAACATAGGGAAAAAGGTCCTTGACATTGGTCTTAGCAACAATTTTTTAGATATGACACCAAAAACACAAGTAAAGAAAAGAAAAAATAAGTAAGTGGGACTGCATAGATATAAAAACCTTCTGTAAAGCAAAAGAAACAATTAACAAAATGAGAAGGCAACCTATGGAATGGGAGAAAATATCTACAACCATCTCTCTGGTAAGAAGCTAATATCCAAAATATAAAAGGAACTCATACAGTAGCAAAAAAACAAACAATCCAATTAAAAAATGGGCAGAGGATGTGAACAGACATTTTTTCAGAGAAGATATACAAATGGCCAACAGGTACATGCAAAGATGTTCAACATCACTAACCATTAGAGAAATGTAAATCAAAACCACAATGAGATATCACCTCATGCTAGCCAGAATGGCTATTATCTAAAAGACAAGATCCTACTGTATAGCACAGGGAACTATATTCAATGTCCTGTGATAAACTGTAACCGAAAAAAATATAAAAAAGAATGTATATATATATATATATATATATATATATATATATAACTGAGTCACTTGGCTGTACAGCAGATATGACCACAGCATTGTAAATCAACTACACTTCAATAAAATAAAATTTTTTAAAAAGACAAGAGATAACAGGTGTTGATAAGGATATAGAGAAAAGGGAACCCTTGTACACTGTTGGTGAGAATGGAAATTGGTGCAGCCACTATGAAAATAGTATGGAGGTCCCTCAAAATATTACAAATACAACTTCTTTTTTTTTTTTTTTTTTCGGTATGCGGGCCTCTCACTGTTGTGGCCTCTCCCATTGCGGAGCACAGGCTCTGGACGCACAGGCCTAGTGGCCATGGCTCACGGGCTTAGTTGCTCCGCGGCATGTGGGATCTTCCCGGACCAGGGCACGAACCCTTGTCTCCTGCATCGGCAGGCGGATTCTCAACCGCTGCGCCACCAGGGAAGCCCATACAAATACAACTTCTATATGACCCAGCAATCAAACTCTCTTCTGTTTCCTTCTGGGTATATATATATATATATATATATATATATATATATATATATATCCAGAAGAAACTGTGTGTACACACACACACACACACACACAAGAAGTCATGATCATCTTCCCATGTTCACGAACATCCTCCCATGTTCATTGCAGTGTTATTTACAATAGCCAAGATATGGAAACAACCAGACAACCAAAGTGTCTGTCAACAGATGAATGGGTAAAGAAGATTAAAAAATATGTGAGATATATTACATATATATGTATATACATGTATATGTAACATACCCCCACACATAAATATACATACACACAATGGAATAGCCTTCAGACGTGAGAAAGAAGGAAATCCTGACGTTTGTGACAACACGGATGGACCTGGAGGATGTGAGATGCTACGTGAGATAAGTCAGACAGAGAATGACAAACACTGTATGATCTCCCTTACGTGTGAGATCTAAAACAGCTGAACGCAAAGAGAGGATAATGTCAGTTGTCAGCGGTTGTGAGGTGGCGAAAGTAAGGTGATACTGGTCAAAGGGTACAAACTTCCAGCTGAAAGATGAGTTAAGTTCCAAAGGTCTAATGGACAGCATGGTGACTATACTTAATGCTGTATTGTGTATTTGAAAGTTCCTAAGAGTAGATCTTAAATGTTCTCATCACCACAAAAACAAACAAAGGTAATCATGTGAGGGAATGGACTTGTTAATTAACTTTATTATTGTAATCATTCTGCAATATATATGTGTATTAAATCATCACGTTGTACACCTTAAACTTACACAGTGTTATATATCAACTATCTCATTAAAGCTGGAAAAAATATTGAGATATTTTACATTTTTTCCCACTTGGCCTTCAAAATCCTCAATGTACCTTACAGTAATGGCACATCTCAATTTAGGGGAGCTACACTTCAAGGGCTCAGGCGGCTAGTGGCTAGGGTTTTGGACCACACAGGTCTAGAAATGGCGAATAGTAGTGAAGACACCCACCCCTAATTCTGGGGACCATTCTAGAAGAGGCAGCAGGAAGCACTACTATGGCTGCAGAGAATTGCTGTCCTTAGAACAAAGCCCAGTTTCTGCTGGAATTAGATGTAAAGACATTGTGAATACAGGGGATTTTTAACAAGGATGGACCACGAGTTTCAGAGGGCACTGAGAGAGACAGCATACATATTCTAGGGCAGGTCTATTTATTTTAGAACACATCTACCATTCTCGAAAGAATGTAAGCTACCCTCAGAGACTAACAGGTTTTCTATCGGTTGTGATCCATCAAAGATTCTGTGTTGGTAACTCTAAAAAGTGTTGTTACAATCCTGTTAGCTCTGCGGATACAATATTTTAAATATTATGTTTGTGCACACATAACACAAGAACATACCCATTATGCCATATTCTGTAATATAAAAATGTTAAAAATCAATTTCTTATTGATTTTTATACATGTCCTACATTGAAGTCAGGAATGGACTTGAATTTTACATGGACCCTTTTGGCTAGCAAAGGGAAGTGGTGGAACAGAGACTGCTTTTGGCTCTTCATCTACAATCATGTGTAGCAAAAAAGAACCCTGAAACCCTGGATTAATACATTAAAGACCTGACTATAGTGTGGTATATTCCCTTAATAGCCATGGAACCACATACATGACTTCCTTGTGACTTAGGTGGCTGATGTATAAAGGTAAGGGATGGACTAAATTCCCTAACCTATTTCTCAAGATCCCTTTCACTTCTAACAGTCCATGTGAGGTTCTCTGGTTTCCACTCTAACAGGTTAAATAATAATTGTGTCTGTTTTGTCTACAGAATAAATGAAAAACTTGGCTTTGCGTTATTTGCCTTAATAGAATCATGACAAAACTGGCTGAAGGATATGTGACACCAAAAGGAAAAGCAATTTCATTTTTCTATTATAGCAGTAAAAACCTTTGGATAAACAAATGACATGTTCTTCTCCATTTGTCCTCAAGAAGACTTAGATACAGCATGCATGAAGTCTACAGCAGGGACACTGGCTGTCAGAATATCCTAATTGCATTGACTTTCCATAAACTGAATTCCAGAGATGCATAAATGGACAAAATTTCTTTGTGGCTCTCCATGATAGGATGACCATACAATTTAATGTACAAGCCGAGACATTCTTGAAAGTAAAAGGGGGACATCATAAATAATTACACCAAGAATACATGCATAAACCAGGGCTATCCCATGTAAACCAAGACACCCGTTTACCCTACTCTTTGAGAATTACAAGTAACATTAACATAGCCAACTTAACAAAATTAAACTCTAGGGTCTCAAATAATTTAGACATGATTCTTAAGCTTCCCTTAACCTTCAAAGATCTTTACTGTACAACAGTTAGGCTTAAACGTAAGGTGAAATTCTCTGGTCCAGTTGTCTGATGCTCTAATTTATTTATTTATTTATTTATCTTTTTTTTTTTTTTTTTTTTTGCAGTACGCGGGCCTCTCACTGTTGTGGCCTCTCCCATTGCGGAGCACAGGCTCCGGACGCGCAGGCCCAGCGGCCATGGCTCACGGGCTCAGTCGCTCCGCGGCATGTGGGATCTTCCCGGACCAGGGCACGAACCCGTGTCTCCTGCATCGGCAGGCGGATTCTCAACCGCTGCGCCACCAGGGAAGCCCTGATGCTCTAATTTAAAGGTGGAAGACCCAGTGCAGGCTATGAAGGAAACCATGGGATCAAGATAGAGGAAAAACAATAAACTGACAATAACCCAGCAGTATCAAAATATGTTTTCATAAAAGCCTATAAAATAATTCCAGTGATCGATGTACAGTGAAACACCAGAGAAACTAAAGACCTCAGGTTTCATGGTATCAGAATATCCTGTACTGACAAACACAAATATACGTGGCTGGATCTTGGCAGCCTGTGCAAACACTACTACAGGGATCCCATTTAAATTTCAACAAGGCCCAGTGAGTCACAGTTGAATGCAAACCTGTTTGGGTGAGAAAGAAATAATTCCTCTCGCAATGGCAAGATAATGAGGCTCCTGATTTTTCTCGAGTAATTGGTTCTCTATCCTCCCTGCTGCAGCCTTAATTCAGGCATCACCCTTCTCGCCGGGGTAACTCCACTGGGCTCCTGCCTGGCCTTCTATAAGCAAGTAGTTTCCCACCTGGTTATGAGAGGAAGCTTTCTACATCTCAAATCTGATCATGCCAATGTTCTGTTTCAGTACTGGCCTTCCAGAACCTACAAGATAAAAGTCCAATCTCTTCCTATACTGACTCCTAAGTTACATCTGCCACTTCCACCCCATTTATGTTCCAGAAATACTTCAGTTCTCAGAACACATCACAAGATTTCAAACCTCAGTGTCTGAACTATCCCCTTTCCCCACCCTCCCTTGTAAAGTATTTCCAAAGATACCTACCCTCCACCTCCGAAGGGAAAAAAAAAAATACCAAACTTGTTTGGACAGAGCGTTTTCATCCAACTTTGTCAAACTGCAAATATGTTATTAAGAAACGTCATAAACATGTTTACCACAAAACTTGTTTTTCAACCTGTTATTGAGAGAAAAGCTTAAAAAGGTAAAAAAGCAGAGGAAGGGACACATGTATACCTGAAAAGTGAGCAATGTATACAAGCTTGTTTGCATTTGACAGAAAACTGTGAAGGTGAAGAAAAGGATCTATGTTAAGACTCCTGACTGAAACCACAGTCCCCCAGTAAAAGCATAAAAGCTCAGGCAGCTCAAACCCTCACTGACCATTAGGCGCTTATTATGTCCCTGTACCTCTCTGGAGAGTTCAGCTTGTACAGACTGGAAGAAACTCTTGCTGCCAGAGGTCCTTGACACACTGGCAGCCAAGTCAGCAGCAGAGGAGGCCAGGAGAGACAGGCCTACCTCAAAAGGTAGGCCCCTCCCAGTGCATTCTGTTAGCTGGTTAAAGGAAACAATGTAAACCGTGCAAGTGTTCATGTGTCATTAGGACTTTCGGTATTGCCTACCCCTTGACATCCCACACCTGAGAGTTTTACCTTTGACCTTGAATACTCAGAACAAAACACTCCCCTGATTCTGGTTAGTTCCTAATCTAATCTTCCAGTTGCAGCTGAGTTACCACCTGCACAAGGAGAGTTCAGACTGGAGAAGGTCCACTTCCAAGGGGCTTCTCACCTGTCCTATCCTGCTTTACAAGGGCATCTGCTTTCAAGGCCATGAATTCTAAGAGTCAGATGCCCTGTCTCATTCAGTTTGCACCTTTCAACCTATTGATACGATATGTAGCAGAGTGGCTGGTAAATAGGTAACAGACATTTGATAGCTGAATGGGAACCGTTTCCATGCTTTAACTCTGGCAAACAAGACCCATCATCACCAGGCATACAGTTTAAGTCTATTTTCTAAGGTCCTTATTTATTTCTCAAATTCTCGATGGAAAAGATGACTAAAGAGTTATCCTTCAAGGGACTTCCCTGGTGGTGCAGTGGATGAGACTCTGCAATCCCAACGCAGGGGACCTAGGTTCAATCCCTGGTTGGGGAACTAGATCCCAGATGCATGCTGCAACGAAGAGTTCACATGCCACAACTGAGGAGCCCTGGAGCTGCACTAAGGAGCCCACCTGCTGCAACTAAAACCTGGTGCAACCAAATATAAATAAATATTTTTTAAAAAAGAGTTATCCTTCAAGAAGCCTGTAATTGGTTCTTTTTTTTTTTTTAACTATCATTAGAATTTCCATCCTTCAATTCAGCTTGCACACACCATTACACTAATTTCCTAAATTATATTATGACTTTTCATTCAAAATTTTCTAACAGATTAACATCACCAGTAAGTCAAAATTCAAATTCTTTACCTAGAAATTAAAGATCCTTCCTATGTGAGCCCAAACAGTCTTTCTAGCACTGATGACCGCTGTGACCAGTTATACTCCTTAGAAATCTTACTGCACACAGTGAGTTTTTGTTTGCTTTTTCATATTGCTGTCTGGAATTCCTGAAAACACTTTACTTTCAGATGCCCTGGTCATGACAGAGTATAGGACAATGACTGAGTTCGTTCCCAGCGTAATGAAATGCTTTTTTGATGTACCCTAGGCTTTGCATTTTTTAGTTAAATATTTCAAGCCTGGTTGTAATAAGTGTTGTATTTCCTCACAGATCTGTCCTGAGTACTAATATTTCCATGACTAACTGGCCTATTGGTTCTGAAACCATATCAATGAGACCCCTCGCTATGGGACACTTTTTTCCATATAAACATAAAGCAGAATGTGAGATATATATATATATATATATATATATATATATATATATGGAAACGTGTTATTTTTCCTTCCATGTAAATACACAAAGTGATGGCAAGAGCAAATTTGCATGTATTTATATTTCTCTATATCAGTTAAGTCAGTGCCAAGGAGAGTTGAATAAATAAAACACATACTTGTGGGAGGTTTTTTATTCTATTATCTCTGCTGAAAATTAAATTCTTTGAAGAGTCAGGAATATATTTAAGTAAAAGTTACATAAAATCATGGTCTGTATAAATAGCATGGATATTATAAATCTACTGGAGTAGTTATGGTCTCCAAACCTCTCATACCATCGGGGGTCTTGAGAAACGGAAAGATGCATTATTTGTGGTTTAGAAATCCCAAAATACCTAGCACGGCATCGTCAACACAGCTGGTATTTAGTGCAAAATTAAAACTCCAAGTATGACCTATATCGTGTTCAGAAACCATGAGCTATCTGGAAGTAGAGTTTGAAAGGATATTACAGTTCGTGTAAATGTCGTCCATTCGAAGCTAAATGATTGCTTGGTAGATGAATGAAAAAAATTCACACCTGCATTTCTGATCATCCTACTCAAAAAAGCACCAGGCATTTTTCACTCTGGCTAAAATTTCTATAACATACATAATGCCCTTCTAAAGTTGAATACTTGGAAGAGCACTAAGCAGTCATTCCTCCCATTCTGTGAAAAATGGGTTTTGAGATACCACAACCTGAAGCCCACATCCTTTTTCTTTCATCCCTCATTCACCCTCTTTCATTCCCACCGAGCAAGTTGAAAACAGACAATTTTCAAAACCTCTGCCAACTGACTGACTTTTGGTAAGAGACGCTTTGTTCCCAGAATATGAGTACTTCTGTACTTGTGATCATTTTTTAATAGCTATTACCCTATCTTGCATCATCATGATTTGTTTTCGCCAAACAATATTTTCTTGCTTTTGCTTCAGCCATAAAGTAAGTCTAAGCTGCATATTCTTGTCTAAAATGATAAATGGAACTCTTGGTTTCCATGTCTGGATGGATTGGATTTGGTTATTTGTAGTACTTTGGGCGCATTATTTTCCCAAAGTTTAGTGGTATAAAACTCTCTTCAGTTTTTATTGACCAGTTTATAACAGGCTTACTGTAGTGCAATTCTTAGATTTTGCAATCCGGTGCCATATAAATAGTTCATGTTAATTATCCCCTTTCCAACTTCTGGGAGAATAGAGACATTTTGATTGCAAATTTCACACTTGGTCATTAACACTGTGGCTTCTGAATATGCACTGGACCGTTTATAATGCCAAATGAGAATGTTCAAACTGTTACTGCAGTGACATTAATTACGTAAAGCTTATTTCTTACAATGTAATAAGTTTGCTTCGGCTAATACACGTATACAAAATAGCTGATCACCTGATCATCCCTCAGGTTTACTTTAAGGTAGGAGCAATGCTACTTGCTATTGATATTTTGCTAAATGTATTCCATCTCCATAAGCATCCTAGTAAACTGAGTGCAATCTGGGAGAAAATATTTGTTCGACGATAATTTCCTTTTTCTGAAATAATTTCCTTTATCTATATGGATGCTTTAGAAAATCAGAATCTTTAGGGTCAATTTTACAGACATCTAAAATCTCTAGTAGAAATGGATGAGGAAACAGAATTAAAATGTAACTTTGAATTCAGATACTCCTATTTCCTAATGTGTTTCAAACTATTTTGACACAGCTGTTCATATGCAAAGTACATACAGTCACATACGTGTTGAGAAGGTAAGGTTCCTAGTGGATCCAGAAAAGAAGCTGATATTATCTTACTTCTACTCTAGGCACCTGTTAAGGACCAGCATGTTGACTATGAAATCCTAAGCAGAAATAGAGGGAAAAGAGACAGTCATGGAAATAGAAAGACACTTTCTACTTCCAGCTACAAAGAGAGGAGAAGGATGGAGAGTGAATGCTATAGGATTCCATATTCTCTGATTTAAACGGAACTTTCCGAGATACCCAGGCGTATCACCTAACACAAAGAAGAATGTGTTTCTATGTATATATCTCTCCTCCTGATTAAGTACCACTGAAAATATATCAATATGATGTGTACATCCCTGTGATAAGCAGTAACATCATTTCAGTTCTTCGATCATGACAAACTATAACCAAATCATTTCTTAAAAATATAGATACTATCACTGTGGACAATCATGAGTGAAGGCACTACTACATAGGTTTGGCTAATGGATACACAGAAGAAGAAGAAATTTTATAATCGACTCAGCAATTTCAGGATGTTCCAATATAAGTGCATTATTATTACAGAAGGTTCTCAAGATATAGCTGCCTCCCTCCATCCGCAGGTTCTGCCTCTCCACAATGCAGTAACTTTAAATAAAATAGTCCTTTTCACATTAGGTCAGTGTTCTCCTGCAAAGGAGCACCGCACCAACCCCATCTGTAATTCTCTGCATTAACAGGAAATTTTGTCTGTTAAGTGAGTCATCCAGCCGAGATGCCTGCTAAGCAGATAAACTTAACCCTTGTCCCGGGGCCTATAAAACACGTTTCTCCTCTGGCCGCGATGGATTAGGCTGCCACAGCCTCTGAGACAGTCAGCTTTTTATATCCATAGCAGCACCTCCTGAGTCACTCCAAAGCACGGGGAATATCTATTTTCTCTTGTTGCACAGCACTGTAAAAAAGATTGCTGGTCTCTAAGAAGAAGGAAAATCAGAGATGTGAATTTCTCTTTTGAAGGTTTTTCCAAAATGATCTAGGAAGCAGCCTGCTAGTTCATTTGATGCACAGAAATTTTTCTTCTCCTTGCTTCCTCATGTCTGATACTTAGCTTGCACCTCATTTGTTCCAGAACTGGAATGTATAAGCAGTTACTTTGTCACTCGACAAAGATAGCCATGCTGGTCATGTACTAAAAATCAAAAGGTGGTCTGTGTAGACATACCGATGTATAGCTGAATGTGTATTTATGTATGTGTGTGTGTGTGTATGTGACACGACGCTGTCTAGAATTTCACAAAAATTACCAATTTAAGCTTACAACATTCCTTTTAGGTAGATAAGCAAAGGAACAAAGGTACTGATAGAAAAACTTGTCATAAAAGCCTTACAATGCCTCAGCTACAGAGCTGATGTTGAAACTGTATGGTATTGCTTTCAGTATCAGCTCAAGGAAGTTGGCAAGATTTATTCTTGTCAAGTTCACAATGGTAATGGCTTATGAGACAATCTCTATGTATTCTCATTTGTTAGCTCTCGATTTTTTCAAGTAACTTAGACTGGTAAAAAAAAAAAAGCAGGTCCCAGAAGTATTATAAAATACCAATTAATGAAATGAAGACACTATATGTACCATTTTAAATTACACACCACACACATCCCCTCTTCCCTTCCCCATAAAATGAAGAGAAAAACTAAAGATATGACCAAATAATATTGGATATCTCCAAGTACTGGCCGAAACCAAAAAGTGTTCAATTACAATGGGACAAGAGCTAGGGCAGTGGAATAAGTCTTGTTAAAGTTAAAGCAGATGACTGAATAAAGTTTACCAACAATTGATGAAAAGGTCTTGCTAGAAAAAAAGATTCTTCCATATATGTATATATTCATTCGATAAATATTTATGGACTGCCAGGTATTGTTTTAGATGTTCAGGATACAGCAGAGAACAAACATGCAGAATTCCCTGCCCACGTGAATTTTTACATTCCAGTGCGTGAACATGTAACAGAAACAAATATCCTAAATATGTCTGACGGTGACAAACGGAATGGGGAAAATTGAGCAGGGACGGGCAGAGGCCTGCTGAACTGAGGGACGAAACAGGAGGAGGGTTGAGGGGTGCTATTTTTTTTTTTTTTTTTGCGGTACACGGGCCTCTCACTGTTGTGGCCTCTCCCGTTGCGGAGCACTGGCTCCGGACGCGCAGGCTCAGCGGCCATGGCTCACGGGCCCAGCCGCTCCGCGCAGCACGTGGGATCCTCCCGGACCGGGGCACGAACCCGCGTCCCCTGCATCGGCGGGCGGACTCTCAACCACTGCGCCACCAGGGAAGCCCGAGGGGTGCTATTTAAATCGGGTGGTCGTGGAAGGCCTCACAGATGTGAGTGCAATTTCATTAGAAAAAAAAAAAAATCTTATTATTCTATTTTCTCAAATGTAAAATTAAAAGATGAAGTAGAGGAGCATCCTATGTGAACAATCTGTTTTTTAAGAAGTTGAATCTATCCTGAAGAGGCAAGTCACAGCATCTGTGACAGTCTGAATTATTCTCTGGTTACTCATTTATCTGTTTCCTCTATTAGACTGGAGTCTATTTGAGGCCATGCATTTGGTCACCAAATCCTAGCATAATGTCTTAACAGACACATACTACGTAGCAGTTTGTTAAGCTGATCGGAAGATGATGCCCAGTAGCTTCCACAGTGTACCTAAGGGGAGAAAGTCTGCCTCTGGAACGCTGAAGTGAACTTCTGACTCTCCTTGGGCAACACATCCCTCAGCACAAGGTCGCCCGTAGCACGGGAGAAGCTGGAGCACACCTCTCCTCTTCTCTCTCCAGCCAGGCGCAAGGCACACAGCGGTCAGTGGGGCTGTGCAACTCGCCCTGCTGAGGGATCCCGTCACTAAACATATAGATCCCATTCTCACTGCTTCCCTGGGAAAGGGGGACATTGAAGACCTCCCCTAGGAAACACTGCAACATTGGGAGGAGCCCTCTGTTTAATTCAAGTGTCTGATATTAAAGGAAACCTTGTAAAATTAGAATATGTCCAAAAGAAACAATGCAAGAATGTTAACTAGACTTATTGTGGTGATGATTTCACAATTTATACAAATATTGAACCATTATGCTGTACACCTGAAACTCATATAATGTTGTACGTCAATTATACCTCAATTAAAAAAAATCATTTTCACTTAAAAAAGGAAATGATGAGTCCATGAAACTGGGCTATAAACTTTAATTAGTCTGATTCCTAAAAACATTATCTAATTCGAATATCATATTGGTCCATGAAATTTATTATAAAAGCAAAAGATCACTATATGTATTTTATAAAAGACCTTATTTATATTTATAATTTTTATAAAATAAATATATTAAGGTATATGCTTTATAAAATAAATATCATATATAACTATATTACATATAAAATATATTTTATAAAATTAAATAGAATATATAAATATATTTTACAAAATATATCTATAAAATAGTCTTATATTTTATTTATATAAAATTTGTACTTATTTTCTGTAAATATATAAATATATTACACAAAGGAAATTATATAAAATGTTATGAGATCACAAGAGCTAAGGTGCACAAAAATATATGACTATTGATACCACCACTGCTACTATTATATTTTTATGAAGGACTTCATATGTGGCAGGCACTACAGGAAATGCTTTGCCTCATAACTTGCTGGTACGTGTAGATTATTATTCTGACTTTCCAGATGAGAAAGATGAGTCTTAAAGGAGTTAAAGAGCTTTCTGGAGTCATGCAGCTGAAAGAATGTCAGCATAACCCAAGCATCTGAGCGCCTAGCCTCTAATTACAATGTGCTGGAGACTAATTCTTTTCATAATAAGCATATTCATCCTACAGTCGGTACAGACAGCAAGCAATGTACGGAATTTGGACACATGTCGCACGTATCGTGGGAGAATTAGTAGGAAATGCTACTAAGAAGACTCTTTCACAGAGGATACATGTCAGCTAAGGTTTGCCAGGATATCCTTTGGAATCTGCCTTGATGTTACTGGAAATAAATTTATTCATTGAACAAGTATTTATGGAATAAGTAACTGGGAGAAAAGAAAAGATTTAAAGCAGATGTCCATTTAAGATAGAGGATATACATTTCAGTAAGGGAATGGAGTGAAGGGGGCAAACAGAAGGCTAGTGAGATAACCTGGGTAAGAAATGATAAAGGCCTGAACTAAGATAGTACCAGTAAGGTTGGAAAGAACAAAGTGAGCACAGGAGACACCTGTAGAATTAAAGCAACTGTGACCAGCCATTGAGGGATGGTACAGGGAGAGTAAAATATAAGGTCACTCTCAGGTTCCTGCCAGGTGGATGGATGGTCGTGCCATTGAATGAGACAGAAAAGAAAGAGAAAATGAGATTTTGTGAGAAAGATGATGAATTTTGGTTTACACTGAAATGAAGTTCCCCTGGCCTCTCAGTTAGTGGTTAGAAATAGGGCTTTGGAGTTCAGGATTAGAGATATAAGATATCGAGTTAATGGCACAGAATGATAACTGAAGCCCAGGGAAACAAGATAAAAGTAAAAGGCAGGTACCATACTTTGATCTCTAGGGAAGCTGTGAAAGTTGAGAGGATCTGGCCTGTCATGTAGTTTGAACACCATCACATTTCTGGTGAAGATTTTCAAGCAGGCATAGTTTTCATATACAATGGTTGCCTAAACATGCAGCAGAGTCTTACAGTTTGAAACTCTTTGAGAGAGTCCACAAAAAGTTACTGATTGTAGTACTTGCTTTTTATTCTATATTACTATAAATCACGGCACAGAAAGATGACACCATTCCACTGTTAGAGCGTATTTGCAACACTGAACATACTTTTTCAAATGAATGTTTTATTTTGAAATAACTTGAGATTTAGTAAAAAGTCGTGAAGATACTTCAGGGAGTACACACTTCACCCAGTTCCCAGTGATGTTAACATCTTATATAAACATGGCACATGTGTCACAACGAAGATTGACACTGGGGCACAACTATTAATGAAACTCTGGACTTTATTCACATTTCACCTCACTGCATTTAGTTTTCATGTCTCTCTCAACTCCTCTGCTCTGTGACCGTTTCTCAGTCCTTCCTTGTCTTTCATGACCTTGAAAATAGCGGTCAGGTGTTTTGTAGAATGATCTTCAATTTGGGTTTCTCTGATTTTTTTCAAAGATTAAACTGAGATGACGGGTTTTAGGGAAGTGCACTGCAAGTGCCCTTCTCACCCTATACCTAGAGAGAGGGGAGTGTACTACTAACATAATTATCACTGATGATGTTAATTATGATTCCTTGATTAAGGTGGTACCTGCTGGGTTTCTCTAATGGAAAGATAGTACTTATTCCTTTCCAGAACACACGTGTACACACACAACAGATTTATGATGTTTTGCTCTAGATGAGATTGGAATCTTGCCAAAGATATCAGCTTATGAGAGCTGACTTTATTGAAGACATCAGAGTACCTTGGAAAATACTTCTCACAGTACTATCATAGTTCTTCCAGCAACCCTAGTGATATCTTATTATAATGATAAAGTAATTCGTCCAATCAGATACAGTCTTAAATTTGATGAGCAGCAACAGATATTTAGTATGAACATAAAAAAAGTCATTAGTCCATTACAAACCAATCATGTCCAATACTGAGAATCAGTAGATATAAATAGTCTAAAACTCTCCAAGATCAGCAGGTAGGTCTGACCCAGACACCTTTCAAATTACTTCTCCCCCGCTGGGTGCCTTTAAGAATGGAGTCTCTATCTCCCCACTTGGTCCTTTTGGTCTCCTGAAAGTAAGCCCCGCTGGCCGTTGAAGCCAAAAATCCTGGGGGCTCATCTTCTGGGCACAGGATCCCCGGGACGAGGAGCCCGATGTGGGGCTCAGACCCCTTGCTCCTTGGGGAGAACCTCTGTAGCTGTAATTATTCTCCCATTTGTGGGTCGCCCACCTGGGGGTAAGAGTCTTGACTATACCATGACTCCGCCCCTCCTACCCATCTTGTTATGGTTCCTTCTTTATGGCTTTATTGTATAAGATCTTTTCTGGTAGGTTTCAATCTACTTCTCTGATAGCTGTTCTGTAAACAGTTGTTAAGTTTGGTGTGCCCCTGAGAGGAGGTGAACTCAAGGTCTTTCTACTCTGTCCTCTTGGGTTAATTGATCAATCCTACAGTCTTTATGTGATATTTAATTTGTAGTCATTAATATTTGTGTGTATAAAACTTACACATTTGCTCTTATTTATATAATACTCAGTATCCTGCATCATTTGATTAAAAAACTGCTTACAAAAAAATAACACAGTATAAATGGGCTAAAATGTATTGAGGTTTTAGCAAATAAAACTAGTATGAGTTTTAATCTATACAATATACAATTTGAAGTTAACAAAACTTTTCTGCCCAAATTTTGTCCAATATAAAGTCTGTTTAAAACATCAGAAACTGAAGTAACTGATTCTATTGCCATATAATTCTAGGAAATACCCTAATCTGTATTTTAGGAGACCCATTATTCTTAGGGCCTTATAATCTAGATTTCTTCCTGTTTCATCCTAAACAATGTACATCTTACAATTTTTGAAACTTGGAGCAATAGCTTCTAATGTTTTCCACTGAATTCCAGGGTTTAGACCTCAAACATGTATTACAGCATCAGAATATATATGTGCTCTTTGAAGATTCAGTCATATCGGAGGGCATCCTGATAAATTTATTATTCATGACTCAGTCACAGATAAACAATGTGGCAACATAAAAGCAAAGCATTAAAAAGTCACATGTATCAGAGAACCTTTTTGCAGAGGAATAAAGCAGGAGAGGAGGAGGAGCAGGTTTAAAACAGATAAATAATAAATAAGGTAATTTAGGGATATATTTTCTTTTATAATTAACCTCATGTTCTAGATAGTAAACTCCTTTAGGATAATGACAGACCCTAGTCCAAATTCTATAAAGTTCTAATATGTTACACAGTATGGTGCCTTAACATACTAAATACTACTTGAATTCAATTCACTTATACTATTGTTAATATTTTAAAGTATATGCTAAAAAGATAAGATCTTACTACAAAATCTAGACACTTTGAATACAAATTCATATTAATAATTTAGTAAGTGGAAAACAAGAAATGTATGATAATTTTGTAAGATTTATTAGGTGGAGAAGTATAAAGGATTTTCTGACACAGCTTCTGTGTATTGCAGGAAGAAATCTGTAAAAGCCCTCATGATGATATCTCACTTGAGGGTAGGAGAGTGTGTGGAGGGGAATCTTTTATGATTTTCCTTTCCAACCTGTCTAATCTTGCTTTTCTGCTGCTATTATGTTAAGCCAAAGACAATGTTGTGCTCCCAGGTAAACGTAAAGTCAGCTGGAAGCTCACAGATAGTCCTCAGATTTAACATAACCATCTTTTTCAGTCTGAACAGGAGCTCATTTGGATGGTTTTGTCAGTAACGAATTCAGCTGACCTAACCGTGCTTCTTCAAACACCGAGTAACCGCACTGTTCTCTGTCGTAAAGCTCTTCACACCATCTGCTGTTGGTTCACTGAAGCGATAGCCATCTTCTCTGTGGGCTGCCATACTTGGCCACCATCTTCTCCCCTTTGCCATTCTTCTATTTGTTTCTCATGTCTCAGCCTTCTCTAAAAAACCTCTCCCCTAACTGCACCATCTCCTGCTCTCCTGTGAGTTCCCCGAGCAGCTCTTATACGCACAGTGCTACCGTTACGATCGTGAACAAGACAGACCCGATCCCAGCTTCATGGGCTACACCGTCAAGCTGGGAAGAAAGGCCTTAAGCAAACAATTAGATATACACAATTAATACAATTATTAGAGGTGTTCAGAGTATCGTAAAGGAGAAAAGAGGGAGGCATAGAAATGTAGAGCCGCAGAGCCTAACCCAGAGCTATGGTGGAGGAAAGACCTCCTGAGGACGTCAGGAATACTCTGCCATCATGGCCTTGGCAAAGACGAGGAAAACTACAAAAAAAATTTAAAAATAAAAATATATTCACAACATTCTAGAGAGACGGGGCAACATATATACAAAAAACACTTTAAGGCAAAGGGGAGGAGGGAATCTGGCATATTTGGGGAGAAAGGGGGACTCAAGATTAGGCTGGAGAATGCACTGGACCCAAAGCATGCCAACCGCGGAGGTGCCCAGCTCCCATTCTCTCCACAACGACCTCGCTACTGGGCTGAGAGGAGGGCAGCTGGCTATCCTGGCCCAGCGGCAACCCCTTCATGACACAGCACAGCCTGCCACCAGGGCCGTGCACATCCCTGGCAGCCTCCAGCCTATGACTAAGCACGGTGGGAGCAGGAGGGTGCGGCCGTGTCTGCCCGATGCAGGAGTCCTCTAATAGGTCCTCTCGCTCCAGGCCTCCACTGGCTCGGCCAAGACTTTGTCCAACTTGTTTCACAGATTATATACACCTGATTATCCTCTTCCCCCAGCTGGAGGCTCTCTCTGGATTTTGGCATTGTTGAGTCTGAGATACGATGATTTGTTTTGAGATTCAATGACTGAATACTGTATTAGAGATACTATCAATTAGACACAACAAATGACACTCACATAATTTCATTCCCAGCTTCCACTCAGTGGAAGTACTAGGAAAATTGAAACAGTTGTGAAGATTTACAATTTTTTTTCTAAGAAATTCAACATGAGCTATGTCGGGATAAGCAGGTAACTCTCAATAGGTTGTCTTCTGTTTTCCTTAAACAAATATATTATTACCGCAATTGACTGCTGGAAGTAGCACATGAGGTACAGCTCAAGCTACTACAGAGAGGAGAAATGTTCACATTCAATTACATTTATTGAGTTTGCAGAGTGAGTTACTTGTCAATTATAATAGTTAACAAGGCTTTCCTTCAAAGGGAGAAAAGGATCTACTGCCTCAACTTAATAAATATACATTAGAATAAATCTTTCATAACTTCTGCAAAGGAGTAAGTTTTTATTAGGGGTGCCTCTCCACTGCCTATGCCATCCCGCCACGCGTGTATTAGCCATGTAGTTGGACTGTAGGAGACATGTGGATTGACCCCCCGCTCCCCGCGCCAGTCCAAGACAGTCAGGTTATTCTCATCATCCTTCGCCAAAACCAAGTGGTGGTTAATGGAGAGATTGCTGGACTTCGGTCTAATGACGGTGGGAAGTGACCACCCTGCCCCTCGATCCCTCTGGATGTAACGGCGTAAAAAAAATTGCTACCAGCAGCCATTGCAGACGGTCAGGGAAACCAGACTGAAGAGCAAGCTTACACAGCAGAGCCAAGACAATGCAAGGAGCAGACATGAGATCTGACTGCGCTGTGTCTGAAGTCGGCCCTACCCCGTTCGATTACTGAGGAAAGGCTGAAACACGTCTCCCGTTACTTGTACTGTGAAAACCAACTAACGTACAAAGGTGTTTTCCTAGTCTTCTGAGTTTAAAAATGACACGTTGGATCATGCATCTCAGCTTTCCCTCCTGCCCTTCCCAAGAAAATAACAGTCAATGGTCATTCACTGCTTCAGGTTTCATTTCGTGGATCTTCACGGAATACAGGCTTTAAAAAGTTTGCATATCATTTCAACAAGTATCAAAAAAAAAAAGGCAAAATATAAAAACATACAAATTTGTGCATTAGCTAATGGGTGTGATTATACACTTGGGTGCTAGGTGACAATCACTATTGAACACCTTAAAGAGTCCACATTGCAAAGCAGCAGACTCTTCTCTCATTTAAAAAGAAGTCAGTAATGTTTTATTTGTTTATATAAGAGTTTGCAATGTTGGCCAAATCTAGGCCATATTTGTTTGTCTTGCCTACATAATACATAAACACACAAACACAAACACACACAGCTCTTCAGAGCAACAACCAACCTGAGATAGAAAGCAGCTACTCCCTCTAGGCTGAGAATGAGCTGCCAGTTTTGTTTGCTTTATACAAGGTCCCCTTCACCCATTTTGGGACCTCGTCACAGTAAGGTTTTGGAATCTGTGACCTCTGATTCAAGTGCACATGTTAATGTTTTGACAACTAAGTGCAGATTTATTCATACACTGACAAGGGAATCCAGATAAGCAGCACAAAAGCAAATAATGATTTCAGGTAAGTAAAAACAGGCTTTTTCACATCCCTGGTATAAGACTCTTAACCCCCAAATAGGCGCCTATCTTACCTGTAGGTCTTTTTCTTCTATCTTATTTCGGAGCACTTCAAGGCACTTGGTAAAGTCAGTATGGTTCTGATCAGGAGTTGAAATAATTTCACATCCCTGTGTTACATAAGATAAAAGGTAGGAATAAGTAATGATGTCAGCCTAGGAACAAGATCAAGAGCTATAAAAGTGAAGAGAAAGTACCAGACATATCCTGTCATGCCTGTATTATACCTTGATCATTAGAATCCTTCTCATTATCTTTATTATTTCACATAACAGGACAACTCAGCAATGATGTTAGACAATCACAGTAATGATCTGATTACGACAATCATTTTACCCAAAAAAGTACAGATTATACTACATTAATGGTCTTTAAAAATCGCTGCTGTGATGACATTCGAGATTAGCTTAAGGACTCAGGTACAAGTATAAAATAAATTCACAGTGAAATTACCTGAAATTAAACTATTTCTAAAAAACTTTGTGTTTCTTCGAGCAGACTTCCTAAGTTTACCCACACGACAGGAAAACTAATATGAACTAATGGTAAACTACATTTTAAGTAAAATCAAGTTAGATGTCCTATAAAATTCCTTTACAACACACTTTTTTCCTCATGTAAAAAGAAGCAGGAAGCGAGATGCCTGTGTAAATATGTCTCTTGGATTACCTTTTGGACATAACGAAGTGAATTTATAAGTTCTTTTTTGCCTTTTCTACAACAGGTAACTAGTGAAAAACACTGAAAAATATTTATAAATATAGTGCCACGAAAGTGCCAGCTTGTTGGCACTAGTGAACTGAGGTGGTGCAAGAAACGATATTTTTGAAATGACACCTTTCTCTCCAATGTCGCACAGAAGCAAAGGTATGTAAAACCAGAGCACGAGGGGGCTTCCGACTTCTTAATTCAGGAATAAAACAATGCAAGGTCTCTGACCAACAGCTGAGTAAGTGAAAGTTAAATATAATCTAGTATATAAAGTTGCCATTCGAAGAGTTTTCAAGGATGAGAGAAAGCAAATTAACCAAATTAACTAACGGAGCAAATTAACCAAAGTGGAACAAATCGCAGGCGCACGTGCACACACACACACAGAGGCAAAAATTCCTGTCTGGCAAATCCTTGCCTATAGCTTTGGGACCACAGGATCTTCGGGCAAGAGAAGGCTCACTGCTCCTTGAGTACAGGGAAACCGACCACTGCATTTCAGTTGCTAAGACAATATCAGCACATACCAAGCAGTCTACAGAAGTTTGATGGATAGATAAATGATGGATGGATTAAAACCATTCCTCTCCTCATGGGACTAATGGTACCCTTCTCTGAAATATTAATGTGGATAAATCAGACTATGAGTCTAACTCAGAAAAGCAACAATGACATTATTTTTTCAGGCATTATGCTACGTGCTGTCATTAGGAAACTATGTAACACTTATTTTAAAGTATGATTAATACAGATTCTTAAAATGGTGACAAATACTAGTGCTTCAGATGCAATTATATAAACTAAAATTCAAAAATACATTAACGTAAGCTGCCGCATAGCACAGGGAGTTCACCTCTGTGCTTTGTGACCACCTAGTGGGGTGGGATAGGGAGGGTAGGAGGGAGGGTGATGCAAGAGGGAAGAGATATGGGAACATATGTATATGTATAACTGATTCACTTTGTTGTAAAGGAGAAACTAACACACTATTGTAAAACAGTTATACTCAAATAAAGATGTTAAAAAAAAAATACATTAACGTTAACAAAGTGAACATCCAATCAGGTAAAGTGAAATACAAATGTACCACTGAGGCTTAACAAATATAGCAGTATAAAGTACTACATAAATAATTCACAGTATTTTTTAATGAGTCATTATTTCTCAATAGAAAGAAAAATGACAAGGAGACAAACTGATATCAGGAACTTAGTAAAATTTAGCAATAAACAGTTTTCAGAACATGCCCTGAATGGTAACAGTTCAAGTTAATTTCCAATAGTGCCGGCATCTATAGCTATAGCAAACACAAAAATATGTGCTCATAATATATGATCCTAATCTCAGTAAAATCACAAGTCATCTAAAAAGCAAAGGTTTATGTTCAGTGTAGTATATTTTAAAAAGAAAAAAGTTTCAAGTAAGGGTTATGGTAAATACTCAGATTAACCAAATAATTTTATTATTAGATTAATCAAATAATTTTATTATTTAAATTATTAAGTCTACCTTACAAATATTACAATATTTTATTAATGACCAAATAATTGTATTATTACATCTACCTTATGACTATTAAAATATTAATCAAAATATTAGCTTTAAGCTGTAAGCTCCATGAAGGTACCCACTATGTCCCTTTGTTCAATATTGCATCTGCATACAAGAACCCAACAAAGGACACGGCAAGTAGTAAGCATTCAATAATGAATAAAGTCATTTATAAAAGCCTGAGATAAATTAGCACTCTAGACCAGGCATCAGCAAAGTTTTTCTGTAAAGGGCCAGATAGTAATTCTTTTAGGCTTTGCAGGCCGAAGGGCCTCTCTCCCAACTACTCAGCTCTCCCTTTGTATCATGGAAACATCTACAGACAAAAAAAATGAGTAGGAATGGCTGTGTTGAAAAAAAACTGAAATGTGAATTTCATGTAATTTTCACATTATGAAATATTATTATTCTTTTGATTTTTTTCCAACCAGCTATACAAAGGCAGACAACGGACGAGATTTGGCCTGTGGGCTGTAGTTTAACAAGCAATCCCCATTCCAAGCCCACAAATAGTTTTTGTGATTTTAACCACCAAACTCTGTACATGTTTGAGGAATTTAACATGAGAGAAAAGTTTCAGGCCTTTAAAAAAATCTCTGCGAACTCCCTTTTCCTTATCTGTAATGGAGCTAGCATGCAAACTAACAGTGCTGCTGAGATGCCCTGTATAACGCCCAGAAATCACTGGGCACAGAGATGAACACAAAGCACATTCTCACCTCAGCACTTCCGAACAACCTCTACAGACGCAGATGCTACAGTCACGCCACCTCGCATCAAAGATCACTAGAGTAAGCGAAATATTGCTAATATTCCCCATAGAACTTTGTGTGGAGGCTTATAAAACTATTTTTGAATTCACTGACAACTTGTAGGAAATTATTACAAGACAATGAGTGTCATTGATCAACCTAATATCAAAAGATCAATGCAAAAGCCGTTAGACTGTCATTCTCCATTAATTTTACTGTTTGCCAATAATTCAACTAAAAGAGGTTAATGAGTTTTTACATTTAACACACGTAAAACCTATCAGGTTATATTATGCTGACTCCTTTATTTTTTTTTATTTTTTATTTTTTTTTTCGGTATGCGGGCCTCTTACTGCTGTGGCCTCTCCCGTGGCGGACCACAGGCTCTGGACGCGCAGGCTCAGTGGCCATGGCTCACGGGCCCAGCTGCTCGGCATGTGGGATCTTCCCAGACCGGGGCACGAACCCGCGTCCCCTGCACCGGCAGGCGGATTCTCAACCACTGCGCCACCAGGGAAGCCCTATGCTGACTCCTTTAAAACTCCTTAATTGGAAAGGAAACAAATCCTTTGGAAAAAAAAAAATTATAACAACATATCAATTGTTATTTCATGCACTCTATCCAGAGAGAGACTTGGCCTCCTTCAAACAAGAGGCAAGTCCAGTGAAAGCATTCCCAAACTTGCTATTAGCTTATTCATTTTAGGATAAGTCATTTAGTGCCTATCCATCTAGCCAGGACAAGAAAGGACTTGTGAAAATTATCCTGTAAAAATTTTATGGGGCTCTGAGACTTCTATTGTAATTTTATGGACTGTGTTTATAAGGTTAAGAGTTTAGAAGTGTTATTTCCTTGTAGGTACCATGCACACCAATTCTGAACATTTATTTGGAGTGACTTGCATATAGCTTCTCACCTAGCAGAATTAAATACAATATGTCTGTAGCTACAAAATCTAAAATGCTTTTCAACAAACAGATTATTTTTCTAACAACATATAACTTAATTCTCTGAAAAATCAGATAACCTCAAAAGTATCTTAGAATTAGAATCTTAAAATGGTGATCTGTTGATAATTAACTATCTTCCTCACTAAATCAATAATGATAATAAAAAGTAACATTTGAGGACACATCTTGTTATATGAGATATGAGTCACTTTATATGAATTATGTTCTTGAATCTCTAAGACAACCTTAAAAGGTTAATGTAATTATCACATTTTAAGATGTGTAAACTGAAGTTTAGAGAGATTAAATAACCTGCCCAAAGTCACACAGCTGATTTAGGACATAGTATGTCACCTGAAGCCCATACTCATAACCTACCATGCTTTGTACTCAACCCTGCTTAATTAAACTTTGGGTATTTTGGAAGGTTTAAGCAGAAAAACACCTTTATAATTTATACTGAAACTTTATTTAGTTGCTTTTCCCCTGTTTTAAATACCTGAAAACCCTTTAGATTTTAGACAGACATGACCCCTGCCTGACTCCATGCTGATTCCGTTGTAGCCCAAGCCTTGGGACCCTCAGAGCACCCACAGACATCTGAAATGGGCAGTGAGTGCTTAGCTATCCTTCTCAGCCCTTTTTTCTGCTTTCCCAACTCATTATATTGTCACTATATGTATCATTTATATTCATGACATAATTCACTTTTTTTGGCTATTAAAAATATCATTCTGATCAATATCTCTGTATAGAAGTGCTTATTTCTGGTTATTTTCTTAGAATTGAATTCTTAAAATGAAATTACTGGGAAAAGTATAAGAACGGTTTTTTATAACACTTGGTAGATGTTGCCAGAGTTTCCTGCCTTTCCAGGCAGGCTGTAAATATGAATATTCCTACTGGTGTATGAGGGTGAAAAAAAATTTCTTCTTTTAAAATATAAGCAACAGTAGGAAAGATAATTCATCATGAATTTCTTACTTGTCCGTACTTCCTTCTTAATCACAAACAGATCAATTTCACTAAGGAAAAGATGACTTTCATTGGAGAGGAAGGGAAAAGAAAGTTAAGATAATTTTGGAGTGTAAAGCAGGGTTGAGACTGGAAGTGGTTCACCCAACTGAGGACTAAGGACCTAAAGGACAGTATGAAAGAAACGGACACTTCTGGAAGGGGAAACAGGTGTCAATCAAGGGTAAAGAAAAGGAGGCAAGAAGATGTCAAAGACCACCTTTCAAGTTGGCTCTGAAAAGATGAAATACAATTGATTATCCCATCATATTAGAATAGTGATACTTTTTTTAAAAATAAGCAATGATAATAAGAGCTTTATGAGGTCTTAAAATTTTAGCTCCCACACACTTTATTTTCCCCTATCCATTGCTGAAGTAGCCTTTCTTCCTGTATGTTCGCATACATTTAAAAATATTTAGGGAGATATACTCAAGAGTCTTAAAAAAATTGAATACATTACACTTTTAATAATGAGGTTCCATAGTCTTTTATTAAACTGAATTGACTAGAACTCTGTAATAAGAAACTGCCTGCCAGATTAAGAGCACAGCAGCCATAAAGCAAAATGACTTATACTCTGAATAATCAAAGACAGAGATCTAAAATTAGCCCAAACTTGTTCTCAAATTTGCTAAGAAGGGAATAGTTACATAAAACCGATTGAAATCTAAATGATCTATGTTCCTTGACACAGGTATGAAAATTGTCGTTTTACTCTGTGGAGATGTAATCACAAAGTAACCATTTCCCACTTTCCTCTTTATTGTATAAAGCATACTATGGTAGATTACTACTTCAGTTTTATTTACCAGACTTCTAAAAACATTTCTACTTTTCAAACTAAAAAGTTTTCTTTAAATTAGCAAATGACAGCTGACCAGTAACAATTTTTTCAGCAAGAATGTCACATGATTAAACTCTTAAACATTCTAAGTAACAAGATGCCTACTATAATCCATGGTTCTCTTTGTTTTTCTAGACAGTGTATCAGAGAACAAACCTAATTTAACCTTGTAGCAATTCTCCATTCATTCCCAAACATAAAGAGACATTCTAATCTGCTATAATCTTCACTGCCCTGGGTGTTGTAAAATAACCTTTCCTTTCAACAGGGCATTGAGCCTTTGAAACAAGAAAGCCACAACTTCTATTAACAGAGGTCAGAAGTTATTTTAAAACAGCACAGGGTCTCAAAATGATGGCTTCCTTCCGAAAAGCAGAGCCGGAGTTCCCAGTGGAACAGGGTGTCCAAAAGACAATGTAGCAGGCTCAAGAATGCTTTTATAAAGCCTCTTGCATGGCTGGCCTTTGGACTGACACCTGGAGGGTCTGAAAGGTAAGCAGTTCCCTATACTGATCAACAACTCTTCCCCAATAGGGGCTCACTGTGCCTACATTATTTGTGCAAACAATGTGGTTTATGCTAAGCACCTGCTTCCTTTTTGCCCCCAGTAAAATTTTGGGCATTGGGTCCCGAGTGAGCACATCACACTTGTTACAATTTGATTAAGCACATCCTACCTGACTCCACTGGGAAAGGACTCTTGCGACTGGTGACTCATTTCCTCCAGAATTTTTCCCCAAGTGCCTCTTCCCTTTGTTGATTCCGCCGCCTATACTCACAGCTGTGAATTATTACAGTGAGAGGCTGACTATATGACCAGTCCCGCGAGTCCGCTAGTGAATTACAGAACGTGGACGTGGCCTTGGGAACCCTCAAAACAAAGAGCTACAGAGATTCTTCCTCTACTAGGATGCTTGTATAAGCTTCTATTTTATAATATTCCTGTAAGTATCTAGACGCAGAGATCTGGTCTTGTCCAGGTGCCACTCCTTCACACCCACTACAAATATGCCAAGGATGGACTTGGCCTCCATCAGCGCTCTCTGCCAACCCTCCCCAGAAAAGCAAGGATGTGGTGGGGTAGGAGTGGGAGCGCTGAACGTAACCGTGGTGGGGGTTGTTGTTCAATGACTCAGAACTACGCAGAACCTGAAAAGGAAAACTGAATGCTCACAAAGAAAAGGAGATCACAGGATTTCTTCAGCATGTGAAACTGACCCTCACTTTACTTTGAGAAAACTCCCTCCTTTCAACTAGAGGATTAGGGCATAATGGCTAGAAAAGAGCACACAGATTCTGGGGCTAGAATGCCTGTTTGGAGCCTACTTACACCATTTCCTAGTTGTGTAAGCTTGGGCAAGTTACTCAACCTCTTTGTGCTTCCATACTCATCTGTAAAATGCAGGTGACAGTTCCAACCTAATAAAATTTGATGCAAGGATTAAATGAATTTATAAATGAAAGTACATATAAAAGTGTCTGTCATATTGTGAGCACGGTAAAGTAATTGTCAGCTCTTACTCTTTTCAAGGTTATATTGATTATTTCTCTCATCAATTTTTAAAAGTAGAGAAAACCGGCAATAGTACAACAAACTTAGAAGCATCCAAATACATTTTAGCCTGCTGGAAACCAACATACTACTTTAACTGTTAGTGGGTAAAGGACAGTTTTTCAATGGTGACACTCACTTGAGAAGTATAACACTAAGGTAAACAAAGTTAAAATTTTGGCAGACTTACTTAGAACGATACCGTGCATGGTCAATTTCCAAGAGGGACACAGAGAATGTCAAATTTCACAAACTCATTTGATCACAGAAATCTTTTTTATACCAAGTTATCATGTGGCACTTGGTAGAAATCTTTTTTATACCAAGTATCTAAAAGAAGGATTAGACACCTGAGTCATATAAACTTTCATGAGAACCTACTAACTCCTAGGGATCCCAGGAGGAAAGACCAAGACTTCAGCTTGCAGGAGATCACATATTACATATTAATAGGGATAAGGAGGAAAATTAAGATAAAATTGTTTCGATCAAGCTCTGCAAGGAAAGAACAAAGGAAGGAATACCCAACAGCTACAGGTGGGGAACCGTGGGGGAAGACTGATGAGTAAGGGGTTCCATGATCCAGATGAACGAGGGAAAAGAAACAGTCACAGAGATCACAGAGTTAGAGAAGAGACAGGCTGGGCTGGCCCAGGAGTCACATGTGAGGCACTGGGAAGGGCTTAAAAATGTAAAGGGCATAGGCTCCCCCTTTTTAAATGCCTTAACTATGTTACACACATTCAAACAAGGCAGGCTTTGAAAAACAAAGACAATTTGAAAGGACTGTGATTGAAGCAAGCCTAAGAATGAAGGTGTATTCCAGAGACAGTTTCACAAAATGTCCCCTGCCTGTCTCATCATCCGCTTGCTGAGATGATAAAAGGGTAAGCCTACCAAAGTGAAGAACCTGTCACTCAGCTGTCAATGGAAACTGCCTGTCTATAATTCCCTTCACAAAGCCTTTACAGCTCAGCACACGTTAATTAGTCATGATGCTTAAGCCTAAGAATTGACTATTCTCAGGGGATGTGTGTGTGTTTCACTTAAAAAAGTATACCAATAAATGGAGCTGAGCTTTATATATTCATACAATTTCCTCTGTTTGGCATAAGAGTCAAGTTTGCTAATGTTTTACAATTTCTCACAGTCCTGTTTGCCATTTTCTCTAAATTAATTAATTTTACCATGTCTAAAAGTTGCTGGCATGTGGCTGGGTGGAACTGGGAAAGAGACACAGCTAAAAGGAGAAAATAACAAAATACATGAGATTAGGCAGAGCCACGCAGATATTTTTAACTGAAGATTAAAAACATCTGTGGAGACTGTTAAATTTAAATAGAACTGAACCCAGGGCACTGTCAAACTCACAAGGATATTATCATTAATTCTGACTATGAATCAAATCTAGGTTCATAAATTGTACACTTATGGAAATAAAATGATTAGAAATCATTTTAAAAGCAACGTTACCGAGGATAGTTATTAAAAAGCTTTTCAGTTAACAACTTTACAGAGTAAAACAAAATACTAACAGTTTACATTAAAACAGCTCTTTTAGGGCTTCCCTGGTGGCGCTGTGGTTGGGAGTCCGCCTGCCAATGCAGGGGACGAGGGTTCGTGCCCCGGTCCGGGAAGATCCCACGTGTCGTGGAGCAGCTGGGCTCGTGAGCCGTGGCCGCTGAGCCTGCGCGTCCGGAGCCTGTGCTCCTCAACGGGAGAGGCCACAGCGGTGAGAGGCCCGCGTACCGCAAAAAAAAAAATTTAAAAAAAAAACTGTTCTTTTAGCACTTCGAGGGGTCTCTCACTGTACAACATTATGTGACCATTATTACAAATATATGAAAAAGCCAGGGCTATAATAACATAATTTAATTTGTATGCCTTGGTAAGACATCCATATATGCAAACTAACAACTCAAAAAATAATCTGCATAGTTAGTTCATGAAAACATTATCGCTTCATTTATAAAAACTTAAAAACTAAAAGGCACACTACTGATAGCCAAGACTAAGTATTAAGTTATTTGACATCTCTGCCTAAGAAATATACCTACCTATACCTCCCACCCACACTATTTGAGAATCAGTGTCTTTGTCTTTAAATTGGAATTAAAACACAAGCATTTCCTGCTTAACATCAGTAGTCTATTTAAGAAATATCAGACATCCTATTCAAATGTCAACCAGAAGGCCGTTTCCCATTATTCTGACTTGGAAAAAATATCTTCAAACCCAAATACTCAGTCTCCTAAAATGTAACTGAAACATATTTACAGAAGCAACAGACATTATGATGAGATGTAAAACGATGAGAAATTTTCTGCTATTAGATATAACATTTATGGCATCTTATATTTAACAAAAGGAGCACAGGTTAAAAAAGTTTAGACAGGGCTTCCCCGGTGGTGCACTGGTTAAGAATCTGCCTGCCAATTCAGGAGACAGGGGTTCGAGCCCTGGTCCGGGAAGATCCCGCATGCCATGGAGCAACAAAGCCCACGCGCCACACAGCTACTGAAGCCCACACACCTAGAGCCCATGCTCCACAACAAGAGAAGCCACCACAATGAGAAGCCTGTGCACCGCAACGAAGGGTAGCACCTGCTCTCTGCAACTACAGAAAACCCATGTGCATCAACGAAGACCCAACATAGCCCAAAATAAATAAAATAAATTTAAAAAAAAAAGTTTAGACAGACTACCCTTGCCCATTGACTGAGTCTGCAGAAATGTGGGTATGGTAATGCCACTGTTAGATGACAATAGGAAAATATCATCAAGAAACACTGATTTAATAAAAGATATTCTTTAATAATTCATGTTATTTCCCAAAAATAAAAAAAAAATCTTATCTTTCCCAATTCTGAAAAAGATACAATGAAAGAACAAGGAGAGAATAGTCTGCCTGGATCTGTCTCCACTCCTGCAGTTTACAGTGCTGTAGAATTACCAGCTGGCCTAGAATAATCTTGTTATGTCTCTAATAGAAAATTAGTGGCCTAGCATCAACTCAACGTTACTGCAAGTCTCACTCATCATTTATACTGGGGTTCACTGTATCTTTTCAACCAAGTCTTATCTTTGTAACTGCAGGTCTTTGGCCCACACCATGTTCCAATACTCTTGACCATCGTTAGGATACCGTACCGTGTTCTTCCAGGATCTGGAAGAATTAACAGAGAAGATAATACCAGAACTAAGATCTAGAGGACTATTCCTGACTTAGGACGAGGGTAGCTTTCACCACCCTGTCGAGAACATGGCCTTGTGTTGATGGCAACAGTTTTGGGAATGCCAAAAGACTCACTTTTGTCATAGCACAAAGATGACATTCTTATACTCACAGCCTACCCATGCCCTTGCTATCTTTCTGCTACCAAATCACCTTGGTTCTTCAATGTTGTATCTTGGCTCAATTCCATGTCCTATAAATAGATTTTATGTAATGTAATAATTTACCAGTTTGTTTGGTCATTCTTGGTCTGGCCCAACTATTGCAGTTCTACTCTTGCCACCCCAGAAATGCTGGTGAAGGGGAGTAGTGACATGATGGAAATGTGAAGGGAGAGTGTTTGGTTCTCACACTGACCATTATCACATTGCTGGTGATACTGGCATTCATTCCCAGGCATGCTAAATACCTTGTGCAAAAAACAACTGTCCTGTCCAATAGACCAAAGATGTAATCTGTTGAAGAGCAGTAGCAGTAACTGAGTCCCAGTTTTAATAAAAAATTTTTATAGAAAACATGTACATTGATACAAGAGCTGTCTCTAACTAGTTCTACCATTTTCCTTAAGTCATTTAAGCTTTATGAGCCTCAGAGTCCACATCATAAAATTGGACTTAGTAACACTGTTTAATTTTTATAATATTTTAAATTATTTTACATTTTTATCACCATATTTACAACATATTGCTATCTTATTTTCTACACATCTACATTTGTGGAAAAAAACTGTTTTTCGGTGACTTTCTAAGGCATTAATTAAATACTACAGCTAATTCCTTAACCTCCTAAGCATAAGGAAACTTGCTTTAAAACCCCCTTCCTATGTCCAGTAAAAACCCCAAAGACTATATGCAACAGTAAAAGAATATCAGAAGTTACATGAGATATTACAGTTTCTTCAAAGGTCTCAGGAAACTGAAACACGTGGGCATGACTGACAGAATAACTAAAAAGAATGAAATAGGTGATTTTAACGTTTAATCAAGGAAGCACGGACTGACTCAGAAAGTGAAAAATATAAAGGAAAATAAAATATCAAGGAGAAAATCTGTAAGACACATTCCTCATTCTGAGTTAATATTAGTGAACCAGGCAGAGACGAACTAAGACAAATGGGCAAAAGCAGAAACACAAAGATGTCACAGCTATCTGAAAAGGAGGCTTTAAGGAATAAATTAAGAAGGGCATACCACCAATGAAATGGACAAATTCTTAGAAAAGCACAACCTTCTGAGACTGAACCAGGAAGAAACAGAAAATATAAATAGACCAATCACAAGTGCTGAAATTGAGACAGGATTAAAAATCTTTGAACAAACAAAAGCCCAGGACCAGATGGCTTCACAGGCGAATTCTATCAAACATTTAGAGAAGAGCTAACACCTATCCTTCTCAAACTCTTCCAAAATATAGCAGAGGAACAAACACTCCCAATCTCATTCAACGAGGCCACCATCACCCTGATACCAAAACCAGACAAACAGGTCACAAAGAAAGAAAACTACAGGCCAGTATCACTGATGAACACAGATGCAAAAATCCTCAACAAAATACTAGCAAACAGAATCCACCAGCACATTAAAAGGATCATACACCATGATCAAGTGCAGTTTATCCCAGGAATGCAAGGATTCTTCAATATATGCAAATCAATCAATGTGATACACCATATTAACAAACTGAAGAATAAAAAGCACATGATCCTCTCAACAGATGCAGAAAAAGCTTTTGACAAAATTCAACACCCATTTATGATAAAAACCCTCCAGAAAGTAGGCATAGAGGGAACTTACCTCAATATAATAAAGGCCATATATGACAAACCCACAGCCAACATTGTTCTCAATGGTAAAAAACTGAAACCATTTCCACTAAGATCAGGAACAAGATAAGGTTTCCCACTCTCACCACTATTATTAATATAGTTTTGGAAGTTTTAGCCACAGCAATCAGAGAAAAAAAAAAAAATAAAAGGAATCCAAACTGGAAAAGAAGAAGTAAAGCTGTCACTGTTTGAAGATGACATGATACTATACGTACAGAATCCTAAAGATGCTACCAGAAAACTGCTAGAGCTAATCAATGAATTTGGTAAAGTTGCAGGATACAAAATTAATGCACAAAAATCTCTTGCATTCCTATACACTATAATGAAAAATCTAAAAGAAAAATTAAGGAAACACTCCCATTTACCATTGCAACAAAAAGAATAAAATACCTGGGAATAAACCTACCTAAGGAGACAAAAGACCTGTATGCAGAAAATATTAAGACACTGATGAAAGAAATTAAAGATGATATAAACAAATGGAGAGATATACCATGTTCTTGGATTGGAAGAATCAACATTGTAAAAATGACTATATTACCCAAAGCAATCTGCAGATTCAATGCAATCCTTATCAAACTACCAATGGCATTTTCCACACAACTAGAACAAAAAATTTCACAATCTGTATGGAAACATAAAAGACACTGAATAGCCAAAGCAATCTTGAGAAAGAAAAACAGAGCTGGAGGAATCAGGCTCCTGGACTTCAGACTGTACTACAAAGCTACAGTCATCAAGACAGTATGGTACTGGCACAAAAACAGAAAGATAGATCAGTGGAACAGGATAGAAAGCCCAGAGATGAACCCACGCACATATGGTCATCTTATTTTTGATAAAGGAGGCAGAATATACAGTGGAGAAAAGACAGTCTCTTCAATAAGTGGTGCTGGGAAAACTGGACAGCTACATGTAAAACAATGAAATGAGAACACTCCCTAACACCATACACAAAAATAAACTCAACGGGGATTAAAGACCTAAATGTAAGGCCAGACACTATAAAACTCATAGAGGAAAACATAGGCAGAACACTCTATGACATAAATCACAGCAAGATCCTTTTTGACCCACCTCCTAGAGAAATGGAAATAAAAACAAAAATAAACAAATGAAACTTAAAAGCTTTTGCACAGCAAAGGAAACCATAAATAAGACGAAAACACAACCCTCAGGATGGGAGAAAATATTTGCAAGCTATTAATCTCCAAAAGGTTAAAAGGAGATTAATGCCCAAAAGGACAAAGGATTACTCTCCAAAGTTTACAAGCAGCGCATGCAGCTCAATATCAAAAAAACAAATACCCCAATCCAAAAATGGGCCAAAGACCTAAATAGACATTTCTCCAAAGAAGATATACAGATTTCCAACAAACACGTGAAAGGATGCTCAACATCACTAATCATTAGAGAAACGCAAATCAAAACTACAATGAGGTATCACCTCACACTGGTCAGAATGGCCATCATCAAAATATCTACAAACAGTAACTTCTGGAGAGGGTGTGGAGAAAAGGGAACCCTCTTGCACTGTTGGTGGGAATGTAAATTGATACAGCCACTATGGAAAACAGTATGGAGGTTCCTTAAAAAACTAAAAATATAACTACTATATGACCCAGCAATCCTACTGCTGGGAATATACCCTGAGAAAACCATAATTCAAAAAGAGTCACGTACCACAATGTTCACTGCAGCTTTATTTACAATAGCCAGGACATGGAAGTAACCTAAGTGTCCATCGACATGTGAATGGATAAAGAAAATGTGGCACATATATAACAATAGAATATTATTCAGCCATAAAAAGAAACGAAATTGAGTTATTTGTAGTGAGGTGGATGGACCTAGAGTCTGTCATACAGAGTGAAGTAAGCCAGAAAGAGAAAAACAAATACCATATGCGGAATCTTAAAAAAAAAAAAAAAAAAAAAAAGGTTTTGAAGAACCTAGGGGCAGGACAGGAATAAAGATGCAGACGTAGAGAATGGACTTGAGGACACAGCGAGGGGGAAGGTTAAGCTGGGACGAAGTGAGAGAGTGGCACTGACGTATATACACCACCAAATGTAAAACAGCTAGTGGGAAGCAGCCACATAGCAACAGGGAGATCAGCTCAGCATTTTGTGACCACCTAGAGGGGTGGGATAGGGAGGGTGGGAGCGAGATTCAAGAGCGAGGAGATATGGGGATATATGTATATGTATAGCTGATTCACTTTGTTATACAGCAGAAACTAACACACCATTGTAAAGCAATTATACTCTAATAAAGATGTTAAAAAAGTGCAAATTAAAAATATATACTTCTTTATAAGTTAAGAAGAATAAATAACACTGAAAATATTAAATATTTAAAAAATTAAGTCAATGTATAAAAGTCATAAAATAAACTATTTCTTGTTTAAAAAAAAGAACGGCATACCATATGCATCAAGGAAGTGGATCACAAGTAGCTGGACTATAACTACATATAATCAATGTTTATTGTATCTATATGTTTAATATTAAAACAGGTTACATGGAGCTATCAGCATGGAAAAATACATTGATAGTTACAAGTCACACTGTCCTTCAGCTGAAATTTCAAATTACGTCTTTGGCATGGATCTACTGGTACATCATTGCTCTCTAAAATATGCAGTTTTCAAACTGATGCACGTTAACTAACAAGAGGTATAAATTGTGTATCTTGGTTCATATCCTGTGGACCATGTGGAATTAAGCAGTAGACCAGAGCTTGTCCCCCCGCTTCTTGTCCAAAACCCAAAGGAATAAATAACTAAGGGCTATAGACATAAAGACTAGTGATTAGGTGGTTGGTATGTAACCTAACTTGAAGCAGGTTATGCGTACAGAGACCTAATCGAAGAAAAATCGCTAATGGCTGTTTTCTTCTTTCCTCTTCCGTATTATTAATTAAAGACTAAGAATGCATTATGGTGATATTAAAACATCTTTCTCATTGCCTAACAATCCAGTTTTATCAGTACCAGGTCAGATAGTTTGGTAGCCAGCCTCCACATGGTTACCAATGATCCCTGCCTCCTGATACTGACACCCTGTGTAGCCTGATCCCACACTGTACCAGGGTTGGTCTTTGTGACTAATAAACAACTGGCAGAAGAGATGGTAAGGTGATATATCACTGATGAAATTACATTATAAAATAAAAGACCACTATGTCTGTCTTGGGCTGGCTCTCTCGCATACATGTTTTCTTTTCCCTCCCTCTTTCCCTGGAAAGCAGCCTGCCATGCTGTGCGCAGCCCGATGGCCAGGAACCGATGTCTCCAACCAGGAGCCAGTAAGAAGTAAGAGCCAGTAAAACCAACCAAGAACCACAGGAATAATCTTGGAAGACATTTCTGTAGCCCCAGGGGTGCCTCGAGATGACGGAAAAACCAGGCTACATTATAACCTTATGAGAAACCTTGAGCCACTACCGCCCTACGAAGTGACTCTCATATTTCGTACCCCGAGACCCTGTACAAGAGGAGAACTGTTTGCTGTTTTGAGCTGCTAAATTTTAGGACAATTTGTTACACAATAATAACTAACGAATACAGATGGCAAGAACTAGGGTATACTCTGTTTAAGAGCTGACAAACCAACTACTTGGTATTTCAGCATTTTCAGAAATTAAGCAGGCAAACCAAGTAAAAGTTGCGTACAGTCATATAAACCTGGATTTTTCCTATAAGTCAATGATACATCTATTGGGGGAAAAAGTCGTATGAACCCACGTTGGCTACAAATCGACTTTATGATTTTAACAAAACTTTAGCTTTGTAAATTTCTTCCTTATTTTACTTTCTTCGATAGAGCCTCAGTTTTAGCTTCATTGATGATCCAAACCAGGGGGGAAAAAAGTGTATTTTCCACTTTCAGTGGAAATAACCTCCTTTCATTTGTAACAGAGCAGCTTAAAGATTGCTTAAGGTGGAGATAACGGCTTACATGAATCGTGTGTAATGCTGCATTAACTTGTTGGCATTGCCATCATTATTAAAACTGCAGCCAAACATTCGCCATGTGCTCCACAGGGCACATTAGCTTGTACAAGACATCACTGATGCCCTCTAAGAACAGATCCAAAGAGTTCAAAAGCAGTGAGTTTTCACTGATACATGAAAAAAAAAACCAACCTAGATTGTACTACGTCAACTTAAGAAGCACGCAATGTAGGAGGAGTTAGAAGATTTGGTTAATCTTATTTTTCAAACAAAACCTTAACAAATAGAAGTTAGCTTTGGAGGTTAAAATCAAAAGTGAAGCAGGAAATATAAGGGAAATTCATCTAAAGGTATTAACTCAAAATTTTCCTTCACCCCTGAGCCATTCAGAAACAAAAAAAGCTGGCTTCCCATTCTTTCCTGCTATTTCCGCATCCTGTCAGATCGACACTTGCAGGCTTGGCAAGCTGGCAGCACTCGAGAGAGGGAGAGAACAGTCACATCTGGCCAGATCTTCAACTGATTTCTGAGTCTGTTTATCCCTGCCTCTCCGCCTGTTCCTTCTGCTTCCGAAAATATGATTAATGTCTATGAATTTGCAAAACTCTGCATTGTAGGCAAGGCTGAGTGCTTTCCACCCCAAGGAGGTTGAGGTATGGAGTTAATGAGAAGTGAGACTGCAGGGAATGAATAGAAACATGCCATTGTTAACGTAATTGAGCATGAATATCAAAACACTGATTTGGGAGCAGTCTTCATTTGCTGATGGAAAGGCTGGGTAGATGGGCTGTGCACAGATCAGCATTCACTGCTGGCCCCAGAATTTCCATCACAACAGCCTACACTTCAGCCTACACTTTATAACCTCGGTACCTTGTTTCCTCACCTAGATTCATGTTTCCCTTTTTTTCTTTCTTTTCTTTTTCCTTTTCCCTTCTTTCTTTCTATCCTCCCCTGCCTCCCCTTCCCTCCTTCCTTCCTACAAAAGTTTTCCTCTTTCTTCTTTACGAATTTATCTCATCCATCCCAGAGCCTTGTAAAGAATTTAAAGTTTCTTTCAATAACTGCTGTTTCTTTAAAACATGCACAATTTACTAACGCCAGTTCAGAATAACACAGATGATGGTGTTGTAGCTAGAAGAACCTCTGAGGCTATAATTTTCATTTAAAAAAGCCTGCATTGTCCTCTAAAACCAGTGAAAGATTCAATTATTAATTAGTATAAGACACTCCTCTGTGTCTTTTATCATTCGCAATTAGATCATTTTATGTTCTTAAGTGGCAAGGATCCTTGGAAGACGTGCACAGTAGTGACAAAATGAACACTTAATAAGCTGTACGTTACTATTAACTTCAAGTTGTAACGAATAGTGTTATTCAGAACAGAGTAGTTCTGTTCTGAATAACACTATTATTTTAGTAATAGTTTCAAGAAAACTAATATTTAAAAAACTAACTTTGGTTCTAATATTCTAGGCACACACAATTAGGGATTTTTATAAAAATTCATTTACAAAGATGTTTTTCATTAATAATAAAATGGACAACATTTAAATGTACATCAACTGGGAACTGGTTAAGTAAAATATAATACATTTCATTAAATGAAATTTAAAATGATGTGTGAAAAATACATAATTAATGAGGATGTAGACAATATAATGTATTTTTAACGAGGCATAAAAACTATAAACTCATTCAAAATATACATGCTTAAAAGACTAAGCATTAATGTTTAACTGATGGTCATAGAAATTCCAAGATTGTGTTCCCACTTGTCATTTTCTAAATTTCCATTTGAATGTGTATGACAATTGCTAGAAAAAAAACTTCTTAAGTAACAAAGTAGCCAAACAATGAGTTTCTCAATCCCTACACAGACACCCAGAAAACCAGGGAAAAAACACAGAAAAGCAATCATATGAGAAAGACCTTAAATATAGAAGTGTTCATGGTTTACCTTAATAGCGTAGTATTCTCTAACTTCAGGCCTAATAGAATCAAAGTCTCCACTGATGAATTCAGGCAGAAAGCTGAAAGAAAGAGTTCCAAGTAAGTCAACTATTTAAGGCTACTTAGTTGCTAACCTTTAAAACGATGATTATAAGGACCAGAGAGAGAGCTAATGTACTCAAAAGGAAAAAGAAACAGAGCCTATTTTCAGAGTGAATGGGATGTTATGTCTCTACGCTTAATTTCCATACAGTATGATTGAGGGCAACTCCACATATCCAACTAATACGTCAACTTAGTCTATCAGTCAATATTTATCTTGCTTAAAAAAACATATAAAGGGGCTTCCCTGGTGTCACAGTGGTTAAGAATCCACCTGCTAATGCAGGGGACGTGGGTTCGAGCCCTGGTCCGGGAAGATCCCACAGGCCGTGGAGCAAATAAGCCCATGTGCCACAACTACTGAGCCTGTGCTCTAGAGCCCACGAGCCACAACTACTGATCCCGCGCACCTAGAGCCCATGCTCTGCAACAAGAGAAGCCACCGCAATGAGAAGCCCGTGCACCGCAAAGAAGAGTAGCCCCCGCTCGCCACAGCTAGAGAAAGCCTGCACTCAGCAATGAAGACCTAATGCATCCAAAGATAGACAGATAGATAGATAAATAAATAAATTTATTTTTAAAAAATATATATATTGGTTTAAAAAAAGCTCTCAGTTCAAAACCCTAACACAAAGACTCATAGTCTTTGCATAGTACCTTCTACAAATATATACAAACTTTACAGTATTTTACCCTTATACCAGTTCAAAACTTCCAGCAATTTGAACTGAACAAATGATGATGAGGATTAGGCATTCTTTGTAGAGCAGGAGTCAGTTCAAAAACATTTTCTAAATATCCTACTGACATATTTCTAGAAATAGGAATCTTCTAGATAGGTCTGCAATACCACAAAGGTCACGGTTACTAAATAAAGAGAGAGAATTCCCCCAAATGGATGTTTCTAATTATATCACTGTTACCTTATTTCTCTTCCCTACCATTTATATTTTTTCAGAACTCATTTTGGAAAACCTACCTTACTGTATATCTACATAAGCCATCCTTTACTATTTTTTTTACATAAAACACTGACATGACCTGGAAGAATTTCTTCCCACGTAAAACACCTAACTGTGGAGAAATAAAACTTCCCTGGACTTCTCAGTGCTCTTGCCAAACGCTCTTGCTTTCTGAGCTTCCAGAAAGCAAGAGATATAAAGAAGAGAACAGTTGCTTTCATGTCTTCCAGAAATATTCTGCTCTTCATATACCATAAAAATTAGATCTAGCTTTTTACCTAATTGTTCTGATTCAGAATCATAGTATAACTTCTATATGTCTTCTCAAGATGGCCAAATTGTTACATAAGGAATGAGGTTCCTAGTTAAAGGGAGACTGAATATTACTGCCGGGCATTATATGTCAAAAGAGATAAAGCCCCAGAACCTAGAGACATCTCTAGGTCATAAAAGCTAAGACACACGGAGCTATGTGGCTCCTGGAGAGATTTTACTGATATAAATTGTTAAATCGGTTGGGGTTAAGATTCAGGCCCATAAAATTTCCACTAGAGACTCTTTCAAGAGGGGATAAGCACAGCTGCCACCTCCCACTTAATAAGTTAAGGGAAAATATCATATTTCCTTGTCTTTCACATATGGAGTATGCAGCTATTAGCACAGGACCATTGACCTATCATTGCATGAGCCAAGGGATAAAAACTAGAGCACAGGAATTGATGCAATATCAAAATATAACTGGAAGTGGTGCAAAAGGCAAGGAAGGCCTTCATATCCGAGAGGAGGTTGATAGGATTCCATGAAAGTTAAATATTTAATACTTGTTTCATCTAACTTTTATTGGAGGTAATAAGAACTCTGACTCAGAGCTTCTTGTATACACATTCAGGATAAAATTAATAAGGAAGAGTATTTAAAAACCCATTACTAACCTTGTTCTTTTGTACAATGTTTTTAAGTTCTTAACCCAATTGGAAATAGTACTTCTTAGGTCAACTCTAACTAGTCTATGTTGGACCAACTCTTCTTTGATCTATACATCTTCTTAGGACTAAATGGTTAAGAGAAAATTCTACCACAGAGTTCTGTACCATATAGACTGCATAGTTTTGTCTTTTTCATTAAACAGTGATAGTTACTTATTAAAATTTTCAATCAACTGATTTCAGAAACATTCACTGAACATCAGCCATGTGCAAAAAAACAACAGTTCTCTCAGAATAAGGCAAAACTGGGAAGTAAAATAGGTTTCTAGATCACCTTGCCTGGTTTCAACATCTTCTTACAAACTTTTCTCCTCAAAACGTCCCTACAATAGTATCTATGAATTTCAAAATTTCATTTTGTACCTAGTTTGGTAACTCCCTTATATCTTAATTAGGACTAAAGATAGACTATTAGTTCACATCTCTTTTTTTCTTCCTGTTGCAAAAATTAATTCATTTTCAAAGTTTCTTTCAAATGCCTCCACCTACCACCATTCAGCCATACACAAGTTAAAACGCATATGGATCACAGAATATTCATGCTTCTTATGGTCTGAATGTTTATGTCCCCACAAAATTCATATTCATATGTTGAAACCCTAACACCTAAATTAGGAGGTGATTAGGTCAAGAGGGTGGAGCCCTCATGAATAGATGAGTGCCCTTATAAGAGAAACCCCAGAAAGCTCTCCCCCACTTCCATCACACGAGGACACAGCAAGAAGACAGCCATCTATAAAATAGGGAACAGACCTCACCATACAGTGAATCTGCTAGCACTCTGACCTAGAACTTCCCAGCCTCCAGAACTGGGAGAAGTAAGGGTTTGCTGTTTATAAACCATCCAGTCTATGGTATTCTGTTACAGCAACTTAAAGGGATTGAGACGTTGCTGTAAAGGATAAAAGGAATCATTCCTCCAGTACCTCCATTATCCTTTTAAAGGAACTGAAATCTAAGAAGTCAAGTGAGTTTTGTGTGTCAAGTGAGTTTGGCCAGTACTTCACCATGTAAAGCAGTCATTGTAACTTAGGACTCTGGTTCTGTGCAGTCCAAATCATGTGACTTCCTAAGAAGACCTACTCTATGTTCCTCCACAAATTTTAGCACCTCAAATATCAAGAATCAATTTGGCAGTTTCTAAATACTACATTTTTTGACAATAAATAAAAAGAAAAATAAAAGCTGATAAATGTAGTCAGCTGAACATCTATCCCCTAGGATATATCATCTTAAAGAGCATTAGATATTTTTCTTACTCTGCAATTAATGAAGGAAAGCAATCGTGTAGACTCACTTATATATTCATGTAAAATATTAACAGGAAAACAAAATTATATAAATAAAAGATACCCAACTTCAGTAAATTTTTAATATAATTTTCTCCAGTATAACATAGATGCTTTTAAAATGAATGAGGATGCTTATTTCTAAAAAGACTCATAGCAAAAATATACCTGGTATACATGATGAGAGAACTAAAATAATTATAACATTTCCTGATATAATACACTAGTTTTTGAATCTTCCTGAAACGTGCTTTTGGACGTTGCAATTAAAAGCCCATCTAACATTTTCTGAGGCACCTGTTGCCAAGGCACCTGGGCATTCTGAAGAGGTACTTATTGGGGATGACACTTCACAGATGCAGAGGAACTATATTATGATATAAAAGACAGTGTACACAGAAGATAATTTTCAAAACTATTTGGAGACCGACTGCACATGGCAACTGACGAAGAGTAAATGGATTTGTGTCACCAGTGATCACATTTCTGTCTACTGTTGATGTACATCACACCAGTGGACCTCTTCTTGGTATCCTCAGTCTACCAGCACTGACTCGTTAGTATTAAAGGGTGTTACAAACTCTACAAAAATGGCATAGACTCTCGATATTTATATTTTAAATATTACTGCACTTGCTACTCACTACTGACAACGTAAGAGATCAAAAAGAGGTGAGATTAATGCATGAGCTAAAGTTCCATCACACGTAATAACTGAGAGAAAGGTTGACACATATAGAAGATATATTTAACCACGGTGTGTTACAACACAATTACTGTCTTTCACAAGACATTTTCTGACCACAGAGCCTTCTTTGCTCCCAAAGAAGATACAACCACTCCCTTGCAACTTCCATAGCAGTGAATCGCTTACTTTCCATTTCATTTTAAGCAATTTCTGTAAATGTCTTTTAGCTTCCTCTAGACTATGTTCTTGGAGCAGGAGCTCTCTGACTGGTCTTGGTATTCCCCAAAGCACCAAGTACACAGATGGTGACAAGCATGTCATAAAGTGAAAAGGCAGAGGAGGAGAAGCAGGAGGGATGAGGGGATGAAAGGAAGAGAAGTGGGAGTAGGAGGGAAAAGGAGAAAAAAGAAGGGGGTCGGGAGAAGGAAGTAGGACAGCAGGAGGAAGGAAGAAGCGTGAGGAGGGGGAGGGAAAGAGTGGAGAGGAGGAAGTAGAAAAAAATGGTAAAAAGGTTAGAAAAAGGCCAGGAGAGGGAAGGAAGGGGAAGAGGGAAGTGGAAAAGAACAAGGAAAGGAACCTTTAATATGAACTTATTATTATGCCTGCGCCCTAATTCTTAGCTTGTCCAAATTATTTAACTTTGCTGAGCCTCATTTCGTCTTATGTAAAATGAGGATAATTTGGAGTGGTTGTGAGGATTAAGAGTTAATATATGTAAAGGGCTTAGAAAATGCCTGGCACACAGTAAGCAGGATTTAAGCCATTCCGTTAAAATAAAAGTTACTACTAAAGAAGCTAAGTAACTTGCCCGAGGTTAGAAGGCTAATAAGAGCTAGAACCAAATTTCACACCCAGGCAGCACCGTCTTTATTCTCTAACAGCTGTGTCTACAGCCTCCCAGATACATGCATTTACGAAATGGAGTAAGAGTTTCTTATGGAGAAAGTTCTCTACATGACTGCATTATTCCCCTCCTGAATTTATTAATCAGTGATAATTTGGTCAACCTGTAGATATCAGAAAAGTATCACCGAGGCGGAAGGAAAGAAGGATTTGTGCCCAGCGCTAAATAAAGCTTAGGATCTTGATTAAAGGAATATGTTAGGAGGAGAAAGTTTGAGAACATTGTTGAGAAAGAATATGACTCCAGATACAAGAAAAAAATAATAGTATCCAATGTAAAGAAACAAGAATTGATCATTCAAAGGTTTGAGCTAATATTCTCTGCAAAACTGCATGACTTAATTAATCGGCAGGAAAAAAACAAGGGTGATCTAAAATACAATAAGTAAAAACGTTACCACATTTTTATTCTATAAAATTTATTCTATAAAATTTTATTTTATAGAATAAAAATTAAATTTTTATTTAGAATAAAAATAAAATTCTATAAATTTTATTCTAGAAACACATTTCTGTGTTTATAGATACAATCAGATTATTTAACTAAGTACCTAATACAATAAAGGTATCAAAGATATTTAAACACAGATGGTCCCTGACTTACAATGGTTCCATTTAAGACTTTTCGACATTAAGTGGTGTGAAAGCAATATGCATTTAGTAGAAATCACACCTCAAATTTTGAATTTTAATCTCTTCCCAAGCGAGTGAAATGACATACTGTCTTGGAGATGCCGGGCAGCCACAGGATCACAAGGGTAAACAACTGACACACAAGAACCCTCTTTTTCATTTTCAGTACAGTACTCAATAAATTACGTGAGACATTCAACACTTTATTATAAAACAGACTTTGGGTTAGATGATTTTGCCCAACTGTAGGCTAATGTAAGTGTTCTCTGAGTTGAAGGATTACCTTGCCTGGCATAGGAAAATTTTCTTGCTACACTTTCATTAGAACATGCAACTTAACTTCTCACAACATCTTGGCCCTTATTTGAAATCTGCCCTACGTGTATATCCAACCAGAGCTGCATGGTAATCAAGCAGCAGTGTGAGTACCAAGTTACTCCCTACCATAAGCTATCACTCCCTAGGTATGCTCTGCTTACGCTTCTAGGTTTATGATTTATTTTAATGAATAGAGAAGTGGTAAAGAGAGGCACAATTATGAAATCATACGAGGCTTCGTGAAAGCATGTTTCATTCTAGGCAGGAAACAAACAAACAAATGAATAATTCAGTTCTGTAAGTGAGCACACTCTAACTCAAAATAAACAATGCAAATTTTATGGATCAGTGAAAAGTTAAAATATATAGACAGCTACTACTGCCCATGCTATGGGAATTACCTCTCACTGTTAACAACTGGGAAAATCAGACAGAATATGCTAAACAATGGTATTCAGAAAGTATGCTCAGGACAGCTGCTGTTAAAAAAGGGGAAACAAAGAAGATGAGCCCCTATCGTTCCTCAGCTTTCTTTCTGAAGGCAATTTCTATCTCAGAGCACAATGAGGGAAAACTCAGAGACCTGCTGCCTCCCTAACTTGAGGAGACCAAGATTAATTTTAAGGAAAGGTGAAGAGCTTGAAAATGCAGAAAATGGAACCATACAGAGAAAGAGAGCTCTAGAAAGCCTTACTCCTGGTGAGGATGCTATGAAGACTGTTGAAATGGTAATAAAGGATTTAGAATTTACATAAACTTAGTTGATAAAGCAGTGGTAGGGTTCGAGAGGACTGACTCCAATTTTGCAAGATGTTCTACTGTGGGTAAAATGCTATCGAACAGCACTGCATGCTACAGAGAAATCATTCATGAAAGGAAGAGTCCATTGATGTGTCAAACTTCACGGCTGTCTTATTTTAAGAATAAAATGGCCACAGCCACGCCAACGTTCAGCAACCACCACCCTCCTTGGTCAGCAGCCATCACCACTGAGGCAAGACCCCCCCACCAGCAAAAAGATTATGAGTCACTGAAGGCTTAGATGACGGCTAGCATTTTTCAGCAAAAGAAATTTTTAAATTTAAGATACATACATTGTATTTTGAGACATAAGGCTATTGTGCACTGAATAGACTACAGTATAGTGTAAACATAATGCTTATGTGCACTGGGAAACTAAGAAATCCATGTGACTTGCTTTATTATAACATTTGCTTTATTGCAGTGGTCTGGAACCAAACTCACAGTATCTCTGAGGTATGCCTGTATTTATAGAACACTCCAGCCTACAACAGCAGGTATGTACATTCTTTTTCAACTGCACATGGAATATTCTTCAAAACAGACCAGAGGTCAACAAATTTTTTTCTTAAGGACCCAGATAGTCAGTATTTTAGCTTCTGTGGACTATAATGTCTCTGTCTCAACTACTTAACTCTGTCATGATAGAAAGAAAGCAGCTGTAGAAAGTAGGAGAACAACGGGCACTGCTGTGTTCCAATAAAACTTTACTTCTAGGCAGCTGACCTGCAAGCTATAGTTTGCCAACTCCTGTTAAGAGCCAAAAATAAGACTTAATAGATGTAATGGGACTGACATCATACAAGTATGTTCCATGACACACAATATTCTTTCTTTTCTCACTTGCTCAAAATCATCAACTGTAAACCAGTATACTTCCTGGAATGAAGTATGATCACTAAGAGAATAAGCTATTTGAGACTTTTAAATCTCCATTTATATACAGAATGGAATTGTTATTAATTAAAAATCAATCATATGTCATTAAAGTAGCTTGTGGATTTCAATTTTTCTAAATATATATTTTATCCTACCTATAATTCACACTGGCTTCATTGCCCTACTAAATTATATAATTATGTATTATATTTAACATTTATTTATATATACATAATGCAAATATAACCAATTTAATTTTATAATATTTTATAGTTCAGGTGCACCTCAAATTTTGAAAAATATACATTTTAGAAAATAATTTTCTCATTGACAAATGTATCATTTCAACTGTGAATCAAGACCCAAAGTGTTACAGTGAACATTATTCTTTAATAATTTAACAGCAATTTTATGAATCACATATTTAATCAAAAAGCTTAATATTTAGTATAACATTCGGTAAGACGCTACTACAATTGTACCAAGCATATATCAGATGCTACTTCAGAAATCATTTTACTGCCTCCCAATGCTGGCAGTTTAATGTTATACATGCAAGTGGTGAAATGTGTTGTCGGTGGCCTTCGTGACACACGGGAATGGATCTTCTCTACACAGAAGGATAAACTGGGCCCTCCCTTGTGGCTTTGCTAGATTTTCAAAGCTCAGATAACACTACATAACCAACCCGTAGTTTCGGGAGTGAGACTATTTCCATTCCAGAGAACCAGTTTACATGTTTAATTAATGACCTGTCTAGCTGGCACCAAAGAAGGACGAGATATAAAGAAGAAAAAAAATAATAAATTCAACAGCAAAATCTAAGGTAAAAAGATTTCAGAAGAGAAGTAGTTTTAAAATTTAATATCAACTCTATGCCCAAAACGTACTGCTTCCTTTGCTCCACAAAGAGTTGAAGAAATATCAAAACACTAAGAAATGAGAACGACAGAAGTAAAATTTACACAATATTTACACTAAAAATATGGAGACCAGAGTCTGCACATACTGAATCACATAATACACATCAAAGACAATAAACAAGTCATTAAAAAATTTTTATATATTGCATATAACCTAGCAAGTTTCCTCTGAGGTGAATGATGTGTCAAGACCTAAATAAGAGTTTTTGTGAAAAGCCAGTTTTTCTACTAAATCATATTTATATAGTGGGTTTCCAGAAAACAAAATTTATAATATAAACTACACTCAAGCACATAGCATCTTGTCATTTTATTCACTTTCATCATTCCTGCAAGATGCTATTCTTAAAAGACTCATTATCAAGTTTTAGGATGGAAATGAGGTTTTTGGATAAGAGATAGAGAGACTGGGTCACGATTTATACAGTGCTAACTGCTGCCCAACTATACACATGGCGGGTACAATGATTTAGTGTGAAACTCTTCTAACAAGGCACCACATTTGAGGAATATCTATTCCTGAGACTGACTAGTCATTAAGGCATCTATAAAATGGTTCAATCCATCTTTTGAAACTTCTCTCTCAACATTCTCCATAAACAGAAACAATTTTAATTTTGAAAGACTAAAATCAATATTTAAGTCTCAGAAATTTGATTTCATCTTAATACCACTGGTTAAGACAAAATAATAAGAACTAGAGTTTTAGACAGTTGGAGTTTGAGATTACAGAATATTTCAGTGCCCAAGTTCAGCTGAAAGCTGTAAATGCAGAGAGAGCGCTGAGGAGAGGTCAGAGGTAAAATTATATACTCGTGAATCTTCCATATATGGGATACTTAATTTATCAAAGATTTATTAAATATATACAATGTGTGCCACGCTGCAGATACCAAAGTTACAGATCCAAACAGTTCAAAGTCTAAGCATGGATATTATAGAAGAGAATCACTGACACTCCGTCAAGCACAGAATGCAACAGAAGAACACAGACTTGTCAGACTAGGGAGCTGGGCAGTCAGAGGAAGGGAAGCCAAGGCTTGATAACAGGTGATCCTGCATGAAAAGTTATAAATAAGTGAGATCATGACAAGAGGATGAGAGAGAAACATATGCCCGCATTCAGGCAATGAAAAGAAAAAAAGTCGGAAGAGGTGAAAGAAACATTAGGAAATGAAGGAAAAGCATGTATATACTCCACGAAGTCACTTCCTCATTTCTTAGATGACAGTTGATTTGTCTTTCAGTCACCTGTATTCACATGTGGCTGGTGATGTTATCATCTTTAAAACAAGGGAGAATGACTTAGTGCCTCTTTTAGCTTCAGAACAGGGCTTTGCACACTAAATGCAATAAAAGTTGTTCAATTAAATATTTCCTCTGGCTCTCAGTATTAGGTCACTTTCCCCTCCTGCCCTTTCCTGTAATTACTTATTTTCCAAAAGTGGTGAGGAGAGGAAAGGAATGAGAGAGGTTATTTGAATAGAAAGTAAGCTATGGGATTATTTTCCTAGAAGGCAGTAGTGGTAGGGGTGCAAGGCAGTGCCAGAAAATGCTATGTATATTGAGGGGAATCATGCTAAGCTTGATATAATGCAGAGTGGAAGGCTTCATCTTGTCTTATTTACAAACATGAAAGAGCCCCGAAGCATATATACAGGTTAATGCCAATTCTTCACCTTAATATGAAAGGCTAGCTCACTGAGAGTGACTTACTTTGTGTAATTTATTTGCTTTATGCTTCTCTCTGTGATTCAGTGGAGACATAATACACAGAATTCAATAAATACAGCTGGTGATAAATGCCATTAGGGTCACTAATAGGTTGTCTGCTCCTCCCAAATTTTCCAAAGCCAAGCATAATAAGCTGCCTAGCTAACCATTCTGCTAGTATAGTGTTTTTAATTCTTATTCTTCCTTTTTCCCCACAGCTTCCCTCATAGCAGGAATTAAACCTTATTTAAGAAAATGACAAAAGAATTTAAGGCATATGCTGACCTGCTAAAGTAAATACTACATTTCCTATCCTTGCAAATTTCTGTTTTTACCTTGCTGCTTCTATCCATTATACATGAATGTGTGAACCATTACCGTAAAAGACAGGAACTAGAGCTCAGGAAGCTCTCTACAGCACTTAGTAATGATTTCTGTCTTATAGGAATTGGAAAGAATTGATAATCTCATGATAATGGCTTAGATACAGGTCACCTTGAAATCGTAGAATCATTAGAAGATGAGTATTAACAAATGTAAAAAGCATATTATGGAAAACATTTAGAAGAAATATAAAAGACAAAGGGTGACCATCCGTGTTCACATAAAGTTGACACCAACAGTCGATTCAAATAGAAATAAAATCAAATAGGAAAAATCAAAGATATGATACAAAAAGAAGGAATTAAAATGTGTTAATGTGTGTGTATATATAATTTATCATCATTATACAGGTATGTATGTGTATATATAGCTTTTACATTGTCAATCTTCAAAGCTTCCATATTGCTATATTGCTAAATCTAATGATCAATTCTCCCATGTTACTTTATCCATCAGAAGCACATAACAGAACTGACTACTCTCTATTCCTTGATCCCCTTTCTTCATTTGATTTAAGAACTATGGTTTCCTGGTTTTCCCTGTAAGTCACTGGTTACTCCTGCTCTGTCTACATGATAGTTCTTACACTTCACTTGGATTTAACACTGGAGTGCCCACAGCTCAGTCCCTGGACCTCTTTCCTCTTCTGTCTACACTTACTACTAGGTTATCTAACCGAGTCGTTTGGCCTTAAATGCCCTCTGTATACTGATGGCTCTGACGCTTATATGTTCCCTCAACTCCAGACTCAGGTATTGAACATTCTACTCAACATAAGATATATAACAAACACCTCAAACTCCACACATGTATCACTGAATCTCTGCTCCTTTCCCCACCAACGCTGTCCTCTTTCTCATTAAACGAAAAATCAATCTTCTCTAGTTGTTCAGGCCAAAATCCCTAGACTCATCCCTGATTCTTCTTTTTTCCTATTCATAACTGGTTTGTCAGCAAGTTCTATAGACTCTTCTTGCAGAATGTATTCTGAATCTTGCTCTTTCTTACCCTCTTCCAAGCTAGAATGCTGATAAGACAGCGTAAACCAATCCTCTGCTCAATACTGCCCAACGGCTTCTCGTCTCACCGAGAGTAAATCATTAGTATTACCTACAAAGGCCCTACAAGATCTACCCTCCGTTAACTTTCTAACCACTCTCCCTCTAATAAGCTTCCCCCTCATACCTGTGGCAGACGGTTTGCAAAATGATCCATAAGTATTTTCCCCCTCCATCTATACTCCTTTTTAAGGTGACTTTCCAGATCCTCCCATCAAGGGGTGCTAACACAAGCCTATTTCTCCCCCACTTGAATCTGTACTAACCTGGTGACTTACTGTGATTGACAAAATACAGTGGAAATGATGACGGCTTGGCAGTGATGAACCAAGGCCTCCAATGGAGCTGCAGCCTTCCCTCTGCTCTCCCGGAACCCTCCCCGGTCGCCACGAGAAGAATTGTGGGCAAGCCTGAGGCTGGAGGGTGGAGGGTAAGACAGAAGAGTCAGGTGACCCAGGTTATAGGCAGCCACCCTCCAAACATGTGAGCAAGTCCTGTCCCCAAGCTAACACCGTGAGCAGAAGTGCCTACCCAACCCGCATGCCTGACGCGAGTGAGCCCAGATCTGCCTGGCTGTCCCTAGGACTGGAAACAACAATAAATCATTGTTGTTTAAAGCCACTAAACGCTGTGGTGGTGTGCTACTGAACGACACCGTTCTCAGGTGTCCGACTGTCCACACCGCACTCCCTCTGCTGACACTGCTCTTCCTGTGGATTCCAAGGGGCCCGCCTCTTCCCCCCCTACAGGTCTTAACTCAGAAGTCGCATTCTCAGTGAGGCCTCTTCCCTTTAATTTCTCCACCCTACCACCGAATATGCTACCCCTTCTCCTGATTTTCTGTCCTCCGTATCACTAGTAAGATACTTTGTATTTTCATTATTTAGCTGACACCTTGTCTAACTCCATGAAACTTCAAGGAAACCAGGCATTCTGTTCCCTGCTGCATCCCCAATTCCTACAATAATGTTGTCCATGTGGAATGACTGTATAATATAAAACATGCTAAAATAACAATTGAACATAATTTCCTGCATCACACAGCAATAGATTAACAAAGCTGGCAAGAGTGGAGAGAAATGTATATGATCTTACATTATTGATAAAAGCACAGATAAGCACAAATATTCTGGAAAGCAAACTATCAACTTGAATTTAAATTTTTTAATTCGTAAGTTTTGACCTCATATTTAAATTCCCAGGAATCTATTTTAAGAGTCAGGAACTTGTACAAAGTTTTACTTACAAAACTTATCTAAGTTTTACTCATCAGAGTTATAAAAAATTATGAACAATAAACATTCCTGATATGTGGAGAATGGTTGATAAATAAGAACATAACAAAATTTATATTTAATGATATGATAATTTATTCACAATACAATGTTGATAAAACAGGTATGATATAAAATAATATATGCATAAAAATTCCTACTTTATTACATATGCACACATATATACACTCAACAAGAGAAACAAGCTTAGAAAAATAAGAAATGAAAAGTGTGTAAAAATATAAACAGTAAGAATCTAGGTGATTTCAGGTAATTTTTATTTTTCACTTTGTATCGTCCTGTATTCTCCAAGTTCACTGTAATGAACTTGAATTACTTCTGTAAGTGAGAGGGTGAGTTGGGGTAGGGGAGAATGTGCCTTTAAAAAAAAAAAAAAAGGAATATATAAAGGTAAAAACAAAAAACCAAAGGCAAATACTAAATAATTCAGATTTGATCCACTTAAACTAATTTATTTTTGTATTGTTATTATTTGTAATTATGACTACTTTAAAAAGCACTTGAATACAGTTTTGTTTAAAATTGAACAACTAAGGACAGTTTGGTTCAGACTTCTGCTGTAAGGTTTGGCTAAAATCTCTGGTTTTGGTAACTTCTGCCACCTGTATCCTAACATGATTCCATCCTACTAACAGCATGAGAAAGCATCAGTGCAGTGTAAGACCAGCACTGCTTTCTCCCAGTGTATCAGAAGTATACTTCAGAGAACAACTGCCACACAGAGGAAAGTCACTATGAACACCCTATTACTGGTAATAGGGCTCATAAGGCTACACCATTATGTGAAAATGTCCTTTCCACTGACTGATGTAATGCTAAGATGACAGAAACTATAGTTGTTTCTCTTGTTCCTAATACATGGAACTGCTCTCCAGTTACTAATAACCTGCTAATTTACAGCCTAGCAGGAAAAAAATTAAATACACACTAGAGGCCGCTAGTGATAAATAAGTGAATTTTGCATGAAGGAAAAAAC